>NC_041392.1:210450944-210563077 GCF_002162155.2 Triticum dicoccoides | reverse complement strand
AAAAATTGTCATGTCTATTGCACATGAATTGCCATTGTGTTTACTCTGAAGTTGGCATGATATGTTTCAGTTATTTTCTTCTACATTTAGAAGTAAATTTTGACATATTGTAAAACAAGGAATTAAGAAACTAGACCTGATATGAACCATAAACTAAAGTTGTCATGATACATGCACTTAAAAATTGCCATGGTTTATACAAAAAATAATTTTCATGGTCAAAGTACTGGAATTGTCATCATCAAAATACTAAAATTGTCATGTTCTACAAACTAAACTAAAATTGCCACATGACAACTTTAGTTTAAGCACTATCACAACTACAATGTAAACATCATGGCAACTTTTGGGCCAAAAAGATTTTCGTCAAAACACATTAACATGGGTTCTAGTTTTGAAGATCTCGTCGAGACGGATTTAGTGGTGGAAACGAAGTTTTAATTGGATTTTTAAAATTAAAAGATAAATATTTTTAAGCCGAAATCCAAAAAGATTTCTGCTGATGCATCTGTTCACATGTGACAAAATAAGTAATAATAGAGGTGTGTGGGCGATGTGCAAGATGCCATACGTGTGGGCGTTAGTTTTTTCCAAAAGCTTATATGTGAACAATCCTCTGGCTCATAAGAGCCAAGGGAAAACACTTGCTAAACTATGTGTTTACAATAGAAGGCAAGAACTTACATCCCCTGGCTCTTGTTAGTCATAGTGTAACACAGATCGGCAGGAAATTGACAAAGTCCCATGGTGAAGGGCCCTCTCTCCTTCAAGAACTCTGTCACCCAGTCACTATAACCACAGTCATTCATAAACCATGCAAAATTACCGTTGATTTGTATCACTCATCATAAGTTAGCATTGCTTTATATCACTCATCATAATAAAGGATTGTCTCCTTTTACATGGAACATAATGTTTACCTTACTCAAGCATGCCTTAAGGCAGAATGGCAGCAAGCATCACAGTTTATGTTTGCCAAGGTCACGTGGCAGATTTTATTTTTTTAAGTATATACTCTATGTACATGTAGATTGTATCACCTTCAAGAGACTATAACTGGGAGTGCATAAATTAGGAAAATCAGAACATGTCCAAAGTAAAAATGACAAATCTAAGTACTAATTTGGGACAGAGGTTGTATGAAATTGTGTGCAATGGAATTATTTCCAATGGAATAATGACTAATTCACAAATACATCCTGCCATGTTCTGCAATAGACTGATAATAAGAGACAAGTCTACCATCCTAGTTCAGGAAGAGGAAAAAATGGAGCTATAATAATCCAGAGGAAAAGAGCGGCAACATAGAAAAATTCCAGTTGACTAGTTTCATATCACAGATTTTCTGAGATCTATATCCATCCGTGAAATTGCAACCAACTGCAAACCTTTTCTCCACAAAGCTAGATGATGTACAGGAACGCTAAACATGGTATTTGAAAAAAAATAATACTAGAGGCCTTCAATATACACGATAGGTCCGCAGAATTACAAATGGCATTCACACAAAAATCACTGACAGGGTAAAAAATATCTTTAAAAAAAGGAAAAACTCAAACCCTTAAGGAAACAGGGAAGTTACTAATATGGCTATAAATTATAAATTATTTATATCAGTTAGTGGTAAACCGATTTACTCCTACAGCTGCTGCTAGCAAAATAAAACTTGACTACTGCTACTAGTTGTCACCCAGCATATGGCCTTATACTGCTATTTCCTATTCCCACTGCGTTAGAATAGATACATCTATTTCAGCGTCAAGTAATTTCAGACAAAAGTGTTAGTTAAGCAAGTACTTCTGCCGTCCGGAATTACATAACTCTGAAATGGATGCATCTAGACGTATATAACACAAGGATTACAACAGTATCAGGCAATTTTTGATGTCTAGATACATCCGTTTGAGTGATAAGTATCGGAGGGAGTAATAGATTTGTGCTAGGGGGTCAAGGAGCGGTGCTGAAACCCGTGTCATGTTGACATGATTTTTTAAAATTTTGGCAAGAGTTCATGTCTCAAGCCACAAAATGGGATCCAAACATGATACAAAAAAAACATTTCAATTCATAAATCTATGTGGCAGCAAAACATGGAATTTGAAATTGGAATCTATAAATTCAACCAAATCAAACGAAAACAGAGGAGCCAAACAAGCTGTTAAGGTAACAAACACCACTGTACAAACAAAAGTCATGTGTTGAAATATCAAACTAAACTTGACCATACAGAAGATTAATCGAATATGAAGGATGGTGAACCACATACAGAATGCTTGGACATAAATAGTGCGCTCAGTGGTTTTCGTTGGTTTCAACAGAAGCACCAGTACATGCAACATAAATGAAATAGAAGAAAATGCGTAAGATAACAACTGTATCATCAGCAACAAACAACAGTTGATTCCTCTTTTATGCATATGTGTGACCACACCCTCATTCTGTAACTGCATTTTGAGTAATGGCATCACCCAAAGAAGCAGTTAAAGAAGAAGGGTGTTGTCACACATATGCGTACAAGAGGAACCAGCTGTGTAGGTCCTAATTACATCCAAAATGCTGCATGAGAGAACATGCGGGTGTTCTTGGAGACTGCATAGGACCTAGTGCAGGGGCGAACCTTACTCCGGAGCCCGCCCATGTGATCATACTTGAGGCTAAACAAGGTGACATGGAGGACGCTGTCTAAACCATCCGCGCGACGCAAGATGTTCTCGACAAGGCAAAATCTGCTGTAGCCCATGTAGGTAAGAGTAGCCCTCATGTGTCGGCCATTGTTCTGCCATGTCTTGTCATTATTGCGGAGGAACAGCTTCTCATTGAGCATCCTGCAGTCCGGCGGCCGTCTGGTGGTGCTGCTGCGGGAGGCCACCGGGCAGCAGCAAATGTATCCATCCTCCTTGCCATGAATCCCAACCCATGCATCCAGGTTGTCGTCGAAGTAGGCTTGGCCTTTAAAAGGCAACACCCAGTCTCCAAGCTCCTTCCAGGAGCCATTGCTGGTGTCCAAGGAATGGGTACCAGATGCGGTGGACATGAAGATGGTGCGTCCGTCTGGGTGCAAAGCATAGGCGAGGACGTCCATCCCACAGCACGGCGGAGGCGATGACGGTACGATGTTCCAAAAGTAGTCCAACTCTGGATCCCATAGATTGCTTATGTGGGCGGGAGCCCACGACAAGGCCTGCAAGGAGGGTACCTCAGGAAGGCAGGGGCTTGTTAAGACATACAGCTTTTGACCAAGAGCCATGGCAGCCTCCAGGGAATGGATCCCAGTCGGAAGAGGCGGTCCCACGGCGAGCGCAGCTATCTTGGTTTCATAGACGAAGGTTGGGGGAGGGTGCTGACCAAAGTAGTAACGCGGGTTGGCGGCGAAAAATATGTCGGTGCCCAGAGCGGCGAAGTCTATGGGGCCGCGCACTGGCGACCTTATCCGGAAGGCAGCTGGCTCGGGAAGCTTGCGCTCTCCTCCTGAATCAGCTGCTTCGTCCAAAATTTTGTCGGCGTCAAGCTTGTGGATGCTATAACCCCCCTCCCAGTCATCCAGCGCCAGATAAAGGTGCTGCTTCCGCCTCGGCGCGCTACTCTCAGCGCAATCGTAATCCCGACGCCGCCGTTTAGACGGGGGGGAGGAGGACCCCTTCTCGAATCTGCCGCCCATGACGACGGGATTTAGACCTCTGCACTACCGGAAAAAAATAATCTGATCTGGGATATTATGAAGCTGTGTGGATTGACTTATATAGATGGAGCTGTGGACGGAAGAATCAATCCAAGTCCTAATCGACGAGGAAGGTCGATTTCAAGTCGGTTTGGCACCTGGCAACGAAGACGCGACGGAATCGGAAGTGTCTCACGCTCTGCTGGATCCCTGGAATCAATTCAAAACCAGACCAACTGCTCGCGTGTGGCCTGGCCGCTGCCCAGCCAGAAGTGAGCCGACCATCTCGGCGGTGAGTTCTGGTTAGGCCTTATACAACGGTGGGTGCCTACACACATGTGCTTAAGGAGAGAGAACAGCTTGGGTCGCAAAAAAAATTGTCTCGCAATGCGAAGTGATTTTTTTTTTTGCGGGAAAAAACCATGTATTACTCATTCAAAAGGTCTTTACAATCATCTTGCACCAAATCTAGGACACTGGGAGGGCCCGATCGTAGCCACGTCACAGTTCTTTGACTAACTCTAGCAAACTTTGCTAAACAATCACTAACTTTATTTTGGCTACGGGATACATGAGTAATACACGTCTCTCTCAAAGTTCTAAGATACTTGATCTCATTCACTATGGAGGCATATACTGATCTGTCAACTCCCTCCCCCTGGATCATGGAAACAGCCATGAGCGAGTCCATCGCCATAGCAATGGGTGCTTCACTTCTTTGTAATGACAACGACAGTCCTTCCATACACGCAGTAAGCTCCGATTCCAACGCATCCCGGCATGAAAACAGCTGCCTACGCGCAGAGAAGATAATACCACCCACCTCATCTCGTAGGATCATACCTGATCCGGCAGAACCACCGGCGTCGTAGGACCCATCAGTGTTCAGTTTTGCCCATCCTCGCTTGGGCGGATCCCACTTCAACTCTGGCTCTGTTGTACAAACTCGAGGGGGTTTAGCAATGAGTAAACAGCTCATCTTGCCCTTCCGGGGGTCCATATCTCCATTTACTTTGATTGCAATGAGCGACTCCAAGTAGCTCTGAAGAAATCTGCATGATGCATTCACTGGTGGGGCAGGCTTCTGATGCACCACCTCATTACGCACATACCAACACCTCCAGAACGTAAATAGTAGTATGCTGCGTGTGGTTTGGTCCAGTTTTTCCAGGAGCTGAAATAACCATTCTTTGTCTGTGTACATAATCGTTTCGATTGCTGGCAATTTCCACACCTCTGACATGGCCTCATATAGTTGACGAGCCAGCGGGCACCGAAGAACAGGATGGAAATTATCTTCAGTTTCCACAGCACAGACCGGACACAGACTTGATACTTCAAGCCCTCATCTTTGTTTGTTCATAATGCGAAGTGATTAGCATAGATGCTTGAGTTGCTTTAATATTCACGTAGCACCTAGCCTGGCATTTGCGTAGCGCCTGCCTAGCCTGGCACCTGCTACTATTTGAAGCATCGCTGGATGTGAAGGGAGCAGTTATGTTTTGCAAGCACCGGCTGGCACCGGGAGCAAAAGTTTGCTTCTACCTCTCTCCCTAAGCACCGGTGGAATCCAATCTCAACAAAAAAATCGGGTTTTTTTCTCTAGCACCTGTCTAGGCACCTGTCATTGTACAAGGCCTTAGGGTTAGGGGTGGCGGCGGATAACCACCTAGGGGATTTGGTAAACTCCACCGGCCAGCGCGAGGGTGAGGCTTATAAACGACCAAACCTGGCTAACTGGGCCGGTTTACCCGGGCCGTGCCTGGGCTGCCTAATGCTACGCTCGCTCTTTGGCAATTATCAATTTGGACCGATTGCTTCTTTAGACGTTAGATATCTGGCACGAATCTCTGCGCACGTGACCTACTGACATCAGCTCGGAGCAGTCTTCGCTCCATATCGATTCGGCCCGAATGCATCCCTCTCGTTGTACTCTACTAGTAGAACGCCCGTGCGTTGCAACGGGCTACGATGCATGTAAATGAATCAACTAAATAATTAAGATCGTCTTTAAGGTCAAAGCTCATTTCTCCCTCATACATTCGAACAAGTTCGTACATCAAATGACGCCTAGTGGGCTCCACAAAATGGAACTATATGGACAGTCTGGGCTCTTAGAAAACCGGCCTATACTTGGGAGAGAAATGTGGTTGTTCAAATTATCCGTCGTGTTATCTCCAACACACGGTCCCATAAAAAAACCTCCCAACGATGCACCCTTCTCCTTTCCTGTTGGACCCTGCCTTTCCCGCTAGGTTTCCCATCGTAGCTAGACACTTCTCGCTGGAGTCCACTTCTTAAAAATTGGATGACGTCGACCTCACATTTGCCATGGTGCCCCCTCTCCTTCACACCATACTTCCCGATGGATCGCTTGTAACATCCCAAATTTTCAATTTGGAATGTTATACAATAGATCATCTTTGCATATCATATTTATTTGCATTTTGGTTGATCCTAGAAATTCTACGCAACTCAAGGACCCTCGGAGAGAGTTGGGGATTTCGTTATTTTCATATTTGAGTTTTCTCAAATTTTAAAAATAGGATCATTTGATTTTATTTATTTATCTTCAATTATTTCAATTATAAAAATATGAGAGAGGGAATAAAATGACTTTCCCAAAATAACGAAATATTGAGGATTTAATAATAAAATCAAATAAGATTTTATTTTGGTTTTATTTGCTATTTTTTTAATTTAGGAAAAATGCGCATTTTTAAAAATTGCATTTAGGCCCCAAATAAATGTTCATCCTGTACGGCTTGATTTTAGAAGCCGGGGAAAATTTATTTCTGGATTTTTGGAATCCTTTAGTATTCCTTTTGTTTGTTTTTCTGCGCGTAATAATTTAAAAAAATCCGAACCGACCTAAGGGCCGTGTCCGGCCAGGACTCCCTGGCCGAGGCCTTTTTATAGCGCTACCCCAAGGCCCGACCAGCCCAAAGCCGCCGCCGCCCCAAACAATAGCCCCAAGCCGCCCGCCGCCCCAGCCGCCGCCCGCCGGAGCTCCCCCGTCGCCGACGAGGTCGATCTCGCCGCCGCCGGTTTTTTTAGAAAACCGTTGGTTTTCGCCGGTTTTTGTTCAGTTTTTTTAGATCTGTTCTTTTAGATAGATCGGTCTTTTTTCCGGTTTAGTTTAATTAGCGAGCGTTCACTCATTCGTTCATTTTAACGAACGCGTTCATCGTTTAGATCCAGATAACGAACGTTCGTTCGTTAATCTGTTCGTCGTTTTTCTTTTTTCTCGGATTTATTCCGCAATTTTTCTGATCGCGATTTCTGATCCGATGTTCGTTCAAGTATAACTTTTCGCTCGTTTATTGGAATCAGACGATTCAAGCGCCTGGAGTTTCGTCTCGAAACCCTCTTTCTGTTTAACCAGCTCAAACCAGTTTTTGCCTCTGTAAAATTTGATCTAGATCCAGAATAGTAAACGGAGTCTGTTTCTTTTGCCGTTTGTCTTTCGTTGCTTCGTTTAGTTTAATTCTTTTTGTCAACCGGAGTTCTTAAGTTGAACTATCTGGTTAGATCTCTTATTTGAGTTTTACATGTGCATTAGTTGAGTACTTATTGTATCCTTGTTTGTTTGCGATAGAGTATCTGGAGTGCGCCGCTTGCTACTTCGAATCGCTAGGTTTTGCGGATCATCAGCAAGGCAAGTAACACTTTGATCATACTTCCTATTACCCAGTTTTTATTGCATTAGATCAATCCTCACACATTGCATGATTAGGATCTAATTAAATTGTGGGTTTGGGAAGTAGATGAGGTAGTACCTATTACCTGTTATTATCAAACCCTTGGGAGTTACTTCTACATTTGCTTATTATGCCATGCTACACTAGTAGACGTGGATTGGGTGAGTGTATCCATGATAGATGTGAGTTTGTTAAATTAATGGTTTATCTAAGGTGGTAACTTAAATACACATCTGGGTGGATTGAGGCACCTGGGTATTCCAGCGATTGCCTGTTTTGTCTTTTGGACCACCACCCAGGCTCAAAGGGATCATGAGATTATTCATACTAGAAACTTCCGTGTGCAGCCACAAGCTACTATGGGCTCTAACATAATTGATTAAGTTGTGCGAACTCTTACAGTGGTAGACTAGCAGGTGTAGGAGAAAGTAGGTGTAACAGTCTACCCGATCGTAAGGTGCTAGCGCTTCTGAAAGACTATGTCTCGGTCATCTGTTTCCCAAACACCATGTAGTGCGAGAATCCCAACGGAGGAGATCGAGTCTTGTGGGGGGAAGTGCGTAAATCTCTGCAGAGTGTATAAACTAATCATGGTTAGCCGTGTCCCCGGTTATGGACAACTTGAGTATCTAGTACTTGGATTATCATGTGAATCTCATCATGTTACTCTAATTAATTTTGTTGGGTTTTAATGATGATGTTTAATTGGGATTGAGAGGGTGTCTACACTCTCAATGTTTAACAACCATCATGATAGTTAAATAAAATGTATTCCTTTGCAGTAGGGAAAATTGGCTTTACGCAAAACTATAACCATAGAGTTTTCCACCAGCCAAATATGCATGTAGTATAGCCCTATTCTTTCATTGCTCTCTATGTGTTACATTGCCAGCATATTTCATGTGCTGACCCGTTTCAGGCTGCAACGTTCATGTTGCAGACTTTTCAGACGACGAGTAAGGTGCCTTTAGGTCGTGGTTCTATACTCAGTGATGCCGTTGGAGTTGATGGGCTCACTTATCTTCCAAGCCTTCCGCTGTTATCGTTATTAGATGGCCTTAAGCCATAATTATTGTAATAAGTTCTCTTTTGAGACACTCGATGTAATAAGTGTGTGATTGCTACTCTGTTATAAATCCTTCAAATATTGTGTGGTGTCAGCATTACTGATCCAGAGATACACCGGAGCACAGAGATTGGACCGTTTGAGGTCTGGTCGCTACAAGATGGTATTAGAGCACACGCTGACTGTAGGACACGACCACTAAGCTAAAACCCTAGATCACTACTCACTCTTCTCATTCTGACTCCTCATCTTTTCTGCCCTTTTAGGATGGCGGATTCAAGGAACAAGTTCACACAACCGGATGAAGATACACCCTTTGGACGTCACTTGAAGGAAGTCACTAAGTACCTGAACATCAGAGTACCAAGCTTTAGCGGAACCTACAACGCCACTTTTCCTGAAGAGGAGCGCTGGATGATTCAAGTTCAAGTTCCCGGAAGGACGTTCATGCCAGTCACTGAGCCCATAGAGTTTTCCTTTGATGCACCAACCTGGAGTCTAGGAAAGAGCATGGCAGCTCACATCACCATGGGACGTATTGGAGAAGTTTGTCGCAATGATCTCAAGGATACTATCTACCAGATTTGTGGGCGCCGAGATGAGCACTGGGAGATGATCAGCAGCAGGAAGGATAGATAAATTGCAGCTTTTATCCAGGAGTTAAACCAGCACATTCGAAATCAGGAGAACCAGATGTGCGCCGACATGATAGATCTGAAGAAGGCAAGGACAAGAATCGAGGAACTGGAGCACAAACTCAAGGCTACACGTGAAGATTATGAAGAGGAAATCAAAGTATTAGTGGAGAAGAATGACGATCTGATCAAGAAGATCGAAATATTTATGGGAGGCCCTACACCAGTAGAAGAAGACGAAGAACCCAAGGAAATTTGTCCGGAAGACTACATCATCATCGATGACACCGACTCGGATCCAGATGATAGCGATGATGACTATGTTGATGAAGCAGGAGCAGATATCATGGAGTCTGCAACCGAAGAATATTTCTAGTAGACCACCCCAACAGTAGTAGTAGTCCACCATGTAAATATAATAGTCCGAGCACTTTTGCGATAGTTAGATCGATTGTATGCCCTTGTTTGATTGAATGAAGTGAATTGTTTGCTTTTGCCTCATGTGCATATGGGTAGTGTTTTCTCTCTAGACCCCTCTCTATTCTTAAATCTCATCTTTTCTAAACCCTTAGATGCCTCCGAGACGTGACCCCGGATTTACCTTCCCACCGGAGCTCACTCAGTTGATCCAGCAGTAGAACACGTTGACACAGTTGCTAGTACAGAATCAGAATCAGGGGAACAAGAACAACAACCCACCACCACCACCTGTTGATCACTTAGCCCATTTTCTTAGGCTGAATCCGCCGGTGTTTTCCAGTAGCACCGAGCCTATAGTAGCAGATGATTGGCTCCGCAAGATAGCAAGGGAGTTAACCACAGCAGGATGCACAGATGCGAAAAAGGTGAAGTTTGCCGCACATCAGCTTGACAGACCCGCGGCATCATGGTGGGAGAATTTCACAGCCAATTTCCCTATCGACACTGTCACATGGGACAAGTTCTAGTAGGCTTTCCGTACTGCCCATGTTTCAATAGGAGCTATGGCCATGAAGAAGCGTGAGTTTCGCAACTTGCGCCAAGGAGGACGGACAGTTGGCCAGTATGTGGAGGACTTTAGTAAGTTAGCACGTTATGCCCCAGATGACGTTGCTACGGATGCAGCTAAGCCGGAGAAGTTTCTAGAAGGACTGAATGATGAGTTGAGCATGCAGTTGATGGTAGCAACCTTCAACAACTACCAGGAGTTGGTAGATCATGCTCTTATGATTGAAGGGAAGCAGCAGCAGATTGAGAACCGCAAGAGGAAGTATGGACAAGGGAAGTACAATTCAGGAGCTCAGCAGAAGCCACATTTTACCCCTAGACCGGGAGGACATTTTCAGCATACCAATGGAGGAGGTAGCTCGCACAATCATAATGGCCCCAAGAATGGTAATGGGAATGGAGGAAGCAACGGCGAGAACCGTACCAACCCATCAACCCCAGCCAAAAGAGACCTGAGCCAAGTCACTTGCTTTAAGTGCCAGAAGACCGGACATTATGCCAATGAATGTCCTGAATCTCAGAATGGAAATGGCAATGGAAGCTCTCGGAAGAAGCCGAACCCTTTCAATAGGGGATAGGTAAACCACGTTAACGTGGAGGAGGTTGAAGAGCAGCCGGATGGAGTAATCGGTAAGTTTTTGGTTAAGTCATTTACTGCAATCGTTCTTTTCGATACTGGTGCATCGCATTCATACATATCAAGGGAATTTGTGGATAAGTATAACCTGCCCACTAAGGTTCTTAGAACACCTATGTTAGTAAGCTCACCAGGAGCGGAGTATATGGCTAGTAAGGGATGTTTTCAAGTGCCATTGAGTATAGGTAGGCATGTGTTTCCCTTGGATTTAATCATTTTGGAATCACAAGGTTTGGATGTAATTCTGGGTATGGATTGGCTATCGATGTATGGAGGGAACATCGATTGCGCCAGTAAGTCAATTTTGCTTACCACCCCAGAAGGGAGCAGGATCAAGTATGTATCCCGGCATGTGCCTAAAAGGACTCAAGTAAATTCGTTAACAGGAGTTGTGCAGGAGGAAGTACCATTAGTGAATGATTTCCCTGATGTATTTCCAGAGGAGTTGCCAGGCATGCCAGCGGATAGAGATATTGAGTTTTTGATTGAGCTTTCGCCAGGCACAGGGCCAATATCTAAGAGACCATATAGGATGCCCTCAAAGGATTTGGGAGAGATTAAGAAGCAGATTAAGGAGTTATTGGATAAAGGATATATCCGCCCAAGTTCTTTGCCTTGGGGGGTCGCCAGTACTTCTAGTGGAGAAGAAGGATGAATCGTTAAGGATGGTTGTTGATTATCGAGGATTGAATGAAGTAACCATCAAGAACAAGTACCCACTACCGATGGTCAATGATTTGTTTGATCGATTGCAAGGAGATAAGGTATTTTCCAAGATCGATCTGCGATCAGGATACCATCAGTTGAAGATTCGAGAACAGGATATACCTAAGACGGCTTTTACCACCAGGTATGGGTTGTACGAGTATACCGTTATGTCATTTGGTCTGACTAACGCACCTGCATATTTTATGAACATGATGAACAAAGTATTTATGGAGTTTTTGGATAAGTTCGTCATAGTGTTCATTGATGATATCCTGGTTTACTCGAAAAATGAAGAGGAGCATAAGGAGCATTTGCGTTTGCTACTTGGTAAACTCAGAGAACATCGGTTATATGCCAAGTTTAGCAAATGTGAATTTTGGTTCAAGGAAGTTGGATTTCTCGGACACGTTATATCCGGAGAAGGTATAGAAGTAGATCCCACTAAGGTTGACACTGTGACAAATTGGGAAGCGCCAACAATAGTTGGAGAGATCCGGAGTTTTCTTGGACTTGCAGGATACTACCGGAGATTCATTGAAAATTTCTCGAAGATTGCGAAGCCTATGACGGAGTTGTTGAAGAAGGATACCAAGTTCATATGGACCGAGGAATGTGAAGCCAGTTTCCAGGAGTTGAAGAAACGTTTGGTTACATCACCAGTGTTGATTTTGCCAAATCAGACCAAGGATTATGAGGTGTATTGCGACGCTTCACGTCAAGGACTTGGAGCAGTGCTTATGCAGGAAGGAAGAGTTGTTTCATATGCCTCACGACAGCTTAAGCCTCATGAGTTAAATTATGCCACGCATGATTTGGAGTTAGCAACCGTAGTGCATGCATTGAAGACTTGGAGACACTTTCTCATTGGAAATCATTGTGAGGTGTACACGGATCACAAGAGTTTGAAGTATATTTTCACGCAGAAGGAGTTGAATCTCAGGCAAAGGAGATGGTTGGAGCTCATCAAGGATTATGATATGAGATTGCATTATCACCCCGGAAAGGCTAACGTAGTAGCCAATGCGCTGAGCCGTAAAAGTCATGTCAACACCCTAATGACGGGAGATTTACCAAGGGAGTTAGCCAAAAATCTTCATGAGCTATGTTGGAGATAGTCCCGAGAGGCTAGCAGCATTGGAGATTCAGTCTACTTTGATGGATAAGATCAGAGAAGCTCAAAGGACTGACAAGGAGATTGCTTCTATTAAGGAGAAAATGAGCAAAGGAAAAGCTAAAGGATTTCGTGAGAATGAGCACGATACCTTATGGTTTGAAGACCGTGTTTATGTGCCTAATGATTTGGAGATCAAGAAGTTGATTCTGCAAGAGGCCCATGATTCACCATATTCGATTCACCCAGGAAATACCAAAATGTATTTGGATTTGAAGGATACTTTCTGGTGGACCGGAATGAAGAAGGATATTGCGGAGTATGTAGCAGTTTGTGATGTATGTCAGAGAGTAAAGGCAGAGCATCAGAAGTCAGCGGGATTGCTACAGCCATTGCCGATACCCGAATGGAAGTGGGATAAGTTAGGCATGGATTTTATTACAGGATTGCCCAGAACTCGTTCAGGCTATGACTCGATTTGGGTTGTAGTCGATCGTTTGACAAAAGTAGCTCATTTCATTCCAGTAAAGACTACCTACACTAGTGCTAAGTTGGCAAAGATATATATGACTAGGATCGTATGTCTGCATGGAGTTCCAAGGAGCATTATATCAGATAGAGGAACCCAGTTTACCTCAAAGTTCTGGAATCAGTTGCATGAAACTTTGGGTACCAGGCTAGAGTTCAGTACAGCTTTCCATCCGCAAACAGATGGACAAATCGAGAGAGTCAATCAGATTTTGGAGGATATGCTGAGAGTTTGTGCGCTAGATTACAGATCTAGTTGGGACGAGAATTTTCCATACGCGGAGTTCTCTTATAACAACAGTTATCAATCCAGTTTGAAGATGGCCCCTTTCGAAGCCTTGTACGGAAGGAGGTGCAGGACCCCATTATCGTGGGATGAAGTTGGAGACCGCTAGTTGTTTGGACCGGATCTGATTAAGGAGTCTGAACAGAAAGTGAGATTGATTCGCGATAAGCTCAAGGTATCCCAGTCCAGGCAGAAGAGCTATGCAGATTCTAAACGCAAGGAGACAGTTTACGAAGTCGGAGACCGAGTTTATCTTCGAGTATCTCCACTTCAAGGAGTTAAGCGCTTTGGAGTTAAGGAAAAGTTAGCGCCACGTTTTGTAGGACCATACAAGGTTTTGGAGCGTATGGGAGAAGTAGCTTATAAGTTGGAATTGCCCAAATGATTGTCAGGAGTTCACGATGTGTTCCATGTTTCACAGTTGAAGAAGTGCCACACAGAGATGGCTGATATACCGCTGAGAGATACAGTACCGCTGGAAGCGATTCAGTTGGACAGTGATTTGACCTACAAGGAGAAACCAGTTAAGATTCTTGATTATGCCAGCTGAGTCACCATTTATCAAGTTTTGCAAAGTTCAGTGGAGCCACCACACGGAGGATGAAGCCACCTGGGAACGAGAGAAAGAATTGCTGAAAGACCACCCGAATCTCGAGGGCGAGATTCATCTTAAGGGGGGTAGGTTTGTAACATCCCAAATTTTCAATTTGGAATGTTATACAATAGATCATCTTTGCATATCATATTTATTTGCATTTTGGTTGATCCTAGAAATTCTACGCAACTCAAGGACCCTTGGAGAGAGTTGGGGATTTCGTTATTTTCATATTTGAGTTTTCTCAAATTTTAAAAATAGGATCATTTGATTTTATTTATTTTATCTTTAATTATTTCTATTATAAAAATATGAGAGAGGGAATAAAATGACTTTCCCAGAATAAAGAAATATTAAGGATTTAATAATAAAATCAAATAAGATTTTATTTTGATTTTATTTGCTATTTTTTTAATTTAGGAAAAATGTGCGTTTTTCAAAATTGCATTTAGGCCCCAAATAAATATTCATCCTGTGCGCCTTGATTTTAGAAGCCGGGGAAAATTTATTTCGAGATTTTTGGAGTCTGTTTAGTATTCCTTTTGTTTGTTTTTCTGCGCGTAATAATTAAAAAAAATCCGAACCGACCAACGGGCCGTGTCCGGCCAGGACTCCCTGGCCGAGGCCTTTTTATAGCGCGACCCCGGGGCCCGACCAGCCCAAAGCCGCCACCGCCCCAGCCGCCACCGCCGCTGCCGCTCCGCCGCCGCCGACGAGGTCGATCTCGCCGCAGCCGGTTTTTTTAAAAAACCGTTGGTTTTCGCCGGTTTTCGTTCGGTTTTTTTAGATCCATTTTTTTAGATAGATCGGTTTTTTTCCGGTTTAGTTTAATTAGCGAGTGTTCACTCGTTCGTTCGTTTTAATGAACGCGTTCATCGTTTAGATCCAGATAACGAACGTTCGTTCCTTAATCTGTTCGTCGTTTTTCTTTTTTCTCGGATTTATTCCGCGAGTTTTCTTATCGAGATTTCTGATCCGATGTTCGTTCTAGTATAACTTTTTGCTCGTTTATCGGAATCAGGCGATTCAAGCGCCTGGAGTTTCGTCTCAAAACCCTCTTTCCGTTTAACCAACTCAAACCAGTTTTTGCCTCTGTAAAATTTGACCTAGATACAGAATAGTAAACGGAGCCTGTTTCTTTTGTCGTTTGTCTTTCGATGCTTCGTTCGGTTTGATTCTTTTTGCCAACCGGAGTTCTTAAGTTGAACTTTCTGGTTAGATCTCTTATTTGAGTTTTACCTGTGCATTAGTTGAGTACTTATTGTATGCTTGTTTGTTTGCGATAGTATCCGGAGTGCGCCGCTTGCTACTTCAAATCGCTAGGTTTTGCGGATCATCAGCAAGGCAAGTAACACTTTGATCATACTTCATATTACCCAGTTTTTATTGCATTAGATCAATCCTCACACATTACATGATTATGATCTAATTAAATTGTGGGTTTGGGAAGTAGATGAGGTAGTACATATTACCTGTTATTATCGAACCCTTGGGAGTTACTTCTACATTTGCTTATTATGCCATGTTATGCTAGTAGACATGGATTGGGTGAATGTATCCATGATAGATGTGAGTTTGTTAAATTAATGGTTTATCTAAGGTGATAACTTAAATATACATCTGGGTGAATTGAGGCACCTGGGTATTCCAGCGATTGCCTGTTTTTCTTTTGGACCGCCACCCAGACTCAAAGGGATCATGAGATTATTCATACTAGAAACTTCCGTGTGCAGCCACAAGCTACTATGGGCTCTAGCATAGTTGATTAAGTTGTGCGAACTCTTACAGTGGTAGACTAGCAGGTGTAGGGGAAAGTAGGTGTAACGGTCTACCCGATCGTAAGGTGCTAGCACTTCTGAAATACTATGTCTCGGTCATCCGTTTCTCAAACACCATGTAGTGCGAGAATCCCAACGAAGGAGATCGAGTCTTGTGGGGAAAAGTGCGCAAACCTCTGCAAAGTGTATAAACTAATTATGGTTAGCCATGTCCCCGGTTATGAACAACTTGAGTATCTAGTACTTGGATTATCATGTGAATCTCATCATGTTACTCTAATTAATTGTTGGGTTTTAATGATGATGTTTAATTGGGATTGAGAGGGTGTCTACACTCTCAATGTTTAACAACCATCATGATAGTTAAATAAAATGTATTCCTTTGCAGTAGGGAAAAATTGGTTTTACGCAAAACTATAACCATAGAGTTGTCCACCAGCCAAATATGCATGTAGTATAGCCCTATTTTTTCATTGCTCTCTATGTGTTACATTGTTAGCATATTCCATGTGCTGACCCGTTTCAGGCTGCAACGTTCATGTTGCAGACTTTTCAGACGACGAGTAAGGTGCCTTTAGGTCGTGGTTCTATACTCAGTGATGTTGTTGGAGTTGATGGACTCACTTATCTTCCAAGCCTTCCGCTGTTATCGTTATTAGATGGCCTTAAGCCATATTTATTGTAATAAGTTCTCTTTTGAGACACTCAATGTAATAAGTATGTGATTACTACTCTGTTATAAATCCTTCAAGTACTGTGTGGTGTCAGCATTACTGATCCAGGGATGACATCGGAGCACAGAGATTGGACCGTTTGAGATCTAGTCGCTACATCGCTAAAGAGGAGTCCCTCGTCAATCACCCCGCTCTCTGCACTGACCCCCTCCCCGTATTCATTTCGATCCATCGCCACCATCAAGGGAGACGAGGTGTGCACCGTCCCTGACGCCCCCGAGCCAAGAAGGCAGATCCGATATCTCATGAGCCATTGTCACATTGTAACATGCAGTTTAATGTTAAGCATTACCACGAAACAAAAATATCATGTCTATTGTTGGGCATGCGACTGATGCGCCACCATGTTCGTTATTAACTCTTGACACAATCAACCAACGCATTTACCCTTGTATCCTAACCAAAAAATTATATGACTTTATATAAAAAATATGAACTGCTCGCTCATGTAATTTACCTCATGTGTGTTCGCTCACATGGTCAACATATAGCATCACCAACTGGGTCTTTAATGTATTGGTAATAAATGAAAATAATAGCTAAGGTAATTATGATATAGCATTTCTAGCTGACTCGGCACGATCCAAGGTCCACAAAAAATTTAGTGCGGAAAATCACAAATAGGAAAAAGACCAGATTATTAATATACAACTTTTTCACGGAGAGTGTGCTTTATCATATATTACATGGTAGCCCACCGTCTATCGGCCACAATGATTAACTACTCTGTACTAACCCACCTACCCTTGAGTAGCCCGGCTTGCTGCATGTCCTCCCTTCGGTCAAAATTTTCTTGTGATCGTAAGCACAGAAAGTGTTGCTCCGCCAAAGACAATGGCATTGCGGTATTTACAAAGTTCTCGAGTGATTAGCGAGAGAATGGTCCTCGTTTCATTTTGCAAAAAATAAAAGAATGGCCCTCGTTTCATTCACCTTTTGACCTCCACATCTTTTGGAGTCACACCATAACACTAAGTTATCATCAACAGTGGGAGCTTGGTCCGGATTTCCAATAGCCGACCACACCATGTGCCACACCGATCGACCATCGTGTGAAGATGCATTCGATGAGTAGATGGTTAATGGTCTCGTCGGCTTTGTAGAAGGGGCATGTGTCATGGTGGGCAAGCCTCTCTTGGTGAGTCGAACGGACGTCCAACAACGGTTCCACATGGCTAGCCAAGTGAAGAATTGACATTGAAGGGCGGCCTTCGAGTTCCATGTGACGTCCGCGTATGGTACCACATCGCTTCCTCCGAATTTTGAGGCATATGTAGGGCAAACGGAGAACATGCCACTACTCTTCCACGCCCATCTTATGGGGTCCTCTGCTCCTTCCGTGAGCTAAACATCAGCAATCCGTGGCCATAGCATCCAAAACTGTTTCAGGCATGGAAAATCAATGACTGGTCCCAAGTCCAGCGCCCAAGTATTGCCTGGCAAGGTCTCCTTAAAGGTCCTGGTGGCTCGAATGCGTGGGCGTACGCGGTCGTAGACAAGTATACTTGTGAACCACAAAGGTGTCTGACAATTTTAGTAATCAAGAGATTTACTGCTTCTCAGTAAAAAATTGTACATTTTCTTTCTTACGATATACAAGTTAAAGTGTTTGGCCGAATACTGAGCTAAATATGCACAAAAAATATGGACCACCATCAAGGAATATTTTACGTGGGCGATGAGCTCGCTAGGACCTGCACAAAAAATATGGCTTTGACCAACATCAGTATAATCATTGGTCATCCTCCCCAGCCTACTTTGAGCTTGCTCAAACCTGCATGGCCGTTTGATTAAAAAAGACTATTTGTTTACTAATCCCTATGTGAACTCTAGATATAAACAAACTAAGTGTATGGAGCAATTAGATGGCAGAGAAATTAGCATTGTTACAGTAGGCCAAGTGAGTAAGGATGAATATTCTCCAGTGATGGAAGGCAAGGATGAACATTCTCCGGTGCAGACACAAGTGAAACAGAAACGAAAGGAAAATAATTTTTTGTCATTGTTAAATATGGACTGAAAAGGCACAATTGCACTGATATTCTGATTCTTGTACAATGGTATAGCAATCTAGAAGAAGAAATAGAATTTTGCCTACTGCTCCGGCTGTCACATGCAAGTAGTAAGAACAAGGTGTATAACAAAACAATTGGTGGGAAACATAATGAAGCAAGAACAAACCTTGATTTTTCATGACCCCATATTCCTTAGCGCAACAAAGGCACTGTCATATCTCTTATAACCTTTGACCGAATAAGCTCTTGACAAACACAAGCTGAATATAAAGACCAAATGACTAGACAGGAAAATAGAGCATACACCTATGAAACAATGGTGCAAGAGCCAAAGTTGAAAGGTTGCAGCTGCTGCCCAGTGGAGCAGACATACCAATTCACTGGATAAATTTTGTTAAAGAAACATGGTGAACCTTTAAAACAAATTGAATTTAAAGGATATCAGTTACAGAAATAAAGTAAACACTATAAAATTGTGAAAGATCATTGGCAAGTCATTCGAAGGAAGGAAGTTAGAAACGGAAATATTGTCCAATCAGCCACAAAAAATAGTTGGAAATAACAAATAATGATTTGTAATTTTGGTTTTCACGCAGAGGTAGTGAGAACTGAGAAGCATACCTAATTGTTTTTTTATCAAAGCACGGATGCACCAACACGTCAAGGATTTGAATGTTAGCATTGTTCCAGAATCCAGACTAATTGGCATCATCCCCTTATTGACCATCCAGGGAACCCTCTTACTGGCTTTAGGAGTCAAATTAGCTCCATGCCGCCTGATATGAGTTATTGAACCAGACCCAAATAAAAACATGAGTGTTTGCAAGACACAATTAGCTTTACCTCAAATTGAAAAAATAATCAAACATTACAGTTTCCTTACAAAAAAATCTAGTGACAACAGAAACTGAATTAGGAATGAGCTTAGCTGGGGCATCGATGCGCTAAAGAGATCATTCATGACAAACAAATTGGGTGCAGAAAAACATGAGGATTGGTAAGCACATCGGCGTCTTCCGAATGATGCTTAAGCGGACGACAACATCTCCTCGGCAGCACTGGTTGCGGCATCTTGCCTGATGGTGTGAGGAGGCCCTAAAGAGGCGTCTCCTATATACAACGATGCAAGCCAGCACCAACACTTATAAATTCTATGTAAGCAAGACCAAGTTGCAAATCAGCCATTCAACCAGGTTGCAGAGTCACCACGCAAGCCTGGCACAAACGCTTGTTTAATCAAGGACTGAACTACAATCCTCGAAGCAAAACCAGGATGCAAATTCAAATGTGAAAACATATAATAAGAAATTATATTTGCTAAATCTACAAGCATCTGTAACATTGCGGACAAAGCAGAAGTTGGTGCAAACAATTGAAATCAACACTTACGAGGAGGAGGGAGGGTTTTGAGAGACGATTTGTTCAATGGTCACGCTGGCCAGGCAGGCCATGGATCTTCCAGCAGGCTAGCATGGCTGCACAAAGGAGTCGGGTCCAACGCTTCCGCGTCTCCTCCAGCAGCAGCTCCAGCCGCGTCCCTTCTGACCAGGGGCCTCCACATCGGTGCCCAACTCGAGTAGCGCACGCACGACTGCCACAAGGCCGTCCCCGCCATGACGTGCAACAGCGTTAGCCCGCCGGCGATGGCTCGCTTCTGCGTCCAAAGGCAGGAAAACATATACTTCCATCACACAGTATATAACAAATATAGCATTGCAAAAAGCAACAAAATATTCCATTCTGCAAAATAAGAGGGAATTGAACTTGACATGAGAGAGAGAGAGAGACATGTAAGATCATCAGTATTCAGTAGTACCTCATCAGGTAATCCATAACCTCGTCTGCCTCGGTGACCTGCGAGCCAAGATCATTGGTCAGAGAGAGAGAGAGAGAGAGATCTATAACAAGTACACAAAAACTTGTAACCAAGCACAAATATAAAAGAAAACAAACTGCACAGAAAATGGCCAGTGGAGAACAGATAGAAAACAAAAGCTATTACTGATAGTACCCTCGTAGCAATTTTTTCGCATAATAATGTCTACAAAAAAAGCCATATCTGTAAAGCGTAGTAAAAAAATACCATATCCAGAAGACCAAAATCTATAAGTGTGCTCACATATAGCAATATGTCAACTTAGTCGCAAAGAATAACTACGGATCAAATCGACCTCAAACTTTATCTCACCGTGAACACCATATATAACATGGAGGCCCTAGCCATTGGGAAGGTATCTAATGGGACATGGGGAACCACCAAATCGAACAGAGCAACACAAAAAATAGAAATCAGCCATGAGGAAAGGGGAGTAAGCTTACCTAAGTCATGGGATCAACAGGTCGAGGAGGGTGTCACCGTGCCAGCACCCTCCATGGGGATAATCTTGCACACGATGTCACCTCAAGCAATGGATTGCCACCAGCAATACTGAAGCACTTGTTCATGCCTTCGGTTATGAGATATGCTGTTAGCTGAGATACAAATCACAAATAGGTGAGCTCACAATCTAAATAATATAATCTTATCCAAGAAAATAGTCATCAGCAGCAAAGCTTTATTTATTATTTACTAAGAAAGAAAACTTACAAATTACAGCCCAAACAGAAAAAGAAATGGTTCAGAATAACCAGAGGTCAAGGTACTTACAGTGAGTGGAGCACGGCGAGCTAGGCGTTGTTCCGGAGAGATTATCTGGGTTGGTAATTTTGATTTGCAATTGAGTTGGAGCTTCAATCGAGGGGCTTTTGGCATAGAAGAAGGGCGAGCTGTACATGGCAGCAAGCTGCGGCAGTTCTCTGACCTCGCAAACCGCGGTTGTTGCTCCGTTCTGCTGTTTGTGTTGGATGACAAAGGGGCGAAGACACGGACGTGGTGGGCATGGACTGCAGCACAAATTCAACAGCCAACAACGACGGGACCACATCTCTGAAGTAAAACAAATTCAGAAGGTCAGGTTGTAACTCGACAAAAGTGAACATAGGAGCAAATGGTCACATATATGCACATCAAGCATGCACCATCATAACTAGGATTAACCCAAAATCAAATGTCTCAAGCTTTTGGTACCTCAAAATCGACAACATTAGAGATAGAGATGTTTCCATTTGCATATGTGAAAACCAAAGGACTTTATAAACAACCTAGCTAGACCAATGTTTCCCTGGAAATCAAGGTACCAACAAAACAGGGAAAATCCAAAAAATCACCTTTATCTCTCACCAGATCACCTACTTATTATCCAATAACGCCTATCAAAAGGGGCACACCAAAGCACCAAAGCATCTTCATGGGTACTCCTCATTATCATATGATTACTCATCCAACAACATCAATGAAAAGGGGCACACCAAAGCATCAAAGCATCTCCAGGGGTACTCCTAATTATCATGTGACATCAAGACTAAACTTCTCCTTGACAACGAAGGCATACTTTAGAAAAAAAAAATTCTAGATCTAATACTCCCAGAAATGTAGGGAAAGGCTGCGTACTATAGACCCAAAGTGGTCGGACCCTTCCCTGGACCCTGCGCAAGCGGGAGCTACATGCACCAGGTTGCCCTTTTTTTTAATACTCCCATGGACACTTGGACAACAAACTAACCAAATAAGATAGCTCAAAAGAGCCCCTTCATTGGAACCTAGCTAGAGTAGCAAACGAATAAGAAGCCCCAGCTCCTTTAGAAAAACCTAACCTTCCTGCATGCAAAAAGGAACAAAACCACCAGGGTTCCATCCACAGAGAAATATCAATCGCAGGGCCTACCAACGTCCACCCAAGAAATAAAAGGCATAGATCCACACCCAACTAAAAACAAGCACAAGTAGTCTTCCTAATTCTTTTCATCTGCTAAATCAACATAGAAGAGCAATATGAGCTTCCTGCATGCAACTCTGGAGGACTGCATATGCACCTTGGGTTCCAACCCCGCCTACAAACGAACAGATCGACATATCAAATCTTGCGCAGATAAGTGGAGATGGCACTCACCGCTCACTTTGCACAGCGGATCGGGGGCTTCTCCCCTCGGGTCGTTCTTCCCGGAGGTGCATGAACGCGAGGATGTCGGCCCATTGCTCCTCCAGCCAATGACGACGCCTCCAGCCGCTGCTCCTCTCGGTGATGGCCATGCAATGGAGGAGCGGCGGGGGTCTCCTGCCAATATGTGGTGGTGGAGGCAGCCAGAGCTGACCGGGGGCGGAGACCTCTCTCTCGTGAGGGCCGGCGGCGAGTCAGGCTCCTCCTGTTGAGCACCGAGGGGCGGGAGGAGGAGACGATGCGACGGGTGTGAGGCCGAGGATGGGGAGCAGGGCGAGCGGCGGCGACGCGGCGGGGGACGACATAGGCGAGCAGCGGCGGCGCGGCGTGGGAGGACAGGTGCGCGGCGGGGGAGGACAGGTGCGTGGCGAGGGCGCGGCGGGGAGGGGAGCTCCTGGCCTTGGACGATGGGAGGAGGGAGGCCGAGACCCACCTGTCGTGTGGCCGCCTACCGATGTGCATGGCTGCCCAGGGGGTGGTGGCGCCGTGGCGACCGGCTGGGGAGGGAGGGGGTGGTGGCCAGCTGGTAGATCGATGGGCGTGGATCTGGGCGCTCCCTCTCCCTTCCCTTCCCTTCCCTTCCCTTGCCGGCGGCGGCGCAGCGGGGCGAGGAGATCGCCAGCGGCGGGGTTGGATTGGGGTGCGGCGGCGGCTGCGACTGGAGACGAGGTAGGGCTCGCGAGGGATTGGTTCTGTCCCAAAACCAGCGGAGGGAAGGTGGTGGACGGAACCAAAAAAAACCTATGAAAAAAAACCGGACGAAAGTGATGGGACGAAAATTGACCGGCGGAGACTACCAACTGCTCCATTAGGAGTAGAGATCTCAATCCGTTCACGTCCCGCGCCCGCACAGGGATCCCTCATAATCACGCAAGGCACGAAAAACGAAATCACTAGCCCTCACACGCAACCATCTCTTGTAATCACGCGCCCTTAGATAAACTTCAAAAAGGAAATTACTCATCCCCGCGGTCCCTCCCTGCCGCCCAGGGTGCAGAAGTCGCCGCGCCGCCGCGCGACAAGGGACAGGAGCGTCTGTGACCTCGGCATCATGGCGTGTCGTCCGCAGCATGCCGCACGCCACGCCGCCGAGGGAGCAGGAGCCACCGTCGCCCGTCACCGCGTCCTCCGCCTCCCTCACTTCGTCGCCGCAAGCTGCCTCACCGACTGGATCCACTCGATCTGGACAAGCCGCTACCACATCCCTCAAGGGAATTGGACTGCGTGTAATCCGCCTCCGCCACACCCCACTCCTCGCATGGCGTCCACTGCCTGGAAGCGACCACCGCCGGTCCACTCCATGCGCGGATGCGCCAACCTTAACACTATCTCCATCCATTGACGAGTATTCATCGCGTGGACGCCAGCCATGATCGGGAATTCGGGATGTCTCACCGCCTCAGGTTATTATGTTCGTTAAGGTAGGCTACTTTAGGTACTCTGAGTTGTTGTTTTCCCCGTTTAGGCTAATGATGTTCATAGAAGACGCAACTCCAAATAGTTTTGCTTTATGTATGACTACAACTACACTTATTTGATTGACTCGATGTGATCTGGAGGTGAGCTCCGTTTTATGTTAGCAATTAGCATTTCCAGGTTTGATCCGAGTGTATGGAGGTGTGCCAAAGTCTGAAGCATCGCCACCGTTGTTTCTTCGTGCACCACAGACACTCATCAACATGCAATGTTTTTTTCGTGCCGGGGACTCAAAATGTGGAGCTCCCGTGTATGTTATTTTTCTCAATGAGAGCCATGTTGAATTAGAATACTTGAAATCTCGGTTTTGGCCATGTACGTGCAGTTCCACCGGTTGTTTATAAATAGAAAACTCAGGTGGATTGTGTTTTCTGAATCTGGGGAGGGAATTAGTAAAACTTTAGAGGAAGTAGGAGACCGTATTTAAGTATACTGTCATCAACCTGCTCGATATATTCCTCCTTGCATTTTCAGTTGAACATTTTCTAGCACTGTAAGCAGAAAGAATTATTTGATATAAAATGTTCATTATACAGAAAGTATTAGATGGTGTTTTAACCTTAGTATTAGGACATCTGAAACATAAATTATCGGAAAAGTGCTCCCTTGCAGTGTTCATGAACAGTTAGCAAAGGACGTACAACTTCTAGATTCCATTGCAGAGAAACGGGCACACATTTTTTTAGAGTGCAAACTTTATCCTGCAGATGCCTAAATACAATCAATTTACCCCCTGTAAGCACATCCAATTTGATGTTATTGTCAGTTGTATTATTTAGTGGGCGCGGGTTT
Source organism: Triticum dicoccoides (assembly GCF_002162155.2). Lineage (NCBI taxonomy): Eukaryota > Viridiplantae > Streptophyta > Magnoliopsida > Poales > Poaceae > Triticum > Triticum dicoccoides. The sequence continues at coordinate 210,538,333 of NC_041392.1, read as the reverse complement.
CTAGCACCAGATAAGCAATGTCAAGAACCACCACTGTTTCACTGAGTCAAATTATCATTTTGCAGGCCAGAAGAACTAGAGTTGAAGCTTTTTGAGTATACCAAAAGATGTCAAATCAACAACATATTGTCCAGGAGGTAGCCTCAAAGGTATAAATTGTAGTTTCTGCAAGTTTCTGAGTATTCGTACACTTCTATATGAAATTCCCATGAATATCATGTTTGCTAATTTGTTCACTATACACTGCAGTATACTATTTGCAAGTTTGCTTTAACAATGTAGTTTCTGCATCCCAGTATGACTATAATTCAAACAAACACCATGAATGCCTTTACTAAAAGTGAGAATTCAATCCTCCATTAATCATGAATGCCCTAACTAAAATTGAATGCATATTTTTTTGGCTTGGTGGAGGCATGGAGCGTCTGCATCAATGCACCACACTCGAATTAGGGGTCGACCACACTGAGATGGCCAAGATGGAGGCGTTGATTCGTTAGGTTTGGCTCATCTTCTTCATTGGGAATGGCTTGACTGATCTGGAACTTTTTTTGGCCTAACAAATATCGCAAATGTCCTTCAGTCAGCCACCTCACTCGCCTTTGACTCCCTGCAATCGAGACCCCAAGACACTGGTATCTCTGTCCCCATAAGTTGATCCACCCACTTCTTCCCCCTGATAGATTAAACTACTGTCTTATCGATTTGATTCTCTATTTTGAGCATATGTGACATGTTCTGGGCATTCAATTTTCATTTTTATTTGCAAGTATTCAGTTTTTTATTGTAGTTTGTGGGGTTAATTTCTTGCTGTGAAGAACTGATATTCTTGTGTGGGGGATTCAGTTCTTGGCTTGCAAGGACTCAGTTTATGTACCGCTGCTCCTAGAGAGGGTGCATCAAGTATTTGAATGTTAAGAAAGTGTCTTTTAAGAATTTCGAATGGTGATTTGATTTTCCTACGAATGTTTTTTGTTTTTTTACTTTTGTCAGGCAAACCTGCTTTATATGGAAGCACATGGTTAATGTTCTATTGCGGTATATGCATGCAAGGCACTGCTTGGACTTTGGATTGGCTTGCATTTATGGGCATGTTTTAAATAGGAAAACAACCTTTGACATGTATGTACCTAACAGTGAACTATTTGCATCCATGTTGCATGTAGAAACTTTGACAATTTCTTCTGTACTTATTACTTTTCCCGAGATAGGACGTTGAATCTACATATGTTTCTGCAATGATCCGTGTCGGATGAGTCTTTCTGTCTATGAAACTATCTACTTGTCATGAACTAGAGTTTATTGGTTTTACTTTTCTCTACAGATTGTGTAGTATGACAATGTTTTCTTAGATAAAGGAAAGTATAGTATGCTAAATAAGATGACATATTTGAATATAAATGTGACCTTAATTTGTTTTACATTATAACCTCTCTTCAGTTGATTGAATTACAACATGCAGGTGGGCATGTCTGTGGGCATGACAATAGTTGAAGAAGGAAGATTCAGGGTTTGAGCATTACCTACACTGCAATCAAGTTCATGCTATAGCATTGGCTTCTGGATACCATGTGAAGCACGTTCAAGATTAGATAGTGATTTGTATGGTATCTCATATTTTCGTCAGGAAATGCGCTATTGTTACCACAATCGCACCAGTATCAAGGTGATGTGTCAAATGCTTCTGTATGTCCAGTATGTATCGGACAAAACTCTACCAAGATGAAGGCATTTCCTTTAGGAGCACTATTTCCAATGCATATATGTGTAAATTGAACCAATTGTAATTAGTATAGATTGGTGAATTGTTCCGTGGCACCACAAGGTTATAATTGTCATTGGTCTACGTGTTAAGATTGATGTTGATTCGTGAATCAGGCGTTATTCTCATGCATGTATGACATTCTAAAATGATATACTCCCTCTGATCCATATTACTTGTTGCTCAAATGGATGTATCAAGCACTGAAATATCTTTACATATATATGTTTGTGCGACAAGTAATATGGATTGTGAAAGGATCGATAGGGTTGACTAGAGGGGGGGTGAATAGGCAACTAACAATTTTTAGCTTTTCTTTACCAAATTAAACTTTGCATCAAAGTAGGTTGTCTAGATGTGCAACTAGGTGAGCAACCTATATGATGCAACAACAACTAAAATACAAGCAAGCAAGAGAAGTAACACTAATAAGCTTGCACAAGTAAAGGTAAGTGATAACCAAGAGTGGACCCAGTGAAGACGAGGATGTGTTACCGAAGTTCCTTCCTTTTGAGGGGAAGTACGTCTCCGTTAGAGCGGTGTGGAGGCACAATGCTCCCCAAGAAGCCACTAGGGCCACCGTATTCTCCTCACGCCCTCACACAATGCGAGATTCTGTGATTCCACTATTGGTGCCCTTGGAGGCGGCGACCGGACCTTTACAAACAAGGTTGGGGCAATCTCCACAACTTAATCGGAGGCTCCCAACAACACCACGAAGCTTCACCACAATGGACTATGGCTCCGTGGTGACCTCAACCGTCTAGGGTGCTCAAACACCCAAGAGTAACAAGATCCGCTAGGGATTGGTGGTGGAATCAAATTTCTCTTGGTGGAAGTGTAGATCGGGGCCTTCTCAACCACTCCCGAGCAAATCAACAAGTATGATTGGCTAGGGAGAGAGATCGGGCGAAAATGGAGCTTAGAGCATTAATGGAGCTTATGGGGGGAGAGGTAAGTCAACGAGGAAGAAGGGGACCCCCTTTTATACTAAAGGGCCCCATCCAACCGTTACCCCCCAAAATAGCACTGCAGGGGGCAGCGGTACTACCGCTGGACCCGGCAGTACTACCGCTCCCCCTTGCGGTACTACCGCCCAGCCAGGGAGGGCTTGAAGATAGAGGAGGGACCGTGCCCAGCGCGGTACTACCACGGTGATAGGGCGGTACTACCGCTCTCGAGCGGTACTATGCTACCTCTTGAGCACTGCGTTGGATTTCCTTGAAGAGGAAAGGATGATGCAACAAAGTAGCGTAAGTATTTCCCTCAGTATTTGAGAACCAAGGTATCAATCCAGTAGGAGGCTAAGCGCGAGTCCCTCGTACCTGCACAAAACAAATAACTCCTCGCAACCAACACGATAAGGGGTTGTCAATCCCTTCACGGTCACTTACGAGAGTGAGATCTGATAGATATGATAGAATAATATTTTTGGTATTTTTGTGATAAAGATGCAAAGTAAAATAAAAGCAAAGTAAAAAAGCAAAGGAAATAACTAAGTATTGGAAGATTAATATGATGAAGATAGACCCGAGGGACATAGGTTTCACTAGTGGCTTCTCTCAAGAGCATAAGTATTTTACGGTGGGTGAACGAATTACTGTTGAGCAATTGACAGAATTGAGCATAGTTATGAGAATATCTAGGTATGATCATGTATATAGGCATCATGTCCGAGACAAGTAGATCGACTCCTGCCTACATCTACTACTATTACTCCACTCATCGACCGCTATCCAGCATGCATCTAGAGTATTAAGTTCATGAAAACAGAGTAACGCCTTAAGCAAGATGACATGATGTAGAGGGATAAATTCATGCAATATGATAAAACCCCATCTTGTTATCCTCGATGGCAACAATACAATACGTGCCTTGCTGCCCCTACTGTCACTGGGAAAGGACACCGCAAGATTGAACCCAAACTAAACACTTCTCCCATTGCAAAAAAGATCAATCTAGTAGGCCAAACCAAACTGAGAATTCGAAGAGACTTGCAAAGATAACCAATCATACATAAAAGAATTCATAGAAGATTCAAATATTGTTCATAGATAATATTGATCATAAACCCACAATTCATCGGTCTCAACAAACACACCGCAAAAAGAAGATTACATCGAATAGATCTCCACAAGAGAGGGGGAGAACATTGTATTGAGATCCAAAAAGAGAAAAGAATCCATCTAGCTAATAACTATGGACCCGAAGGTCTGAGGTAAACTACTCACACTTCATCGGAGAGGCTATGGTGTTGATGTAGAAGCCCTCCGTGAGGGATGCCCCCCCCCCCCCGATGGAGCTCCTAAATAGGCCCCAAGATGGGATCTCGTGGATACAGAAGGTTGCGGCGGTCGAATTAGGTTTTTGGCTCCGTCTCTGATCGTTTGGGGGTACGTAGATATATATAGGAGGAATGAGTACGTCGGTGGAGCAACAGGGGGCCCACGAGGGTGGAGGGCGCGCCTGGGGGGGTAGGCACGCCCCCTAGCTCGTGGCTTCCTCATTTATTTCTTGAAGTAGGGTCCAAGTCTCCTGGATCATGTTCGTTCCGAAAATCATGTTCCCGAAGGTTTCATTCCGTTTGGACTCCGTTTGATATTCCTTTTCTGCGAAACTCTGAAATAGGCAAAAACAACAATTCTGGGCTGGGCCTCCGGTTAATAGATTAGTCCCAAAAATAATATAAAAGTGGATAATAAAGCCCAATAATGTCCAAAGCAGTAGATAATATAGCATGGAGCAATCAAAAATTATAGATACGTTGGAGACGTATCAAGCATCTCCAAGCTTAATTCCTGCTCGTCCTTGAGTAGGTAAATGATAAAAAAGATAATTCTGATGTGGAGTGCTACTTGGCATAATTTTAATATAATTCGTCTTAATTGTGGTATGAATATTCAGATCCAAAAGATTCAAGATAAAAATTTGTTTTGACATAAAAATAATAATACTTCAAGCATACTAACTAAGCAATTATGTCTTCTCAAAATAATATGGCCAAAGAAAGTTCATCCCTACAAAATCATATAGTTTAGTCATGCTCCATTTTCGTCACACAAGAATGCTCTCATCATGCACAACCCCGATGACAAGCCAAGCAATTGTTTCATACTTTAGTAATCTCAAACCTATAAACTTTCACGCAATATATGAGCGCGAGCCATGGACATAGCACTATGGTGGAATAGAATATGATGATGGGGGTTATGTGGAGAAGACAAAAAAGGAGAAAGTCTCACATCAATGAGGATAATCAATGGGCTATGGAGATGCCCATCGACTGAAGTTAATGCAAGGAGTAGGGATTGCCATGCAACGGATGCACTAGAGCTATAAATGTATGAAAGCTCAACAAAAGAAACTAAGTGGGTGTGCATCCAACTTGCTTGCTCACGAAGACCTAGGGAACTTGAGGAGGCCCATTGTTGGTGAAGGAAATATGCCCTAGAGGCAATAATAAAGTTATTATTTATTTCCTTATATCATGATACATGTTTATTATTCATGCTAGAATTGTATTAACCGGAAACATAATACATGTGTGAATACATAGACAAACAGAGTGTCACTAGTATGCCTCTACTAGACTAGCTCGTTAATCAAAGATGGTTATGTTTCCTAACCATGAACAAAGAGTTGTTATTTGATTAACGGGATCACATCATTAGGTGAATGATCTGATTGACATGACCCATTCCATTAGCTTAGCACCCGATCGTTTAGTATGTTGCTATTGCTTTCTTCATGACTTATACATGTTTCTATGACTATGAGATTATGCAACTCCCGTTTGTCGGAGGAACACTTTGTGTGCTACCAAAAGTCACAACGTAAATGGGTGATTATAAAGGTGCTCTACAGGTGTCTCCAAAGGTGCATGTTGGGTTGGCGTATTTCGAGATTAGGATTTGTCACTCCGATTGTCGGAGAGGTATCTCTGGGCCCTCGCGGTAATGCACATCACATAAGCCTTGCAAGCATTGCAACTAATGAGTTAGTTGCGAGATGATGTATTACAGAATGAGTAAAGATACTTGCCGGTAACGAGATTGAACTAGGTATTGAGATACCGACGATCGAATCTCGGGCAAGTAACATACCGATGACAAAGGGAACAACGTATGTTGTTATGCGGTCTGACCGATAAAGATCTTCATAGAATATGTAGGAGCCAATATGAGCATCCAGGTTCCGCTATTGGTTATTGACCGGAGACGTGTCTCGGTCATGTCTACATTGTTCTCGAACCCGTAGGGTCCGCACGCTTAAGGTTTCGATGACAATTATATTATGAGTTTATGAGTTTTGATGTACCGAAGTTAGTTCGGAGTCCCGGATGTGATCACGGACATGACGAGGAGTCTCAAAATGGTCGAGACATAAAGATTGATATATTGGACGGCTATATTCGGACACCGGAAGTGTTCCGGGTGATTTCGGAGAAAACCGGAGAGCCGGAGGGTTACCGGAACCCCCCCGAGAGAAGTAATGGGCCATATGGGCCTTAGTGGAAAGAGAGAGGGGCAGACAAAGGTGGGCCGCGTGCCTCCTCCCCCTGGTCCGAATTGGACTAGGAGGGGGGCGGCGCCCCCCTTTCCCTCTCCCTCCCCACTTCCTTCCCCCTCCTAGTAGTAGTCCTACTCCTACTAGGAGTCCTACTCCTACTAGGAGTCCTACTCCTACTAGGAGGAGGACTCCTCCTTGGCGCGCCTATAGGGACGGCCGGCCTCCTCCCCTTGCTCCTTTATATACGGGGGCAGGGGGCACCCCTAGACACACAAGTTGATCCACGTGATCATATTCTTAGCCGTGTGTGGTGCCCCCTTCCACCATAGTCCTCGATAATATTGTAGCGGTGCTTAGGCGAAGCCCTGCGACAGTAGTGCATCAAGATCGTCACCACGCCGTCGTGCTGACGGAACTCTTCCCCGGCACTTTGCTGGATCGGAGTCCGGGGATCGTCATCGAGCTGAACGTGTGCTAGAACTCGGAGGTGCCGTAGTTTCGGTGCTTGATCGGTCGGGCCGTGGAGACGTACGACTACATCAACCAAACGCTTCCGTTGTCGATCTACAAGGGTACGTAGATCACACTCTCCCCTCCCGTTGCTATGCATCACCATGATCTTGCGTGTGCGTAGGAAATTTTTTGAAATTACTACGAAACCCAACAGTGGCATCCGAGCCTAGGTTTTATATGTTGATGTTATATGCACGAGTAGAACACAAGTGAGTTGTGGGCGATATAAGTCATACTGCTTACCAGCATGTCATACTTTGGTTCGGCGGTATTGTTGGACGAAGCGGCCCGGACCAATTACGCGTACGCTTACGCGAGACCGGTTCTCCCGACGTGCTTTGCACATAGGTGGCTTGCGGGTGACAGTTTCTCCAACTTTAGTTGAAGCGAGTGTGGCTATGCCCAGTCCTTGCGAAGGTTAAAACAGCACCAACTTGACAAACTATCGTTGTGGTTTTGATGCGTAGGTAAGATTGGTTCTTGCTTAAGCCCATAGCAGCCACGTAAAACTTGCAACAACAAAGTAGAGGACGTCTAACTTGTTTTTGCAGGGCATGTTGTGATGTGATATGGTCAAGACATGATGCTAAAATTTTATTGTATGAGATGATCATGTTTTGTAACCGAGTTATCGGCAACTGGCAGGAGCCATATGGTTGTCGCTTTATTGTATGCAATGCAATCACGCTGTAATGCTTTACTTTATCACTAAGCGGTAGCAATAGTCGTGGAAGCATAAGATTGGCGAGACGACAGCGATGCAACGATGGAGATCAAGGTGTCGCGCCAGTGACGATGGTGATCATGACGGTGCTTCGAAGATGGAGATCACAAGCACATGATGATGATGGCCATATCATATCACTTATATTGATTGCATGTGATGTTTATCTTTTATGCATCTTATCTTGCTTTGATTGACGGTAGCATTATAAGATGATCTCTCACTAATTATCAAGAAGTGTTCTCCCTGAGTATGCACCGTTGCGAAAGTTCTTCGTGCTGAGACACCACGTGATGATCGGGTGTGATAGGCTCTATGTTCAAATACAACGGGTGCAAAACAGTTGCACACGCGGAATACTCAGGTTATACTTGACGAGCCAAGCATATACAAATATGGCCTCGGAACATGGAGACCGAAAGGTCGAGCGTGAATCATATAGTAGATATGATCAACATAGTGATGTTCACCAATGAAACTACTCCATCTCACGTGATGATCGGACATGGTTTAGTTGATTTGGATCACGTAATCACTTAGAGGATTAGAGGGATGTCTATCTAAGTGGGAGTTCTTTAAGTAAATTAATTGAACCTAAATTTATCATGAAACTTAGTACCTGATAGTATCTTGCTTGTTTATGCTTGATTGTAGATAGATGGCTCGTGCTGTTGTTCCGTTGAATTTTAATGCGTTCCTTGAGAAAGCAAAGTTGAAAGATGATGGTAGCAATTACACGGACTGGGTCCGTAACTTGAGGATTATCCTCATTGCTGCACAGAAGAATTACGTCCTGGAAGCACCGCTGGGTGCCAGGCCTGCTGCTGGAGCAACACCAGATGTTATGAACATCTGGCAGAGCAAAGCTGATGACTACTCGATAGTTCAGTCTGCCATGCTTTACGGCTTAGAATCGGGACTTCAACGACGTTTTGAACGTCATGGAGCATATGAGATGTTCCAGGAGTTGAAGTTAATATTTCAAGCAAATGCCCGGATTGAGAGATATGAAGTCTCCAATAAGTTCTATAGCTGCAAGATGGAGGAGAACAGTTCTGTCAGTGAGCATATACTCAAAATGTCTGGGTATAATAATCACTTGATTCAATTGGGAGTTAATCTTCCAGATGATTGCGTCATTGACAGAATTCTCCAATCACTGCCACCAAGCTACAAGAGCTTCGTGATGAACTATAATATGCAAGGGATTAATAAGACTATTCCCGAGCTCTTCGCAATGCTGAAAGCTGCGGAGGTAGAAATCAAAAAGGAGCATCAAGTGTTGATGGTCAACAAGACCACTAGTTTCAAGAAAAAGGGCAAAGGGAAGAAGAAGGGGAACTTCAAAAAGAATGGCAAGCAAGTTGCTACTCAAGAGAAGAAACCCAAACCTGGACCTAAGCCTGAAACTGAGTGCTTCTACTGCAAGCAGACTGGTCACTGGAAGCGGAACTGCCCCAAGTATTTGGCGGATAAGAAGGATGGCAAGGTGAACAAAGGTATATGTGATATACATGTTATTGATGTGTACCTTACTAATGCTCGTAGTAGCACCTGGGTATTTGATACTGGTTCTGTTGCTAATATTTGCAACTCGAAACAGGGACTACGGATTAAGTGAAGATTGGCTAAGGACGAGGTGACGATGCGCGTGGGAAACGGTTCTAAAGTTGATGTGATCGCAGTCGGCACGCTACCTCTACATCTACCTTCGGGATTAATATTAGACCTAAATAATTGTTATTTGGTGCCAGTGTTAAGCATGAACATTATATCTGGATCTTGTTTGATGCGAGACGGTTATTCATTTAAATCTGAGAATAATGGTTGTTCTATTTATATGAGTAATATCTTTTATGGTCATGCACCCTTAAAGAGTGGTCTATTTTTGTTGAATCTCGATAGTAGTGACACACATATTCATAGTGTTGAAGCCAAAAGATGCAGAGTTGATAATGATAGTGCAACTTATTTGTGGCACTGCCGTTTAGGTCATATCGGTGTAAAGCGCATGAAGAAACTCCATACTGATGGACTTTTGGAACCACTTGATTATGAATCACTTGGTACTTGCGAACCGTGCCTCATGGGCAAGATGACTAAAACGCCGTTCTCCGGTACTATGGAGAGAGAAACACATTTGTTGGAAATCATACATACAGATGTATGTGGTCCGATGAATATTGAGGCTCGTGGCGGATATCGTTATTTTCTCACCTTCATAGATGACTTAAGCAGATATGGGTATATCTACTTAATGAAACATAAGTCTGAAACGTTTGAAAATTTCAAAGAATTTCAGAGTGAAATTGAAAATCATCGTAACAAGAAAATAAAGTTTCTACGATCTGATCGTGGAGGAGAATATTTGAGTTACGAGTTTGGTGTACATTTGAAACAGTGCGGAATAGTTTCGCAACTCACGCCACCCGGAACACCACAGCGTAATGGTGTGTCCGAACGTCGTAATCGTACTTTACTAGATATGGTGCGATCTATGATGTCTTTTACTGATTTACCGCTATCGTTTTGGGGATACGCTCTAGAGACGGCCGCATTCACGTTAAATAGGGCACCATCAAAATCCGTTGAGACGACGCCTTATGAACTGTGGTTTGGCAAGAAACCAAAGTTGTCGTTTCTGAAAGTTTGGGCTTGCGTTGCTTATGTGAAAAAGCTTCAACCTGATAAGCTCGAACCCAAATTGGAGAAATGTGTCTTCATAGGATATCCAAAGGAAACTATTGGATACACCTTCTATCACAGATCCGAAGGCAAGACTTTTGTTGCTAAATTCGGAAACTTTCTGGAGAAGGAGTTTCTCTCGAAAGAAGTGAGTTTGAGGAAAGTAGAACTTGACGAGGTAACTGTACCTGCTCCCTTATTGGAAAGTAGTGCATCACAGAAAACTGTTTCAGTGACACCTACACCAGTTAGTGAGGAAGCTAATGATGATAATCATGAAACTTCAGAACAAGATACTACTGAACCTCGTAGATCAACCAGAGTGAGATCCGCACCAGAGTGGTACGGTAATCCTGTTCTGGAAGTCATGCTACTAGATCATGATGAACCTACGAACTATGAAGAAGCGATGGTGAGCCCAGATTCCGCAAAATGGCTTGAAGCAATGAAATATGAGATGGGATCCATGTATGAGAACAAAGTATGGACTTTGGTTGACTTGCCTGATGATCGGCAAGCAATTGAGAATAAATGGATCTTCAAGAAGAAGACTGATGCTGACGGTAATATTACTGTCTACAAAGCTCGACTTGTCGCAAAAGGTTTTCGGCAAGTTCAAGGGATTGACTACGATGAGACCTTCTCACCCGTAGCGATGCTTAAGTCTGTCCGAATCATGTTAGCAATTGCCACATTTTATGATTATGAAATTTGGCAGATGAATGTCAAACCTACATTCCTGAATGGATTTCTGGAAGAAGAGTTGTATATGATGCAACCAGAAGGTTTTGTCGATCCAAAGGAAGCTAACAAAGTGTGCAAGCTCCAGCGATCCATTTATGGACCGGTGCAAGCCTCTCGGAGTTGGAATAAACGCTTTGATAGTGTGATCAAAGCATTTGGTTTTATACAGACTTTTGGAGAAGCCTGTATTTACAAGAAAGTGAGTGGGAGTTCTGTAGCATTTCTGATATTATATGTGGATGACATATTACTAATTGGAAATGATATAGAATTTCTGGATAGCATAAAGGGATACTTGAATAAGAGTTTTTCAATAAAAGACCTCGGTGAAGCTGCTTACATATTAGGCATTAAGATCTATAGAGATAGATCAAAACGCTTAATTGGACTTTCACAAAGCACATACCTTGACAAAGTTTTGAAGAAGTTAAAAATGGATCAAGCAAAGAAAGGGTTCTTGCCTGTGTTACAAGGTGTGAAGTTGAGTAAGACTCAATGCCCGACCACTGCAGAAGATAGAGAGAAAATGAAAGGTGTTCCCTATGCTTCAGCCATAGGCTCTATCATGTATGCAATGCTGTGTACCAGACCTGATGTGTGCCTTGCTATAAGTCTAGCAGGGAGGTACCAAAGTGATCCTGGAATGGATCACTGGACATCGGTCAAGAACATCCTGAAATACCTGAAAAGGACTAAGGATATGTTTCTCATATATGGAGGTGACAAAGAGCTCATCGTAAAAGGTTACGTTGATGCAAGCTTTGACACTGATCCGGACAATTCTAAATCGCAAACCGGATACGTGTTTACATTAAACGGTGGAGCTGTCAGTTGGTGCAGTTCTAAACAAAGCGTTGTAGCGGGATCTACATGTGAAGCGGAGTACATAGCTGCTTCAGAAGCAGCAAATGAAGGAGTCTGGATGAAGGAGTTCATATCCGATCTAGGTGTCATACCTAGTGCATCGGGTCCAATGAAAATCTTTTGTGACAATACTGGTGCAATTGCCTTGGCAAAGGAATCCAGATTTCACAAGAGAACCAAGCACATCAAGAGACGCTTCAATTCCATCCGGGATCTAGTCCAGGTGGGAGACATAGAGATTTGCAAGATACATACGGATCTGAATGTTGCAGACCTGTTGACTAAGCCTCTTCCATGAGCAAAACATGATCAACACCAAAGCTCCATGGGTGTTAGAATCATTACTGTGTAATCTAGATTATTGACTCTAGTGCAAGTGGGAGACTCAAGGAAATATGCCCTAGATGCAATAATAAAGTTATTATTTATTTCCTTATATCATGATAAATGTTTATTATTCATGCTAGAATTGTATTAACCGGAAACATAATACATGTGTGAATACATAGACAAACAGAGTGTCACTAGTATGCCTCTACTAGACTAGCTCGTTAATCAAAGATGGTTATGTTTCCTAACCATGAACAAAGAGTTGTTATTTGATTAACGGGATCACATCATTAGGTGAATGATCTGATTGACATGACCCATTCCATTAGCTTATCACCCGATCATTTAGTATGTTGCTATTGCTTTCTTCATGACTTATACATGTTCCTATGACTATGAGATTATGCAACTCCCGTTTGCCGGAGGAACACTTTGTGTGCTACCAAATGTCACAACGTAAATGGGTGATTATAAAGGTGCTCTACAGGTGTCTCCAAAGGTGCATGTTGGGTTGGCGTATTTCGGGATTAGGATTTGTCACTCTGATTGTCGAAGAGGTATCTCTGGGCCCTCTTGGTAATGCACATCACATAAGCCTTGCAAGCATTGCAACTAATGAGTTAGTTGCGAGATGATGTATTACAGAATGAGTAAAGAGACTTGCCGGTAACGAGATTGAACTAGGTATTGAGATACCGACGATCGAATCTCGGGCAAGTAACATACCGATGACAAAGGGAACAACATATGTTGTTATGCGGTCTGACCGATAAAGATCTTCGTAGAATATGTAGGAGCCAATATGAGCATCCAGGTTCCTCTATTGGTTATTGACCGGAGACGTGTCTCGGTCATGTCTCCATTGTTCTCGAACCCGTAGGGTCCGCACGCTTAAGGTTTCAATGATAGTTATATTATGAGTTTATGAGTTTTGATGTACCGAAGTTAGTTCGGAGTCCCGGATGTGATCACATACATGACAAGGAGTCTCGAAATGGTCGAGACATAAAGATTGATATATTGGACGGCTATATTCGGACACCGGAAGTGTTCCGGGTGATTTCGGAGAAAACCGGAGAGCCGGAGGGTTACCGGAACCCCCCGGGAGAAGTAATGGGCCATATGGGCCTTAGTGGAAAGAGAGAGGGGCAGCCAAAGGTGGGCCGCGCGCCTCCTCCCCCCCTGGTTCGAATTGGACTAGGAGAGGGGGGGGGGCGCCCCCCTTTCCTTCTCCCTCCCCACTTCCTTCCCCCTCCTAGTAGGAGTCCTACTCCTACTAGGAGGAGGACTCCTCCTTGGCGCGCCTATAGGGCCGGCCGGCCTCCTCCCCTTGCTCCTTTATATACGGGGGCAGGGGCACCCCTAGACACACAAGTTGATCCACGTGATCATATTCTTAGCCGTGTGCGGTGCCCCCTTCCACCATAGTCCTCGATAATATTGTAGCGGTGCTTAGGCGAAGCCCTGCGACGGTGGTGCATCATGATCGTCACCACGCCGTCGTGTTGACGGAACTCTTCCCCGACACTTTGCTGGATCGGAGTCCGGGGATCGTCATCGAGCTGAACGTGTGCTAGAACTCGGAGGTGCCGTAGTTTCGGTGCTTGATCGGTCGGGCCGTGGAGACATACGACTACATCAACCAAACGCTTTTGTTGTCGATCTACAAGGGTACGTAGATCACACTCTCCCCTCTCGTTGCTATGCATCACCATGATCTTGCGTGTGTGTAGGAATTTTTTTGAAATTACTACGAAGCCCAACAGTTGGAATATACAAGCCAAGTTCTATAATGAAAAATTCCCACTAGTATATGAAAGTGACAAAACAAAAGACTCTCTATCATGAAGATTATGGTGCTACTTTGAAGCACAAGTGTGGCAAAGGATAGTAGCATTGTCCCTTCTCTCTTTTTCTCTCCTTTTTTTGGGCCTTCTTTTTTTATGGCCTTTCTCTCCCTTTTTTTTAATTCCTCACTTGGGACAATGCTCTAGAAAACGATCATCATCACACTTCTATTTATTTACAACTCAATGATTACAACTCGATACTAGAACAAAAGATGACTCTATATGAATGCCTCCGGCGGTGTATTGGGATATGCAATGAACCAAGAGTGACATGTATGAAAGAATTATGAACGATGGCTTTGCCACAAATACTATGTCAACTACATGATCATGCTAAGCAATATGACAATGATGAATGTGTCACGATAAACGGAATGGTGGAAAGTTGCATGGCAATATATCTCGGAATGGCTATGGAATTGCCATAATAGGTAGGTATGGTAGCTGTTTTGCGGAAGATATAAGGAGGTTTATGTGTGAAAGAGCGTATCATATCATGGGGTTTGGATGCACCGGCGAAGTTTGCACCAACTCTCAATATGAGAAAGGGCAATGCACGGTACCAAAGAGGCTAGCAATGATGGAAGGGTGAGAGTGTGTATAATCCATGGACTCAACATTAGTCATAAAGGACTCACATACTTATTGCAAAAATCTACAAGTCATCGAAAACCAAGCACTACGTGCATGCTCCTAGGGGGATAGATTGGTAGGAAAAGACCATCGCTCATCCCCGACCGCCACTCATAAGGAGGACAATCAAAGAACACCTCATGTTTCAAATTTGTTACATAACATTTACCATACGTGCATGCTATGGGACTTGCAAACTTCAACACAAGAATTTCTCAAATTCACAACTACTCAACTAGCACGACTTTGATATTATTGCCCCCATATCTCAAAACAATCATCAAGCATCAAACTTCTGTTAGTATTTAAAACACTCATAAGAATTTTTTTACTAATCTTGAATACCTAGCATATTAGGATTATTAAGCAAATTACCATGCTATTTAAGACTCTCAAAATAATCTAAGTGAAGCATGAGAGATCAATAGTTTCTATAAAACAAATCCACCACCGTGCTCTAAAAGATATAAGTGAAGTACTAGAGCAAAACTATATAATTCAAAAGATATAAGTGAAGCACATAGAGTATTCTAACAAATTCCAAATCATGTATGGCTCTCTCAAAAGGTGTGTACAGCAAGGATGATTGTGGTAGACTAAAAATCAAATACTCAAATTATACAAGACGCTCCAAGCAAAACACATATCATGTGGTGAATAAAAATATAGCTCCAAGTAAACTTACCGATGGAAGTAGACGAAAGAGGGGATGCCTTCTGGGGCATCCCCAAGCTTTGGCTTTTAGGTGTCCTTAGATTATATTGGCGGTGCCATGGGCATCCCCAAGCTTAGGCTCTTGCCACTCCTTGTTGAAGGAAATATGCCCTAGAGGCAATAATAAAGTTATTATTTATTTCCTTATAATCATGATAAATGTTTATTATTCATGCTAGAATTGTATTTACCAGAAACATAATACATGTGTGAATACATAGACAAACAAAGTGTCACTAGTATGCCTCTACTTGACTAGCTCGTTAATCAAAGATGGTTATGTTTCCTAACCATGAACAATGAGTTGTTATTTGATTAACGAGGTCACATCATTAGCAGAATGATTTGATTGACATAACCCATTCCATTAGCTTAGCACCCGATCGTTTAGTATGTTGCTATTCCTTTCTTCATGACTTATACATGTTCCTATGACTATGAGATTATGCAACTCCCGTTTACCGGAGGAACACTTTGGGTACTACCAAACGTCACAACATAACTGGGTGATTATAAAGGAGTACTACAGGTGTCTCCAATGGTCGATGTTGGGTTGGCGTATTTCGAGATTAGGATTTGTCACTCCGATTGTCGGAGAGGTATCTCTGGGCCCTCTCGGTAATACACATCACATAAGCCTTGCAAGCATTACAACTAATATGTTAGTTGTGAGATGATGTATTATGAAACGAGTAAAGAGACTTGCCGGTAACGAGATTGAACTAGGTATTGGATACCGACGATCGAATCTCGGGCAAGTAACATACCGATGACAAAGGGAACAACGTATGTTGTTATGCGGTCTGACCGATAAAGATCTTCGTAGAATATGTAGGAGCCAATATGGGCATCCAGGTCCCGCTATTGGTTATTGACCAGAGACGTGTCTCGGTCATGTCTACATTGTTCTCGAACCCGTAGGGTCCGCACGCTTAAGGTTACGATGACAGTTATATTATGAGTTTATACATTTTGATGTACCGAAGGTTGTTCGGAGCCCCGGATGTGATCACGGACATGACGAGGAGTCTCGAAATGGTTGAGACGTAAAGATTGATATATTGGAAGCCTATATTTGGATATCGGAAGTGTTCCGGGTGAAATCGGGATTTTACCGGAATACCGGGAGGGTTACCGGAACCCCCCGGGAGCTATTTGGGCCATAGTGGGCCTTAGTGGAAAAGAGAAGGGGCTGCCCTAGATGGGCTGCGCGCCCCCCCTTCCCCTAGTCCTATTAGGACTAGGAGAGGTGGCCGGCCCGCTCCTCCTCTTTTCCCCTCCGAGGAATCCTAGTTGGACTAGGATTGGAGGGGGAATCCTACTCCCAGAGGGAGTAGGACTCTCCTGCGCCTCCCCCCCTTTTGGCCGGCCAGCCTCCCCTCCTCTCCTCCTTTATATACGGAGGCAGGGGCACCTCTAAACACACAAGTTGACACAAGTTGATCCACGTGATCTATTCCTTAGCCGTGTGCGGTGCCCCCTGCCACCATATTCCTCGATAATACTGTAGCGGAGTTTAGGCGAAGCACTGCTGCTGTAGTTCATCAAGATCGTCACCACGCCGTCGTGCTGACGAAACTCTTCCCCGACACTTTGCTGGATCGGAGTCCGGGGATCGTCACCGAGCTGAACGTGTGCTCGAACTCGGAGGTGCCGTAGTTTCGGTACTTGATCGGTTGGATCGTGAAGACGTACGACTACTTCCTCTACGTCGTGTCATCGCTTCCGCAGTCGGTCTGCGTTGGGTACGTAGACAATACTCTCCCCTCGTTGCTATGCATCACATGATCCTGTGTGTGCGTAGGAAATTTTTTGAAATTACTACGAAACCCAACAGTGGTATTAGAGCCTAGGTTATTTATGTTGATGTTATATGCACGAGTAGAACACAAGTGAGTTGTGGACGATACAAGTCATACTGCCTACCAGCATGTCATACTTTGGTTCGGCGGTATTGTTGGACGAGACGACCCGGACCAACCTTACGCGTACGCTTACGCGAGACTGGTTCCCTCGACGTGCTTTGCACAGAGATGGCTTGCGGGCGACTGTCTCTCCAACTTTAGTTGAACCAAGTATGGCTACGCCCGGTCCTTGCGAAGGTTAAAACGGAGTCTATTTGACAAACTATCGTTGTGGTTTTGATGCGTAGGTGAGATTGGTTCTTATTTAAGCCCGTAGCAGCCACGTAAAACATGCAACAACAAAGTAGAGGACGTCTAACTTGTTTTTGCAGGGCATGTTGTGATGTGATATGGTCAAAGCATGATGCTGAATTTTATTGTATGAGATGATCATGTTTTGTAACCGAGTTATCGGCAACTGGCAGGAGCCATATGGTTGTCGCTTTATTGTATGCAATGCAATCGCGATGTAATGCTTTACTTTATTACTAAACGGTAGTGATAGTCGTGGAAGCATAAGATTGGCGAGACGACAACGATGCTACGATGGAGATCAAGGTGTCGCGCCGGTGACGATGGTGATCATGACGGTGCTTCGGAGATGGAGATCACAAAGCACAAGATGATGATGACCATATCATATCACTTATATTGATTGCATGTGATGTTTATCTTTTTATGCATCTTATCTTGCTTTGATTGACGGTAGCATTATAAGATGATCTCTCACTAAATTATCAAGAAGTGTTCTCCCTGAGTATGCACCGTTGCCAAAGTTCGTCGTGCCCAAACACCACGTGATGATCGGGTGTGACAAGCTCTACGTCCATCTACAACGGGTGCAAGCCAGTTTTGCACACGCAGAATACTCAGGTTAAACTTGACGAGCCTAGCATATGCAGATATGGCCTCGGAACACGGAGACCGAAAGGTCGAGCGTGAATCATATAGTAGATATGATCAACATAACGATGTTCACCATTGAAAACTACTCCATCTCACGTGATGATCGGTCATGGTTTAGTTGATTTGGATCACGTAATCACTTAGAGGATTAGAGGGATGTCTATCTAAGTGGGAGTTCTTAAATAATATGATTAATTGAACTTAAATTTATCATGAACTTAGTACCTGATAGTATCTTGCTTGTTTATGTTGATTGTAGATAGATGGCTCGTGCTGTTGTTCCGTTAAATTTTAATGCGTTCCTTGAGAAAGCAAAGTTGAAAGATGATGGTAGAAATTACACGGACTGGGTCCGTAACTTGAGGATTATCCTCATTGCTGCACAGAAAAATTACGTCCTGGAAGCACCGCTGGGTGCCAGGCCTGCTGCTGGAGCAACACCAGATGTTATGAACGTCTGGCAGAGCAAAGCTGATGACTACTCGATAGTTCAGTGTGCCATGCTTTACGGCTTAGAATCGGGACTTCAACGACGTTTTGAACGTCATGGAGCATATGAGATGTTCCAGGAGTTGAAGTTAATATTTCAAGCAAATGCCCGAATTGAGAGATATGAAGTCTCCAATAAGTTCTATAGCTGCAAGATGGAGGAGAACAGTTCTGTCAGTGAGCATATACTCAAAATGTCTGGGTATAATAATCACTTGATTCAATTGGGAGTTAATCTTCCGGATGATTGCGTTATTGACAGAATTCTCCAATCACTACCACCAAGCTACAAGAGCTTTGTGATGAACTATAGTATGCAAGGGATGAACAAGACTATTCCCGAGCTCTTCGCAATGCTGAAAGCTGCGGAGGTAGAAATCAAGAAGGAGCATCAAGTGTTGATGGTTAACAAGACCACTAGTTTCAAGAAAAAGGGCAAATGGAAGAAAAAGGGGAACTTCAAGAAGAACGGCAAGCAAGTTGCTGCTCAAGAGAAGAAACCCAAGTCTGGACCTAAGCCTAAAACAGAGTGCTTCTACTGCAAGCAGACTGGTCACTGGAAGCGGAACTGCCCCAAGTATTTGGCGGATAAGAAGGATGGCAAGGTGAACAAAGGTATATGTGATATACATGTTATTGATGTGTACCTTACTAGAGCTCGCAGTAGCACCTGGGTATTTGATACTGGTTCTGTTGCTAATATTTGCAACTCGAAACAGGGACTACAGAATAAGCGGGCACTGGCAAAGGACGAGGTGACGATGCGCGTGGGAAACGGTTCCAAAGTCGATGTGATCGCAGTCGGCACGCTACCTCTACATCTACCTTCGGGGTTAATATTAGACCTAAGTAATTGTTATTTGGTGCCAGCGTTGAGCATGAACATTATATCTGGATCTTGTTTAATGCGAGACGGTTATTCATTTAAATCAGAGAATAATGGTTGTTCTATTTATATGAGTAATATCTTTTATGGTCATGCACCCTTGAAGAGTGGTCTATTCTTATTGAATCTCGATAGTAGTAATACACATATTCATAATGTTGAAGCCAAAAGATGCAGAGTTGATAACGAAAGTGCAACTTATTTGTGGCACTGTCGTTTAGGTCATATCGGTATAAAGCGCATGAAGAAACTCCATGCTGATGGACTTTTGGAACCACTTGATTATGAATCACTTGGTACTTGCGAACCGTGCCTTATGGGCAAGATGACTAAAACACCGTTCTCCGGTACTATGGAGAGAGCAACAGATTTGTTGGAAATCATACATACCGATGTATGTGGCCCGATGAATATTGAGGCTCGTGGCGGATATCGTTATTTTCTCACCTTCACAGATGATTTAAGCAGATATGGGTATATCTACTTAATGAAACATAAGTCTGAAACATTTGAAAAGTTCAAAGAATTTCAGAATGAAGTTGAAAATCATCGTAACAAGAAAATAAAGTTTCTACGATCTGATCGTGGAGGAGAATATTTGAGTTACGAGTTTGGTATACATTTGAAAAACTGTGGAATAGTTTCGCAACTCACGCCACCCGGAACACCACAGCGTAATGGTGTGTCTGAACGTCATAATCATACTTTACTAGATATGGTGCGATCTATGATGTCTCTTACTGATTTACCGCTATCTTTTTGGGGATATGCTTTAGAGACGGCCGCATTCACGTTAAATAGGGCACCATCAAAATCCGTTGAGACGACGCCTTATGAACTGTGGTTTGGCAAGAAACCAAAGTTGTCGTTTCTTAAAGTTTGGGGCTGCGATGCTTATGTGAAAAAGCTTCAACCTGATAAGCTCGAACCCAAATCGGAGAAATGTGTCTTCATAGGATACCCAAAGGAAACTGTTGGGTACACCTTCTATCACAGATCCGAAGGCAAGACATTCGTTGCTAAGAATGGATCATTTCTAGAGAAGGAGTTTCTCTCGAAAGAAGTGAGTGGGAGGAAAGTAGAACTTGACGAGGTAACTGTACCTGCTCCCTTACTGGAAAGTAGTTCATCACAGAAAACTGTTTCAGTGACACCTACACCAGTTAGTGAGGAAACTAATGATATT
The DNA here is from genome assembly GCF_002162155.2 of Triticum dicoccoides. Taxonomy (NCBI): domain Eukaryota; kingdom Viridiplantae; phylum Streptophyta; class Magnoliopsida; order Poales; family Poaceae; genus Triticum; species Triticum dicoccoides. The sequence goes on along the minus strand of NC_041392.1, from coordinate 210,517,634 downwards.
GATCATGAAACTTCAGATCAAGATACTACTGAACCTCGTAGATCAACCAGAGTAAGATCCGCACCAGAGTGGTACGGTAATCCTGTTCTGGAAGTCATGCTACTAGATCATGATGAACCTACGAACTATGAAGAAGCGATGGTGAGCCCAGATTCCGCAAAGTGGCTTGAAGCCATGAAATCTGAGATGGGATCCATGTATGAGAACAAAGTGTGGACTTTGGTTGACTTGCCCGATGATCGGCAAGCAATTGAGAATAAATGGATCTTCAAGAAGAAGACTGACGCTGATGGTAATGTTACTGTCTACAAAGCTCGACTTGTCGCAAAAGGTTTTCGACAAGTTCAAGGGATTGACTACGATGAGACCTTCTCACCCGTAGCGATGCTTAAGTCTGTCCGAATCATGTTAGCAATTGCCGCATTTTATGATTATGAAATTTGGCAGATGGATGTCAAAACTGCATTCCTGAATGGATTTCTGGAAGAAGAGTTGTATATGATGCAACCAGAAGGTTTTGTCGATCCAAAGGAAGCTAACAAAGTGTGCAAGCTCCAGCGATCCATTTATGGACTGGTGCAAGCCTCTGGAGTTGGAATAAACGTTTTGATAGTGTGATCAAAGCATTTGGTTTTATGCAGACTTTCGGAGAAGCCTGTATTTACAAGAAAGTGAGTGGGAGCTCTGTAGCATTTCTGATATTATATGTGGATGACATATTACTGATTGGAAATGATATAGAATTTCTGGATAGCATAAAGGGATACTTGAATAAAAGTTTTTCAATGAAAGACCTCGGTGAAGCTGCTTACATATTAGGTATTAAGATCTATAGAGATAGATCAAGACGCTTAATTGGACTTTCACAAAGCACATACCTTGACAAGATTTTGAAGAAATTCAAAATGGATCAAGCAAAGAAAGGATTCTTGCCTGTATTACAAGGTGTGAAATTGAGTAAGACTCAATGCCCGACCACTGCAGAAGATAGAGAGAATATGAAAGATGTTCCCTATGCATCAGCCATAGGCTCTATCATGTATGCAATGCTGTGTACCAGACCTGATGTGTGCCTTGCTATAAGTTTAGCACGGAGGTACCAAAGTAATCCAGGAGTGGATCACTGGACAGCGGTCAAGAACATCCTGAAATACCTGAAAAGGACTAAGGATATGTTTCTCGTATATGGAGGTGACAAAGAGCTCACCGTAAAAGGTTACGTTGATGCAAGCTTTGACACTGATCCGGACGATTCTAAATCGCAAACCGGATACGTGTTTACATTAAACGGTGGAGCTGTCAGTTGGTGCAGTTCTAAACAAAGCGTTGTAGCGGGATCTACATGTGAAGCGGAATACATAGCTGCTTCGGAAGCAGGAAATGAAGGAGTCTGGATGAAGGAGTTCATATCCGATCTAGGTGTCATACCTAGTGCATCGGGTCCAATGAAAATCTTTTGTGACAATACTGGTGCAATTGCCTTGGCAAAGGAATCCAGATTTCACAAAAGGACCAAACACATCAAGAGACGCTTCAACTCCATCCGGGATCTAGTCCAGGTGGGAGACATAGAGATTTGCAAGATACACACGGATCTGAATGTTGCAGACCCATTGACTAAGCCTCTTCCACGAGCAAAACATGATCAGCACCAAGGCTCCATGGGTGTTAGAATCATTACAGTGTAATCTAGATTATTGACTCTAGTGCAAGTGGGAGACTGAAGGAAATATGCCCTAGAGGCAATAATAAAGTTATTATTTATTTCCTTATAATCATGATAAATGTTTATTATTCATGCTAGAATTGTATTTACCGGAAACATAATACATGTGTGAATACATAGACAAACAAAGTGTCACTAGTATGCCTCTACTTGACTAGCTCGTTAATCAAAGATGGTTATGTTTCCTAATCATGAACAATGAGTTGTTATTTGATTAACGAGGTCACATCATTAGCAGAATGATCTGATTGACATGACCCATTCCATTAGCTTAGCACCCGATCGTTTAGTATGTTGCTATTGCTTTCTTCATGACTTATACATGTTCCTATGACTATGAGATTATGCAACTCCCGTTTACCGGAGGAACACTTTGGGTACTACCAAACATCACAACGTAACTGGGTGATTATAAAGGAGTACTACAGGTGTCTCCAATGGTCGATGTTGGGTTGGCGTATTTCGAGATTAGGATTTGTCACTCCGATTGTCGGAGAGGTATCTCTGGGCCCTCTCGGTAATACACATCACATAAGCCTTGCAAGCATTACAACTAATATGTTAGTTGTGAGATGATGTATTACGGAACGAGTAAAGAGACTTGCCGGTAACGAGATTGAACTAGGTATTGGAAACCGACGATCGAATCTCGGGCAAGTAACATACCGATGACAAAGGGAACAACGTATGTTGTTATGCGGTCTGACCGATAAAGATCTTCGTAGAATATGTAGGAGCCAATATGGGCATCCAGGTCCCGCTATTGGTTATTGACCGGAGACGTGTCTCGGTCATGTCTACATTGTTCTCGAACCCGTAGGGTCCGCACGCTTAAGGTTACGATGACAGTTATATTATGAGTTTATGCATTTTGATGTACCGAAGGTTGTTCGGAGTCCCGGATGTGATCACGGACATGACGAGGAGTCTCGAAATGGTCGAGACGTAAAGATTGATATATTGGAAGCCTATATTTGGATATCGGAAGTGTTCCGGGTGAAATCGGGATTTTACCGGAATACCGGGAGGGTTACCGGAACCCCCCGGGAGCTATTTGGGCCATAGTGGGCCTTAGTGGAAAAGAGAAGGGGCTGCCCTAGTTGGGCTGCGCGCCCCCCCCTTCCCCTAGTCCTATTAGGACTAGGAGAGGTGGCCGGCCCCCTCCTCCTCTTTTCCCCTCCGGGGAATCCTAGTTGGACTAGGATTGGAGGGGGAATCCTACTCCCAGAGGGAGTAGGACTCTCCTGCGCCTCCCCCCTTTGGCCGGCTAGCCTCCCCTCCTCTCCTCCTTTATATACGGAGGCAGGGGCACCTCTAAACACACAAGTTGACACAAGTTGATCCACGTGATCGATTCCTTAGCCGTGTGCGGTGCCCCCTGCCACCATATTCCTCGATAATACTGTAGCGGAGTTTAGGCGAAGCCCTGCTGCTGTAGTTCATCAAGATCGTCACCACGCCGTCGTGCTGACGAAACTCTTCCCCGACACTTTGCTGGATCGGAGTCCGGGGATCGTCATCGAGCTGAACGTGTGCTCGAACTCGGAGGTGCCGTAGTTTCGGTGCTTGATCGGTTGGATCGTGAAGACGTACGACTACTTCCTCTACGTCGTGTCATTGCTTCCGCAGTCGGTCTGCGTTGGGTACGTAGACAACACTCTCCTCTCGTTGCTATGCATCACATGATCCTGTGTGCGCGTAGGAAATTTTTTGAAATTACTACGAAACCCAACAGTTAGCAATTGCCGCATTTTATGATTATGAAATTTGGCAGATGGATGTCAAAACTGCATTCCTGAATGGATTTCTGGAAGAAGAGTTGTATATGATGCAACCAGAAGGTTTTGTCGATCCAAAGGAAGCTAACAAAGTGTGCAAGCTCCAGCGATCCATTTATGGACTGGTGCAAGCCTCTCGGAGTTGGAATAAACGTTTTGATAGTGTGATCAAAGCATTTGGTTTTATACAGACTTTCGGAGAAGCCTGTATTTACAAGAAAGTGAGTGGGAGCTCTGTAGCATTTCTGATATTATATGTGGATGACATATTACTCATTGGAAATGATATAGAATTTCTGGATAGCATAAAGGGATACTTGAATAAAAGTTTTTCAATGAAAGACCTCGGTGAAGCTGCTTACATATTAGGCATTAAGATCTATAGAGATAGATCAAGACACTTAATTGGACTTTCACAAAGCACATACCTTGACAAGATTTTGAAGAAATTCAAAATGGATCAAGCAAAGAAAGGATTCTTGCCTGTATTACAAGGTGTGAAATTGAGTAAGACTCAATGCCCGACCACTGCAGAAGATAGAGAGAATATGAAAGATGTTCCCTATGCATCAGCCATAGGCTCTATCATGTATGCAATGCTGTGTACCAGACCTGATGTGTGCCTTGCTATAAGTTTAGCAGGGAGGTACCAAAGTAATCCAGGAGTGGATCACTGGACAGCGGTCAAGAACATCCTGAAATACCTGAAAAGGACTAAGGATATGTTTCTCGTATATGGAGGTGACAAAGAGCTCATCGTAAAAGGTTACGTTGATGCAAGCTTTGACACTGATCCGGACGATTCTAAAATCGCAAACCGGATACGTGTTTACATTAAACGGTGGAGCTGTCAGTTGGTGCAGTTCTAAACAAAGCGTCGTAGCGGGATCTACATGTGAAGCGGAATACATAGCTGCTTCGGAAGCAGCAAATGAAGGAGTCTGGATGAAGGAGTTCATATCCGATCTAGGTGTCATACCTAGTGCATCGGGTCCAATGAAAATCTTTTGTGACAATACTGGTGCAATTGCCTTGGCAAAGGAATCCAGATTTCACAAAAGGACCAAACACATCAAGAGACGCTTCAACTCCATCCGGGATCTAGTCCAGGTGGGAGACATAGAGATTTGCAAGATACATACGGATCTGAATGTTGCAGACCCGTTGACTAAGCCTCTTCCACGAGCAAAACATGATCAGCACCAAAGCTCCATGGGTGTTAGATTCATTACAGTGTAATCTAGATTATTGACTCTAGTGCAAGTGGGAGACTGAAGGAAATATGCCCTAGAGGCAATAATAAAGTTATTATTTATTTCCTTATAATCATGATAAATGTTTATTATTCATGCTAGAATTGTATTTACCGGAAACATAATACATGTGTGAATACATAGACAAACAGAGTGTCACTAGTATGCCTCTACTTGACTAGCTCGTCAATCAAAGATGGTTATGTTTCCTAACCATGAACAATGAGTTGTTATTTGATTAACGAGGTCACATCATTAGTAGAATGATCTGATTGACATGACCCATTCCATTAGCTTAGCACCCGATCGTTTAGTATGTTGCTATTGCTTTCTTCATGACTTATACATGTTCCTATGACTATGAGATTATGCAACTCCCGTTTACCGGAGGAACACTTTGGGTACTACCAAACGTCACAACGTAACTGGGTGATTATAAAGGAGTACTACAGGTGTCTCCAATGGTCGATGTTGGGTTGGCGTATTTCGAGATTAGGATTTGTCACTCCGATTGTCGGAGAGGTATCTCTGGGCCCTCTCGGTAATACACATCACATAAGCCTTGCAAGCATTACAACTAATATGTTAGTTGTGAGATGATGTATTACGAAACGAGTAAAGAGACTTGCCGGTAACGAGATTGAACTAGGTATTGGATACCGACGATCGAATCTCGGGCAAGTAACATACCGATGACAAAGGGAACAACGTATGTTGTTATGCGGTCTGATCGATAAAGATCTTCGTAGAATATGTAGGAGCCAATATGGGCATCCAGGTCCCGCTATTGGTTATTGACCAGAGACGTGTCTCGGTCATGTCTACATTGTTCTCGAACCCGTAGGGTCCGCACGCTTAAGGTTACGATGACAGTTATATTATGAGTTTATACATTTTGATGTACCGAAGGTTGTTCGGAGTCCCGGATGTGATCACAGACATGACGAGGAGTCTCGAAATGGTCGAGACGTAAAGATTGATATATTGGAAGCCTATATTTGGATATCGGAAGTGTTCCGGGTGAAATCGGGATTTTACCGGAATACCGGGAGGGTTACCGGAACCCCCCGGGAGCTATTTGGGCCATAGTGGGCCTTAGTGGAAAAGAGAAGGGGCTGCCCTAGATGGGCTGCGCGCCCCCCCTTCCCCTAGTCCTATTAGGACTAGGAGAGGTGGCCGGCCCCCTCCTCCTCTTTTCCCCTCCGAGGAATCCTAGTTGGACTAGGATTGGAGGGGGAATCCTACTCCCAGAGGGAGTAGGACTCTCCTGCGCCTCCCCCCTTTTGGCCGGCCAGCCTCCCCTCCTCTCCTCCTTTATATACGGAGGCAGGGGCACCTCTAAACACACAAGTTGACACAAGTTGATCCACGTGATCTATTCCTTAGCCGTGTGCGGTGCCCCCTGCCACCATATTCCTCGATAATACTGTAGCGGAGTTTAGGCGAAGCACTGCTGCTGTAGTTCATCAAGATCGTCACCACGCCGTCGTGCTGACGAAACTCTTCCCCGACACTTTGCTGGATCGGAGTCCGGGGATTGTCATCGAGCTGAACGTGTGCTCGAACTCGGAGGTGCCGTAGTTTCGGTACTTGATCGGTTGGATCGTGAAGACGTACGACTACTTCCTCTACGTCGTGTCATCGCTTCCGCAGTCGGTCTGCGTTGGGTACGTAGACAATACTCTCCCCTCGTTGCTATGCATCACATGATCCTGTGTGTGCGTAGGAAATTTTTTGAAATTACTACGAAACCCAACACTTGTTCCATAATCCATCAAATCTTTACCCAAAACTTGAAAACTTCACAACACAAAACTTAAAGTAGAAAATCTCGTGAGCTCCGTTAGCGAAGGAAAACAAAAGACCACTTCAAGGTAATGTAATGAACTCATTATTTATTTATATTTGTGTTAAACCTACTGTATTCCAACTTCTCTAGGGTTTATAAACTATTTTACTAGCCATAGATTCATCAAAATAAGCAAACAACACACGAAAAACAGAATCTGTCAAAAACAGAACAGTCTGTAGTAATCTGTAACTAGCTCAAGATATGGAACCCCAAAAATTCTAAAGTAAATTGCTGGACGTGAGGAATTTATCTATTAATCATCTTCAAAAAGAATTAACTAAATAGAACTTTCCAAATAAAAATGGCAGCAGTTCTCGTGAGCGCTAAAGTTTCTGTTTTTTACAGCAAGATATCAAGACTTTCCCCAAGTCTTCCCAACGGTTCTACTTGGCACAAACACTAATTAAACACACAAAAAACAGAGGCTAGATAGATTATTTATTCCTAAACAGGAGAAAAAAAGCAAGGAATAAAAATAAAATTGGGTTGCCTCCCAACAAGCGCTATCGTTTAACGCCCCTAGCTAGGCATAAAAAAGCAAGGATAGATCTAGGTATTGCCATCTTTGGTAGGCAATTCTTCAATGAGACATCTATTATCCTTAGAAATTTCTTTCTTTTTATTTATTATCAAACTTTTAGGCACAATATCGAAAAATTCATTTCTAACAAATGGTTCCTTAATGATAGCAACAAGATTGGGATGAATACTTATAGATTTGAGATCCGCAGTTTCCTTACTAGAGGATTCACCCTTATTTTTAGGAACATACATAAGCTTGGCGATTTTAGTAGGAGGACTTGGAGTATTCTTTATGGAAGAAAAAGTGGTTCCCAAGTTGGTAATGATATCTTCAAGTTTATCGATCCTAGTGGAATCATGATTTATTTTCTCATTAACTATGGGTTCCTCCTCTTTAATATTTTTCAAAGTGACTCCTACTTTAGATCCATACTAGTTGACTGCCTGTGCGTTGCTACGGGAGAACAAGCGGATACATAGAGAAACTAATAATGTTGTGCTACCCTCCGTCATGTCACCTCCCTCTTTCTCCTCCCCCACATGATACAGATTTACAGCTGAAATCCACTATATATCCCGTTGTGTTCAGTGTGCAATCAGCGTGCAACTTCTAAATGTTGGTATCTTTTTCTATCACCCCTTCCTTTTTTGGAAAACATTATGAAAACTTCTCTCATTTGTAAAAATAGTTACATCAGCTATCAGATCAATATTCAAGTCATGCAGATCCTCATACCAAACATGATGATGTCCCTCTGCATTAGAAGTTGAAGTATGAACCACTCTATTGATTTATCTAGGACTAAACACAAAGATTAAATTGAATAAAACATCTGGCAAGAAAAGCACGCTCTTCATAAATCATCGCGCATGGCCAATAGAGTTTACTCCATCCTGAATGATCTCAGCCATCACCATGCAGTCACTATTGACAATTAGCTTGTTGCATCCGACTTGTAAATCACAATATAAATAGGTACTTGTACTTAAAGCTTTGTGCTTTCCATTTAAGAAGCACATAGACATATACAAGCACACAAGTATCACGTGAGTAAGCGTATCCAACATGGTTCATAGGTAGCACTCTACTGCAATAATAACTATTCTACCAAACAATGAATCTTGTCATGCCATGTCATTTTGCATTATGAAAAGCACAAATATTGACTTTTGGGGAAACATATATCCATCAGAGCATCAGTATTGTGAGATGGTAGTTTTATAATGGAAAAAATCACATGTAAGAGGTTAGTCACGCCTCTTTGATGATCTGAGATGTTGAAGCTAATCATGTTCGTACTGCAAAATGAAGAGAAATCCAATTCATCACGATAGCAAAACAAAGTGCATTGTGTACTTATGTATCAACAGTAGTTCAGATTATATGGCCATAAGGATAGAATGTAAGAGCAAAGCCAATAGACGCGCTAGATTAGCCGCGCGCTGAAAAAAATGACTATATTACGCGTGCGACCGAAACTGGCGCTCCAGCAGACGCGCAAAAATCCCTCGCGCGGCAAAGTAGATTCAGCGCACAAGGGAAAACGGCATCGCACGCTGCTTATTTGGAGCGCCCGCTCGCGCGCGCTACAAAATCTGGGCTGCTGCAGATGGGGCCGCCGGATTGGGCGCCGTGTTTTTCCGCTTCCGGTAAAACAAAACACCAGCCTAGCACGCTAAAACACTATTTCGGCACTGCAAAAAACTTTAGCACGCCGCACAACCACACGTTTGTTGGAGATGCTCTAACGCAATATAGGTTGTGTAGTACTCCCTCTGAAAATAAATATAAGAGTGTTTAGATCACTATTTTAATGATCTAAATGCTCTTATATTTGTTTACGAAGGGAGTAACTAATAAAGGGTAAAAAAAAGTCCGATGCTGCTTAGCCCTTGGTCTTAGGTTGTTAGCAAAACAAATAGCATGCTCTCTTTTCAGGAACGGAGTGTAGTTAATATCTGCACAAAAAATTGGTTAGGCTTGTGAACACAAAAATGAAGAGCAGAACCATGCTTACTTTTGAGCATATAGAGAAATGTAACAGAGCAACTATTTTTTTTCTCCAAGTTGTTTCAAATTTCAGAAAGTGATAGAGACTGATCTAGCTCATCTTTATCTTATGTAGATGGACGTGGTAATCATCCCTTACAACGGTACTATGTAATTCCAGATTTTTTCTCACTTCTTTAACGATATGGTACATGCAATAGAGGAACTTGATGCGGCAACGGCGACAAATATAAATGCCATGCGTTTCTTTGCTTCTGGAAGTTATGTTGACAATTTTATCTTCAGGTTCTCTTATAATCCGTCCAAAACTAATGTGCTAACAAATACAAATGATCTAGGAGATGTACCTCAATAGGGTAACAAAAATCGAAATTGCGAACAAAATGCAAACTAAAAGTTGTGTTCAGAAACACAAGCACACTTATATAATCTAATTCCAAACACAAGATCGGAAGTTGGATCAGAAAATGTAAGCATCTTTGAGATGACTTGTTGTAGCGTCTGATTCATTGTAAATGAAAAAGGAACTCCCTTGTGTTAAGTTGGTGAGGAAAAAGAAACGAATAAGAGTTTAGTCACTTGAGTGCACACCAAAGTGTAGTTGTTATGCAAGTAGTATTAAGTCCATTGTCCGAGATTGCGAGGCAGATAAGAATTATCTAATCATCAGATCTCTGATTTCATAAGTATCAAACATGTGGAATGCACATGTAGCCTAATATAATCTACTTCAGCTATGAATCTACCCTAAAAAAAGTTCAAAGAATGAAAAATAAAATATAGTCCAAAAAAGTGAGACAATGATTTTTCTAATGATACAAGGGAATCTTAAATTATGGTCGTACACTTGGTTTCATGCCATATTCAGACAGCTACATGGAAGTATTCTCTGTTGCTATAATCATGATCAATACTACATGAAATAAATGATACAATTGTCCCAATTAATATTATCTTATTTATGATAAATAATATAGCCTTGACAACTCATAGCTCATAGATGAAGCCATTAGTGACATCTCAACTTTCTGTAGTCATATTATTCACCAGCAGCTCTGATTAATTGTCGCTGCATTGTCTTTGTTGTTCGCAGAAAGAGCATGACATACCGGATCCCACTATGAACCGAACCACTTGTTGCACTATTTACCTTTTTAATTGAATGATGGTTGCGACAACATTAGAGGGTGAACTTACTATAAACTTCAGGGTTTCAGAACAATGACTCTAGGAGGAAGATGGATATTCGCATTACCAGAATGTAAAGCCTAGGGCAACGTCAAGCTGCTTCCAGGGGCGCACCTGTCCTGGATGTGGCATCCACACATACTTGGTCGTCGGCATGGAGTTAGCTATAATCAAAGCCACTGAATTAGTGATTGCATTAGCCACAATTCATGCATTGAACTCCAATGTCTTAATATAATATGTATGTACTGTACAGTAGGTTATCATCTATAAAGGATAAATTGTTATGTACTACATGGAAGCTTGAACAAGATGCAATTGTGTATACCTTGGAGATTAGAGAGATGCACATCCAGACCAACTGACGTGTGTTTTAAGACGTTAAGGATCTAAAACAGACACGAAGACAAAGTTCATCAATCAACCATGTATTTTCACGGACAAGCACAACCTCAAAGCAAAAAGGAGAAGAGATAGATCCATGTGACAAGCTTGTTCAGGTAGCACCCAGGGGCGTTGTCGAGGAGGTGGTCGTTGCACGTGGTGGTCTTCCAGGACCCGTGTGTCGTGCTGTGCGGACAAAGCGCCATTGGCCATCACGATTGCAGACGTGGGAGAGTGGCAGCAGTTACGGGTTGAGCTATAGCTCCTCGTCCATCAGGTGGAATCGGTAGCTCCAGCGGCACCCCCGTCGTCGCCATGGATGTGACAGGGGCGGCGACCATGGTGTACGACCCTAGCGTCAGCAGGATGAGATGTCCACAGCCAGACTCCCTGCGAGAGCTTGCAGGTTGGAGAAGACGTGTGCCCCATGGCTGTGAGAGTTGTGGCACCCTAGGTCAAGCCCACAGACGAATCCCAACGAGGTCTCCAGGCGGGCATGCTTGGACGGATGCGCTGGCGCGTCCCCCCACGGTTGCCGGAGAGAGAAGGAGGGAGAGGAGACCCTTGAGGTGTGACATCGAGAGAGCAGATCTAGGTGTTTTAAGACGTTAAGGATCTAAAACAGACACGAAGACAAAGTTCATCAATCAACCATGTATTTTCACGGACAAGCACAACCTCAAAGCAAAAAGGAGAAGAGATAGATCCATGTGACAAGCTTGTTCAGGTAGCACCCAGGGGCGTTGTCGAGGAGGTGGTCGTTGCACGTGGTGGTCTTCCAGGACCCGTGTGTCGTGCTGTGCGGACAAAGCGCCATTGGCCATCACGATTGCAGACGTGGGAGAGTGGCAGCAGTTACGGGTTGACCTATAGCTCCTTGTCCGTCGGGTGGAATCGATAGCTCCAGCGGCACCCCCGTCGTCGCCATGGATGTGACAGGGGCGGCGACCATGGTGTACGACCCTAGCGTCAGCAGGATGAGATGTCCACAGCCAGGCTCCCTGCGAGAGCTTGCAGGTTGGAGAAGATGTGTGCCCCATGGCTGTGAGAGTTGTGGCACCCTAGGTCGAGCCCACAGACGAATCCCAACGAGGTCTCCAGGCGGGCATGCTTGGACGGATGCGCCGGCGCGTCCCCCCACGGTTGCCGGAGAGAGAGGGAGAGGAGACCCTTGAGGTGCGACGTCGAGAGAGCAGATCTAGGTGGACGAAGACGGGATGGTTTGGGATTTGGGAGAGAAAGGCCTGGGAGAGATCGGCATGTGGGGGAGGGATCGAGAAGGTGGAGGACGTGGGGCTTTTTTCCCCTAGCTTTTCTTTGGCTTGGAACTTGGGTTTTCTTTGGCGATTTCTTTCACGTGAGGGATCGTGCGATGGGAGGATGGTTGTCGTACGTGGGCAGCAGCAGGTTGAACCACGAGGGGAGGTCGAACCATCACGACGTTCGATCTCCCTTTAATAGTAGAGATTGAGAGATTCGGTTGTGGATCTTTTTATCCAAATTTTCAATTAACTCTACGGCAGCAACCTTATTTTCAATAATTTCGAGCCTTTGCATTACATGCTCCAAAGTTAATACATTTCCATTAACCAAAAGAGGGGGTGAGCCAAAAAAATCTATCATAGCATTATAAGAATCAAAAGTATGGCTACCTAAGAAATTCCCCCCGGTAATGGTATCAAGGATATATCTATACCAAGGATTAGCACCTACATAAAAATTGCGGAGAAGAATTGAAGTAGATTGCTTCCTGGTAGATCTATTTTGAGCATTGCAAATTCTATACCAAGCATCTTTTAGACTTTCTCCCTTCCTTTGTTTAAAATTTAGGACTTCATTATCGGGAGACAACGGATAGGATAGAGGACTAGCCATAACGACAAGCAAGCAATCCAACACACGAGCAAACAAGAAACGGGCAAAAAGAGGCAAATAGATAAAGAGAGGGAGGATAGAGAGAGAGAGGGCGAATAAAACGGCAAGGGTGAAGTGGGGAGGGGGAGGAAAACGAGAGGCAAATGGTAAATAATGTAATGCGGGAGATAAGGGTTGTGATGGGTACTTGGTATGTTGACTTTTGCGTAGACTCCCCGACAACGGCACCAGAAATCTTCTTGCTACCTCTTGAGCACTGCGTTGGATTTCCTTGAAGAGGAAAGGATGATGCAGCAAAGTAGCGTAAGTATTTCCCTCAGTTTTTGAGAACCAAGGTATGAATCCAGTAGGAGGCTACGCGCGAGTCCCTCGTACCTGCACAAAACAAATAACTCCTCGCAACCAACGTGATAAGGGGTTGTCAATCCCTTCACGGTCACTTACGAGAGTGAGATATGATAGAATAATATTTTTGGTATTTTTGTGATAAAGATGCAAAGTAAAATAAAAGCAAAGGAAATAACTAAGTATTGGAAGATTAGTATGATGAAGATAGACCCGGGGGCCATAGGTTTCACTAGTGGCTTCTCTCAAGAGCATAAGTATTTTACGGTGGGTGAACGAATTACTGTTGAGCAATTGACAGAATTGAGCATAGTTATGAGAATATCTAGGTATGATCATGTATATAGGCATCATGTCCGAGACAAGTAGACCGACTCCTGCCTGCATCTACTACTATTACTCCACTCATCGACCGCTATCCAGCATGCATCTAGAGTATTAAGTTCATGAAAACAGAGTAACGCCTTAAGCAAGATGACATGATGTAGAGGGATAAATTCATGCAATATGATAAAAAGCCCATCTTGTTATCCTCGATGGCAACAATACAATACGTGCCTTGCTACCCCTACTGTCATTGGGAAAGGACACCGCAAGATTGAACCCAAAGCTAAACACTTCTCCATTGCAAGAAAGATCAATCTAGTAGGCCAAACCAAACTGATAATTCAAAGAGACTTGCAAAGATAACCAATCATACATAAAAGAATTCAGAGAAGATTCAAATATTGTTCATAGATAATCTTGATCATAAACCCACAATTCATCGGTCTCAACAAACACACCACAAAAAGAAGATTATATCGAATAGATCTCCACAAGAGAGGGGGAGAACATTGTATTGAGATCCAAAAAGAGAAAAGAAGCCATCTAGCTAATAACTATGGGCCCGAAGGTCTGAGGTAAACTACTCACACTTCATCGGAGAGGCTATGGTGTTGATGTAGAAGCCCTCCGTGATGGATGCCCCCTCCGGCGGGGCTCCGGAACGGGCCCCAAGATGGGATCTCATGGATACAGAAGGTTGCGGCGGTGGAATTAGGTTTTTGGCTCCGTCTCTGATCGTTTGGGGGTACGCAGGTATATATAGGAGGAAGGAGTACGTCGGTGGAGCAACAGGGGGCCCACGAGGGTGGAGGGCACGCCTGGGGGGGATAGGCGCGCCCCCTACCTCCGTCCTATGAAGTTTGCATTATAAAATAGAAACATTATGAAATATTTGATTCCATTTTTACTATACGCACAATATATATCCCATATGTTCTCTATGGAGAAGTTCACCCCCTTGATTGCCTTGTATGTGTGAATTTTGCTAATTATGAATAAGGAAATTCCTGTGTACGGTTATTCGTGTGTTGCACGTGCATGCTTACTAGTTACGAAAAAAGGAGAGATCACCAATGCATGATTAGTCAGCAAATGAAATTCCTTAGTTGAATATTATGGAAATTGCCATAAAAAGGTTTGCACAAAACAGTCGTGCGACTTATGAAGTAGTTGCCATCCCTGCCGCCCACTAACACGTCCCCAACATATCTATAATTTTTTATTCTTTTCAGGCTATTATAATGTCAATCTTGGATGTTTTATATGCAATTATATATTAATTTCTTGGACTAACCTATTAACCCAGTGCCAAGTGTCAGTTGCTGTTTTTTTTTGCCTATTTTTGGTTTTCCAGGAAATCAGTACCAAACAAAGTCCAAACGCTACAAAACTTTTTGACAATTTTTTTCTGGACAAGAGAGACTCTAGAAGCTTTGGGAGGAGACCAGAAGGCAAACGAGGAGACGGCAAGGCACTAGGGCGTGCCAGGGGGGAGCGCCCTAGTACCTTATGGGTCCCTCTGGACTTCGTCTAACCTAATTCAAGCTCTATAAACTCTCTAAAATCGGGAAACCAGCAAAGAGCCACCCAAAATACTTTTTTGCGCTGCTGCAAGTCTCTGTTCTCGCGAGATCCCATCTGGAGGCCTTTCCCGGTACTCTGCCGGATGGGGAATCGATCACGGAGGGCATCTACATCAACCTTGCCACCCTTCCGATGATGTGTGAGTAGTTTATTGCAGACCTACGGGTCCATAGCTAGTAGCTAGATGGCTTCTTCTCTCTCTTTGATCTTTAATACAATGTTCTCCTCGATGTTCTTGGAGTTCTATCCTATGTAATCTTCTTTTGCGGTGCATTTGTTGGGATCCGATGAATTGTCGGTTTATGATCAGATTATTCATGAATATTATTTGAGTCTTCTCTGAACTCTTTTATGCATGATTGTTATACCTTTGTATTTCTCTCCAATCTATCCGTTTGATTTGGCCAACTAGATTGATTTGCAATGGGAGAGGTGCTTTGTAATGGGTTCAATCTTGTGGTGCTCTATATCCCAGTGACAAAGTAGGGGACAAGACACGTATTTGTATTGTTTCCATTAAGGGGGAAATGACGGGGTTTATTCATATTGGTTGGATTTACTTTGTCTACATCATGTCATCTTGCTTAAGGTGTTACTCCATTTTTATTAACTTAACACTCTAGATGCACACTGGATAGTGGTCGATGGGAGTAATAGTAGTAGATGCAGGCAAGAGTTGTTCTACTTGTCTCGGACGCGATGCCTATATAGATGATCATTGCCTTGAATATCATCATAACTATGCGTTTTTCTATGAATTGCCAACAACAATTTGTTTACCCACCGTGTATTTTTTGTTTGAGAGAAGCCTCTAGTGGAAACTATGGGCCCTAGGTCTACTTTTATCATATATTAAATACAAAAATATATTGTTGCAATTTATTTATCATTATTTTATTTTTGTGTTTTATTCTATCTATCTATCACTACGAGATTTGATCCTTGCAATTAACCGCAGAGGGGATTGACAACCCCCTTGGTTGCGTTGGGTGCAAGTATTTGCTTTTGTATGTGTAGGTGATGCTAACGAGGTTCTGTGTGGCTCTCCTACTGGATTGATAACCTTGGTTCTTAACTGAGGGAAATACTTATTTAGATACATTATAACTGAGCACTTTTCCTTCCCTCTCAGGCCATTAGTGTTCCCAACCATTGAATCTAGACTTGTGGTTGTTTTTGAGCGTTGGATCTTCACTTAATCCCGCCTGGGCCTTCATTATGCGAATATCGTGCTACACAGGCTGGGCCTCTAATCCCGTGACAAAATCCCTGATCTGCTATTAGTTGGGCCTCGAGTCTTTCCTTTGTGACCAATTCATCCACGCGATCTCTATGCATCCCTGCTCCCCTTCTTCCACTCGTGCGCTAGGCCTAATCGCCGCATCGGTGATGACGGCGAGTGATGCTTTGGGTTGCTGCCACCTATTAGGGAACGTAGTAATTTCAAAAATTTCCTATGCACACGCAAGATCATGGTGATGCATAGCAACGAGAGGGGGGAGTGTTGTCTACGTACCCTCGTAGACCGAAAGCGGAAGCGTTAGCACAACGCGGTTGATGTAGTCGTACGTCTTCTCGATCCGACCGATCAAGTACCAAACGCACGGCACCTCCGAGTTCTGCACACGTTCAACTCGATGACGTCCCTCGAACTCCAATCCAACCGAGTGTTGAGGGAGAGTTTCGTCAGCACGACGGCGTGGTGACGATGATGATGTTCTACCGATGCAGGGCTTCGCCTAAGCACCGCTACGATATGATCGAGGTGGATTATGGTGGAGGGGGGCACCGCACACGGCTAAGAGATCAAGAGATCAATTGTTGTGTCTTTGAGGTGCCCCTGCCCCCGTATATAAAGGAGTGGAGGAGGGGAAGGGCCGTCCCTCTCTATGGCGCGCCCTAGGGGAGTCCTACTCCCACCGGGAGTAGGATTCCCCCTTGCCTAGTAGAACTAGGAGCCCTTCCAAGTAGTAGGAGTAGGAGGGAAGGAAAGGGAAGGGAAAAGGAGAAGGAAGGAAGGGGGCGCCCCCCTCCCTAGTCCAATTCGGACCAGCCCATGGGGAGGGGTGCGGCCACCCTTTGAGGCCTTTCTCTCCTTTCCCGTATGGCCCATTAAGGCCCAATACGAATTCCCGTAACTCCCCGGTACTCCCGAAAATACCCGAATCACTCGAAACATTTCCGATGTCCGAATATAGTCGTCCAATATATCGATCTTTACGTCTCGACCATTTCGAGACTCCTCGTCATGTCCCCGATCTCATCCGGGACTCCGAACTCCTTTGGTACATCAAAACACATAAACTCATAATATAACCGTCATCGAACTTTAAGCGTGCGGACCCTACGGGTTTGAGAACTATGTAGACATGACTGAGACACGTCTCCGGTCAATAACCAATAGCGGAACCTGGATGCTCATATTGGCTCCTACATATTCTATGAAGATCTTTATCGGTCAAACCGCATATCAACATACGTTGTTCCTTTTGTCATCGGTATGTTACTTGCCCGAGATTCGATCGTCGGTATCTCAATACCTAGTTCAATCTCGTTACTGGAAAGTCTTTTTACTCGTTCCGTAACACATCATCCCGCAACTAACTCATTAGTTGCAATGCTTGCAAGGCTTATAGTGATGTGCATTACCGAGTGGGCCCAGAGATACCTCTCCGACAATCAGAGTGACAAATCCTAATTTCGAAATACGCCAACCCAACAAGTACCTTCGGAGACACCTGTAGAGCACCTTTATAATCACCCAGTTACATTGTGACGTTTGGGCACACAAAGTGTTTCTCCGGTAAACGGGAGTTGCATAATCTCATAGTCATAGGAACATGTATAAGTCATGAAGAAAGCAATAGCAACAAACTAAACGATCAAGTGCTATGCTAATGGAATGGGTCAAGTCAATCACATCATTCTCCTAATGATGTGATCCCGTTAATCAAATGACAACTCACGTCTATGGTTAGGAAACATAACCATCTTTGATCAACGAGCTAGTCAAGTAGAGGCATACTAGTGACACTCTATTTGTCTATGTATTCACACATGTATTATGTTTCCGGTTAATACAATTCTAGCATGAATAATAAACATTTATCATGATATAAGGAAATAAATAATAACTTTATTATTGCCTCTAGGGCATATTTCCTTCAGTCTCCCACTTGCACTAGAGTCAATAATCTAGTTCACATCCCCATGTGATTTAATACCATTAGTTCACATCACCATGTGATTAAAACCCATAGTTCACATCGACACGTGACCAACACCCAAAGGGTTTACTAGAGTCAATAATCTAGTTCATATAGCTATGTGATTAACACCTAAAGAGTACTAAGGTGTGATCATGTTTTGCTTGTGAGAGAAGTTTAGTCAACGGGTCTACCACATTCAGATCCGTAAGTATTTTGCAAATTTCTATGTCAACAATGCTCTGCACAGAGCTACTCTAGCTAATTGCTCCCACTTTCAATATGTATCCAGATTGAGACTTTGAGTCATCTGGATCAGTGTCAAAACTTGCATCGACGTAACCCTTTACAACGAACCTTTTGTCACCTCCATAATCAAGAAACATATCCTTATTCCACTAAGGATAATTTTTGTTGGGTTTCGTAGTAATTTCAAAAAATTTCCTACGCACATGCAAGATCATGTGATGCATAGCAACGAGGGGAGAGTGTTGTCTACGTACCCAACGCAGACCGACTGCGGAAGCGATGACACGACGTAGAGGAAGTAGTCGTACGCCTTCACGATCCAATCGATCAAGCACCGAAACTACGGCACCTCCAAGTTCGAGCACACGTTCAGCTCGATGACGATCCCCGGACTCCGATCCAGCAAAGTGTCGGGGAAGAGTTCCGTCAGCACGACGGCGTGGTGACGATCTTGATGAACTACAGCAGCAGGGCTTCGCCTAAACTCCGCTACAGTATTATCGAGGTATATGGTGGCAGGGGGCACCGCACATGGCTAAGGAATAGATCATGTGGATCAACTTGTTGTGTCTTTGGTGCTAGCCCTGCCCCTCTATTTATATGTTGAGCCCCGGGGTCGAAACTTGGAGCAAAAGCCTCCTCAAAGTCGGTTTTGCCCGAAAGGCAAGAGTCCCACTCGGACTCCAGGACCAAACGCCACAATCCTTGGCGTCTGGCCCAGACGCCATGGGCCTCGGCGTCTGGCCCAGGGCCAGACGCCAGGGTCTCCGGCGTTTGGCCCCCTGGCCTCCGCAAAACTCCTTTTTGCACCGATCTAAAGCCTCATGGGCTTGACCCCTTGGCCTAACCATATCATCCAATATATGAATCTTTATGTCTCGACCATTTCGAGACTCCTCGTCATGTCCCCGATCTCATCCGGGACTCCGAACTCCTTCGGTTCATCAAAACATGTAAACTCATAATATAACTGTCATCGTAACCTTAAGCGTGCGGACCCTACGGGTTCGAGAACAATGTAGACATGACCGAGACACGTCTCCGGTCAATAACCAATAGCGGGACCTGGATGCCCATATTGGCTCCTACATATTCTACGAAGATCTTTATCGGTCAGACCGCATAACAACATACGCTGTTCCCTTTGTCATCGGTATGTTACTTGCCCGAGATTCGATCGTCGGTACCCAATACCTAGTTCAATCTCGTTACTGGCAAGTCTCTTTACTCGTTCCGTAATACATCATCTCACAACTAACATATTAGTTGCAGTGCTTGCAAGGCTTATGTGATGTGCATTACCAAGAGGGCCCAGAGATACCTCTCCGACAATCGGAGTGACAAATCCTAATCTCGAAATACGCCAACCCAACATCTACTTTTGGAGACACCTATAATGCTCCTTTATAATCACCCAGTTACGTTGTGACGTTTGGTAGCACCCAAAGTGTTCCTCTGGCAAACGGGAGTTGCATAATCTCATAGTCATAGGAACATGTATAAGTCATGAAGAAAGCAATAGCAACATACTAAACGATCGGGTGCTAAGCTAATGGAATGGGTCATGTCAATCAGATCATTCAACTAATGATGTGACCTCGTTAATCAAATAACAACTCTTTTGTCTATGGTTAGGAAACATAACCATCTTTGATTAACGAGCTAGTCAAGTAGAGGCATACTAGTGACACTCTGTTTGTCTATGTATTCACACATGTATTATGTTTCCGGTTAATACAATTCTAGCATGAATAATAAACATGTATCATGATATAAGGAAATAAATAATAACTTTATTATTGCCTCTAGGGCATATTTCCTTCAGTCTCCCACTTGCACTAGAGTCAATAATCTAGTTCACATCGCCATGTGATTTAACAGCAATAGTTCACATCACCATGTGATTAACACCCATAGTTCACATCGCTATGTGACCAACACCCAAAGGGTTTACTAGATTCAGTAATCTAGTTCACATCGCTATGTGATTAACACCCAAGGAGTACTAAGGTGTGATCATGTTTTTGCTTGTGAGAAAATCTTAGTCAACGGGTCTGCCACATTCAGATCCTCATGTATTTTGCAAATTTCTATGTCAACAATGCTCTGCATGGAGCTACTCTAGCTAATTGCTCCCACTTTCAATATGTATCTAGATCGAGACTTAGAGTCATCTAGATTAGTGTCAAACTTGCATCGGCGTAACCCTTTACGACGAACCTTTTTCCACTTCCATAATCGAGAAACATATCCTTATTCCACTAAGGACAATTTTGACCGCTCTCCAGTGATCTACTCCTAGATCACGATTGTACTCCCTTGCCAAACTCAGTGGTATGGCATACAATAGATCTGGTATACAGCATGGCATACTTTATAGAACCTATGACTGAGGCATAGGGAATGACTTTTCATTCTCTTTCTATTTTCTGCTGTGGTCGGGATTTGAGTCTTACTCAATTTCATACCTTTGCAACACAGGCAAGAAACTTTTCTTTGACTGTTCCATTTTGAACTACTTCAAAATCTTGTCAAGGTATGCACTCATTGAAAATCTTATCAAGTGTCTTGATCTATCTCAATAGATCTTGATGCTCAATATGTATGTAGTTTTACTGAGGTCTTTCTTCGAAAAACTCTTATTCAAGTATCCTTTCATGCTTTGCAGAATAATTCTACATTATTTCCGATCAGCAATATGTCATTCACATATACTTATCAGAAATGCTGTAGTGCTCCCACTCACATTCTTGTAAATACAGGCTTCACCGCAAGTCTGTATAATACTATATGCTTTGATCAACTTATCAAAGCGTATATTCCAACTCTGAGATGCTTGCACCAGTCCATAGATGGATTGCTGGAGCTTGCACATTTTGTTAGCACCTTTAGGATTGACAAAACCTTGTGGTTGTATCATATACAACTCTTTTTTTTAATAAATTCACTAAGAAATGTAGTTTTGACATCCATTTGCCAAATTTCATAAAATGTGGCAATTGCTAACATGATTCGGAAAGGTTTTAAGCATCGATACAAGTAAGAAAATCTCATCGTATTCAACACCTTGAACTTTGTCAAAAACCTTTTTCGACAAGTCTAGCTTTGTAGATAGTAACACTACTATCAACGTCCGTCTTCCTCTTGAAGATCCATTTATTCTTAATGACTCACCGATCATCGGGCAAGTCAATCAAAGTCTACACTTTGTTCTCATACATGGATCATATCTCAGATTTCATGGCCTCAAGCCATTTCGTGGAATCTGGGCTCATCATCGCTTCCTCATAGTTCGTAGGTTCATCATGGTCTAGTAACATGACTTCCAGAACATGATTACCGTACCACTCTGGTGCGGATCTTACTCTGGAAGACCTACGAGGTTTGGTAGCAACTTGATCTGAAGTTTGATGATCATCATCATTAACTTCCTCACTAATTGGTGTAGGAATCACTGGAACTGATTTCTGTGATGAACTACTTTCCAATAAGGGAGAAGGTACAATTACCTCATCAAGTTTTACTCTCCTCCCACTCACTTCTTTCGAGAGAAACTCCTTCTCTGGAAAGGATCCATTTTAGCAACGAATGTCTTGCCTTCGGATCTGTGATAGAAGGTGTACCCAACAATTTCCTTTGGGTATTCTATGAAGACGCACTTCTCCGATTTGGGTTCGAGCTTATTAGGATGAAACTTTTTCACATAAGCATCGCAGCCCCAAACTTTAAGAAACAACAGCTTAGGTTTACTGCTAAACCATAGTTCATACGGTGTCGTCTCAATGGATTTAGATGGTGCCCTATTTTAAAACGTGAATGCAGCTGTCTTTAATGCATAACCCCAAAACAATAGTGGTAAAGAGATATCATAGATCGCACCATATCAAATAAAGTGCGGTTACGACAGTCGGACACACCATAACGATGTGGTGTTCCAGGTGGCGTGAGCTGTGAAACTATTCCACATTGTTTTAATTGAAGACCAAACTCGTAACTCAAATATTTGTCTCCGCGATCAGATCGCAGAAACTTTATTTTCTTGTTACGATGATTTTTCCACTTCACTCTGAAATTCTTTGAACCTTTCAACTATTTCAGACTTATGTTTCATCAAGTAGATATACCCATATCTGCTCAAATCATCTTGTGAAGGTCAGAAAATAACGATGCTTGCCATGAGCATCAGCACTCATTGGATCGCATACATCGGTATGTATTATTTCCAATAAGTCAGTAGCCCGTTCCATTGTTCCGGAGAACGGAGTTTTAGTCATCTTGCCCAAAAGGCACGGTTCGCAAGCATCAAGTGATTCATAATCAAGTGATTCCAAAATTCCATCAGTATGGAGTTTCTTCATGCGCTTTACACCAATATGACCTAAACGGCAGTGCTACAAACAAGTTGCACTTATCATTATTAACTTTGCATCTTTTGGTTTCAATATTATGATTATGTGTATCACTACGATCGAGATCCAACAAACTATTTTCATTGGGTGTGTAACCATATAAGGTTCTATTCATGTAAACAGAATAACAATTTATTCTCTTACTTAAATGAATAATGGTATTACAATAAACATGATCAAATCATATTCATGCTCAATGCAAACACCAAATAACACTTATTTAGGTTCAACACTAATCCCGAAAGTATAGGGAGTGTGCGACGATGATCATATCAATCTTGGAACCACTTCCAACACACATCGTCACTTCACCCTTAACTAGTCTCTGTTTATTCTGCAACTCCCGTTTCGAGTTACTAATCTTAGCAACTGAACTAGTATCAAATACTGAGGGTTTGCGATAAACACTAGTAAAGTACACATCAATAACATGTATATCAAATATACTTATGTTCACTTTGCCATCCTTCTTATCCGCCAATCACTTGGGGTAGATCCGCTTCCAGTGACCAGTCCCTTTGCAGTAGAAACACTTAGTCTCAGGCTTAGGATCAGACTTGGGCTTCTTCACTTGAGCAGCAACTTGCTTGCTGTTTTTCTTGAAGTTCCCCTTCTTCCCTCTGCCCCTTTTCTTGAAACTAGTGGTCTTGTCTACCATCAACACTTGATGTTTTTCTCGATTTCTACCTTCGTCAATTTCCGCATTACGAAGAGCTTGGGAATCGTTTCCGTTATCCCTTGCATGCCATAGTTCATCACGAAGTTCTACTAACTTGGTGATGGTGACTAGAGAATTCTGTCAATCACTATCTTATCTGGAAGATTAACTCCCACTTGATTCAAGCGATTGTAGTACCCAGACAATCTGAGCACATGCTCACTAGTTGAGCGATTCTCCTCCATCTTTTAGCTATAGAACTTGTTGGAGACTTCATATCTCTCAACTCGGGTATTTGCTTGAAATATTAGCTTCAACTCCTGGAACATCTCATATGGTCCATGACGTTCAAAACGTCTTTGAAGTCCCGATTCTAAGCCGTTAAGCATGGTGCACTTAAACTATCAAGTAGTCATCATATTGAGCTAGCCAAACGTTCATAACGTCTGCATCTGCTCCTGCAATAGGTCCGTCACCTAGCGGTGCATTAAGGACATAATTCCTTTGTGCAGCAATGAGGATTTAACCTCAGATCACGGATCAAATCCGCAACATTGCTACTAACATTTTTCAACACAATTTTCTCTAGGAACATATCAAAATAAACACAGGGAAGCAACAACGCGAGTTATTGATCTACAACATGATTTGCAAAATACTACCAGGACTAAGTTCATGATAAATTTAAGTTCAATTTAATCATATTACTTAAGAACTCCCACTTAGATAGACATCCCTCTAATCCTCTAAGTGATTACGTGATCCAAATCAACTAAACCATAACCGATCATCACGTGAGATGGAGTAGTTTTCAATGGTGAACATCGTTATGTTGATCATATCTACTATATGATTCACGCTCGACCTTTCAGTCTCCGTGTTCCGAGGCCATATCTGCATATGCTAGGCTCGTCAAGTTTAACCTGAGTATTCTGCGTGTGCAAAACTGGCTTGCACCCGTTGTAGATGGACGTAGAGCTTATCACACCCGATCATCACGTGGTGTCTGGGCACGACGAACTTTGGCAACGGTGCATACTCAGGGAGAACACTTCTTGATAATTTAATGAGAGATCATCTTATAATGCTACCGTCAATCAAAGCAAGATAAGATGCATAAAAAGATAAACATCACATGCAATCAATATAAGTGATATGATATGGCCATCATCATCTCGTGCTTGTGATCTCCATCTCCGAAGCACCGTCATGATCACCATCGTCACCGGCGCGACACCTTGATCTCCATCGTAGCATCGTTGTCGTCTCGCCAATCTTATGCTTTCACGACTATCACTACCGTTTAGTAATAAAGTTAAGCATTACATCGCGATTGCATTGCATACAATAAAGCGACAACCATATGGTTCCTGCCAGTTGCCGATAACTTGGTTACAAAACATGATCATCTCATACAATAAAATTCAGCATCATGCCTTGACCATATCACATCACAACATGCCCTGCAAAAACAAGTTAGACGTCCTCTACTTTGTTGTTGCATGTTTTACGTGGCTGCTACGGGCTTAAGTAAGAACCAATCTCACCTACGCATCAAAACCACAACGATAGTTTGTCAAATAGACTCCGTTTTAACCTTCGCAAGGACCGGGCGTAGCCATACTTGGTTCAACTAAAGTTGGAGAGACAGTCGCCCGCAAGCCATCTCTGTGCAAAGCACGTCGAGGGAACCGGTCTCGCGTAAGCGTACGCGTAAGGTTGGTCTGGGTCGTCTCGTCCAACAATACCGCCGAACCAAAATATGACATGCTGGTAGGCAGTATGACTTGTATCGTCCACAACTCACTTGTGTTCTACTCGTGCATATAACATCAACATCAATAACCAGGCTCGGATGCCACTGTAGGGTTTCGTAGTAATTTCAAAAATTTCCTACGCGCACACAGGATCATGTGATGCATAGCAACGAGAGGAGAGTGTTGTCTACATACCCAACGCAGACCGACTGCGGAAGTGATGACACGACGTAGAGGAAGTAGTCGTACGTCTTCACGATCCAACCGATCAAGCACCGAAACTACGGCACCTCCGAGTTCGAGCACACGTTCAGCTCGATGACGATCCCCGGACTCTGATCCAGCAAAGTGTCGGGGAAGAGTTTCGTCAGCACGACGGCGTGGTGACGATCTTGATGAACTACAGCAGCAGGGCTTCGCCTAAACTCCGCTACAGTATTATCGAGGAATATGGTGGCAGGGGGCACCGCACACGGCTAAGGAATCGATCACGTGGATCAACTTGTGTCAACTTGTGTGTTTAGAGGTGCCCCTGCCTCCGTATATAAAGGAGCCAAGGGGGGAGGAGGCGCCGGCCAGGAGGAGGTGGCGCAGGAGGAGTCCTACTCCTACCGGGAGTAGGACTCCCCCCCAATCCTATTCCAACTAGGATTCCCAAGGGGGAAAGAGGGAGAGGGGTGGCCGGCCACCTCTCCTAGTCCTACTAGGACTAGGGGAAGGGGGGAGGCGCGCAGCCCCCTTGGGCTGCCCCTTTCTCCTTTCCACTAAGGCCCATGATGGCCCATATGGCTCCCGGGGGGTTCCGGTAAAATCCCGATTTCACCCGGACGTAATTCTTCTGTGCAGCAATGAGGATAATCCTCAAGTTACGGACCCAGTCCGTGTAATTGCTACCATCATCTTTCAACTTTGCTTTCTCAAGGAACGCATTAAAATTTAACGGAACAACAGCACGAGCCATCTATCTACAATCAACATAAACAAGCAAGATACTATCAGGGACTAAGTTCATGATAAATTTTAAGTTCAATTAATCATATTATTAAAGAACTCCCACTTAGATAGACATCCCTCTAATCCTCTAAGTGATCACGTGATCCAAATCAACTAAACCATGTCCGATCATCACGTGAGATGGAGTAGTTTCATCGGTGAACATCATTATGTTGATCATATCTACTATATGATTCACGCTCGACCTTTCGGTCTCCGTGTTTCGAGGCCATATCTGCATATGCTAGGCTCGTCAAGTTTAACCTGAGTATTCTGCGTGCGCAACTGTTTTGCACCCGTTGTATTTGAACGTAGAGCCTATCACACCCGATCATCACGTGGTGTCTCAGCACGAAGAACTTTTGCAACGGTGCATACTCAGGGAGAACACTTCTTGATAATTTAGTGAGAGATCATCTTATAATGCTACCGTCAATCAAAGCAAGATAAGATGCATAAAAAGATAAACATCACATGCAATCAATATAAGTGATATGATATGGTCATCATCATCTTGTGCTTGTGATCTCCATCTCCGAAGCACCGTCATGATCACCATCGTCACCGGCGCGACACCTTGATCTCCATCGTAGCATCATTGTCGTCTCGCCAATCTTATGCTTCCACGACTATCACTACCGTTTAGTAATAAAGTAAAGCATTACATCGCGATTGCATTGCATACAATAAAGCGACAACCATATGGCTCCTGCCAGTTGCCGATAACTCGGTTACAAAACATGATCATCTCATACAATAAAATTCAGCATCATGCCTTGACCATATCACATCACAACATGCCCTGCAAAAACAAGTTAGACGTCCTCTACTTTGTTGTTGCATGTTTTACGTGGCTGCTACGGGCTTAAGTAAGAACCGATCTCACCTACGCATCAAAACCACAACGATAGTTTGTCAAATAGACTCCGTTTTAACCTTCTCAAGGACCGGGCGTAGCCATACTCGGTTCAACTAAAGTTGGAGAGACAGTCGCCCGCAAGCCATCTATGTGCAAAGCACGTCGAGGGAACCGGTCTCGCGTAAGCGTACGCGTAAGGTTGGTCCGGGTCGTCTTGTCCAACAATACCGCCGAACCAAAGTATGACATGCTGGTAGGCAGTATGACTTGTATCGTCCACAACTCACTTGTGTTCTACTCGTGCATATAACATCAACATAAATAACCTGGCTCTGATACCACTGTTGGGTTTCGTAGTAATTTCAAAAAATTTCCTACGCACATGCAAGATCATGTGATGCATAGCAACGAGGGGAGAGTGTTGTCTACGTACCCAACGCAGACCGACTGCAGAAGCGATGACACGACGTAGAGGAAGTAGTCGTACGTCTTCACGATCCAATCGATCAAGCACCGAAACTACGGCACCTCCGAGTTCGAGCACACGTTCAGCTCGATGACGATCCCCGGACTCCGATCCAGCAAAGTGTCGGGGAAGAGTTCCGTCAGCACGACGGCGTGGTGACGATCTTGATGAACTACAACAGCAGGGCTTCGCCTAAACTCCGCTACAGTATTATCGAGGTATATGGTGGCAGGGGGCACCGCACATGGCTAAGGAATAGATCACGTGGATCAACTTGTTGTGTCTTTGGTGCTAGCCCCGCCCCTCTATTTATATGTTGAGCCCCGGGGTCGAAACTTGGAGCAAAAGCCTCCTCAAAGTCGGTTTTGCCCGAAAGGCAAGAGTCCCACTCGGACTCCAGGACCAAACGCCACAATCCTTGGCGTCTGGCTCAGACGCCATGGGCCTCGGCATCTAGCCCAGAGCCAGACGCCAGGGTCTCCGGCGTTTGGCCCCCTGGCCTCCGCAAAACTCCTTTTTGCACCGATCTAAAGCCTCATGGGCTTGACCCCTTGGCCTAACCATATCATCCAATATATGAATCTTTACGTCTCGACCATTTCGAGACTCCTCGTCATGTCCCCGATCTCATCCAGGACTCCGAACTCCTTCGGTTCATCAAAACATGTAAACTCATAATATAACTGTCATCGTAACCTTAAGCGTGCGGACCCTACGGGTTCGAGAACAATGTAGACATGACCGAGACACGTCTCCGGTCAATAACCAATAGCGGGACCTGGATGCCCATATTGGCTCCTACATATTCTACGAAGATCTTTATCGGTCAGACCGCATAACAACATACGCTGTTCCCTTTGTCATCGGTATGTTACTTGCCCGAGATTCGATCGTCGGTATCCAATACCTAGTTCAATCTCATTACTGGCAAGTCTCTTTACTCGTTCCGTAATACATCATCTCACAACTAACATATTAGTTGCAGTGCTTGCAAGGCTTATGTGATGTGCATTACCGAGAGGGCCCAGAGATACCTCTCCGACAATCGGAGTGACAAATCCTAATCTCGAAATATGCCAACCCAACATCTACTTTTGGAGACACCTGTAATGCTCCTTTATATCACCCAGTTACGTTGTGACGTTTGGTAGCACCCAAAGTGTTCCTCTGGCAAACGGGAGTTGCATAATCTCATAGTCATAGGAACATGTATAAGTCATGAAGAAAGCAATAGCAACATACTAAACGATCGGGTGCTAAGCTAATGGAATGGGTCATGTCAATCAGATCATTCAACTAATGATGTGACCTCGTTAATCAAATAACAACTCTTTTGTCTATGGTTAGGAAACATAACCATCTTTGATTAACGAGCTAGTCAAGTAGAGGCATACTAGTGACACTCTGTTTGTCTATGTATTCACACATGTATTATGTTTCTGGTTAATACAATTCTAGCATGAATAATAAACATTTATCATGATATAAGGAAATAAATAATAACTTTATTATTGCCTCTAGGGCATATTTCCTTCAATTTTGACCAATGTCCAGTGATCTACTCCTAGATCACTATTGTACTCCCTTGCCAAACTCAGGGCAGGGTATACAATAGGTCTGGTACACAGCATGGCATACTTTATAGAACCTATGGCTGAGGCATAGGGAATGACTTTCATTCTCTCTCTATCTTCTGCCGTGGTCGGGCTTTGAGTCTTACTCAATTTCACACCTTTAACACAGGCAAGAACTCTTTCTTTGACTGTTCCATTTTGAACTACTTCAAAAACTTGTCAAGGTATGTACTCATTGAAAACTTATCAAGCATCTTTATCTATCTCTATAGATCTTGATGCTCAATATGTAAGCAGCTTCACTGAGGTATTTCTTTGAAAAACTCCTTTCAAACATTCCTTTATGCTTTGCAGAATAATTCTACATTATCTCCGATCAACAATATGTCATTCACATATACTTATCAGAAATGCTGTGGTGCTCCCAGTCACTTTCTTGTAAATACAGGCTTCACCGCAAGTCTGTATAAAACTATATGCTTTGATCAACTTATCAAAGCGTATATTCCAACTCCGAGATGCTTGCACCAGTCCATAGATGGATCGCTGGAGCTTGCATATTTTGTTAGTACCTTTAGGATTGACAAAACCTTCTGGTTGCATCATATACAACTCTTCTTTAATAAATCCATTAAGGAATGCAATTTTGTTTATCCATTTGCCAGATATCATAAAATGCGGCAATTGCTAACATGATTCAGACAGACTTAAGCATAGATACGAGTGAGAAACTCTCATCGTAGTCAACACCTTGAACTTGTCGAAAACCTTTTTGCGACAATTCTAGCTTTGTAGATAGTAACACTACTATTAGCGTCCGTCTTCCTCTTGAAGATCCATTTAATCTCAATGGCTCGCCGATCAATGGTCAAGTCAATCAAAGTCAATACTTTGTTCTCATACATGGATCTCATCTCAGCTTTCATGGCCTCAAGCCATTTCGCGGAATCTGGGCTCATCATCGCTTCCTCATAGTTTGCAGGCTCGTCATGGTCAAGTAACATGACCTCCAGAACAGGATTACCCTACCACTCTAGTGTAGATATCACTCTAGTTTACCTACGAGGTTCGGTAGTAACTTGATCTGAAGTTACATGATCATCATCATTAGCTTCCTCACTAAATGGTGTAGTAGTCACAGGAACAGATTTCTGTGATGAACTACTTCCCAATAAGGGAGCAGGTACAGTTACCTCATCAAGTTCTACTTTCCTCCCACTCACTTCTTTCGAGAGAAACTCCTTCTCTAGAAAGGATCTATTCTCAGCAACAAATTTGCCTTCGGATCTGTGATAGAAGGTGTACCCAACAATTTCGTTTGGGTATCCTATGAAGACGCACTTCTCCGATTTGGGTTTGAGCTTATCAGGTTGAAACTTTTTCACATAAGCATTGCAACCTCAAACTTTAAGAAACGACAGCTTAGGTTTCTTGCCAAACCATAGTTCATACGGTGTCATCTCAACGGATTTAGATGGTGCCCTATTTAACATGAATGTAGCTGTCTCTAATGCATAACCCCAAAACGATAGCGGTAAATCAGTAAGAGACGTCATAGATCGCACCATATCTAATAAAGCACGGTTACGACGTTCGGACACACCATTACACTGTGGTGTTCCAGGTGGCGTGAGTAGTGAAACTATTTCACATTGTTTTAACTGAAGTCCAAACTCGTAACTCAAATATTTTACTTCTGCGATCATATCGTAGAAACTTTTATTTTGTTACGATGATTCTCCACTTCACTCTGAAATTCTTTAAACTTTTCAAATGTTTCAGACTTGTGTTTCATCAAGTAGATATACTCATATCTGCTCAAATCATCTGTGAAGATAAGAAAATAATGATACCTGCCGCGAGCTTCAATATTCATCGGACCACATACATCAATATGCATGATTTCCAACAAATCTGTTGCTTGCTTCATTGTTCCGGAGAACGGAGTCTTAGTCATCTTGCCCATGAGGCATGGTTCGCAAGCATCAACTGATTCATAATCAAGTGATTCCAAAAGTCCATCAGCATGGAGTTTCTTCATGCGCTTTACACCAATATGACCTAAACGGCAGTGCCACAAATAAGTTGCACTATCATTATTAACTTTGCATATTTTGCTTTCAATATTATGAATATGTGTATCACTACGATCGAGATCGAACGAACCATTTTCATTGGGTGTGTAACCATATATGTAAACAGAACAACAATTTATTCTCTTACTTAAATGAATAACCGTATTGCAATAAACATGATCAAATCATATTCATGCTCAATGCAAACACTAAATAACACTTATTTAGGTTCAACACTAATCCTGAAAGTATAGTGAGTGTGCGATGATGATCATATCAATCTTGGAACCACTTCCAACACACATCGTCACTTCACCCTTAACTAGTCTCTGTTCATTCTGTAACTCCCGTTTCGAGTTACTACTCTTAGCAACTGAACCAGTATCAAATACCGGGGGGTTGCTACAAACACTAGTAAAATACACATCAATAATATGTATATCCAATATACCTTTGCTCACCTCGATATCCTTCTTATCCGCCAAATACTTGGGGCAGTTCCGCTTCTAGTGACCAGTCCCTTTGTAGTAGAAGCACTCAGTCTCAGGCTTAGGTCCAGACTTGGGCTGCTTCACTTGAGCAGCAACTTGCTTGCCGTTCTTCTTGAAGTTCCCTTTCTTCCCTTTCTCCTTTTTGAAATTAGTGGTCTTTGTCAACCATCAACACTTGATGCTTTTCTTGATTTCTACCTTCGTCGATTTCAGCATCACGAAGAGCTTGGGAATTACTCGTGTCATCCCTTGCATATTATAGTTCATCACTAAGTTCTAGTAACTCGGTGATAGTGACTAGAGAATTCTGTCAATCACTATCTTATCTGGAAGATTAACTCCCACTTGATTCAAGCGATTGTAGTACCCAGACAATCTGAGCACATGCTCACTGCTTGAGCTATTCTCCTCCATCTTTTAGCTATAGAACTTGTTGGAGACTTTATATCTCTCAACTCGGGTATTTGCTTGAAATATTAACTTCAACTCCTGGAACATCTCATATGGTCCATGACGTTCAAAACGTCTTTGAAGTCCCGATTCTAAGCCGTTTAAGCATGGTGCACTAAACTATCAAGTAGTCATCATATTGAGCTAGCCAAACGTTCAGAACGTCTGCATCTGCTCCTGCAATAGGTCTGTCACCTAGCGGTGCATCAAGGACATAATCCTTCTGTGCATCAATGAGGATAATCCTCAGTTCAAGGATCCAATCCACATCATTGCTACTAACATTTTTCAACTTAGTTTTCTCTAGGAACATATAAAAAAATAAACAGGGAGCAACATCGCGAGCTATTGATCTACAACATAGATATGCTAATACTACCAGGACTAAGTTCATGATAAATTAAAGTTCAATTAATCATATTACTTAAGAACTCCCACTTAGAAATACATCCCTCTAATCTTCTAAGTGATCACGTGATCCAAATCAACTAAACCATAACCGATCATCACGTGAAATGGAGTAGCTTTCAATGGTGAACATCAATATGTTGATCATATCTACTATATGATTCATGCTCGACCTTTCGGTCTCAGTGTTTCGAGGCCATATCTGCATATGCTAGGCTCGTCAAGTTTAACCTGAGTATTCTTCTTGTGCAAAAACTGGCTTGCAGCCGTTGTAGATGGATGTAGAGCTTATCACACCCGATCATCACGTGGTGTCTGGGCACGACGAACTTTGGCAACAGTGCATACTTAGGGAGAACACTTTTATCTTGAAATTTAGTGAGAGATTATCTTCTAAAGCTACCGTCGAACTGAGCAAAATAAGATGTATAAAAGATAAACATCACATGCAATCATAATATGTGACATGATATGGCCATCATCATCTTGTGCCTTTGATCTCCATCCCCAAAGCATCATCATGATCTCCATCGTCACCGGCATGACACCATGATCTCCATCATCTTGATCTATATCAATGTGTCGTCACATGGTCGTCTCGCCAACTATTGCTCTTGCAACTATTGCTATCGCATAGCGATAATTGTAAAGCAATTATTTGGCGCTTGCATCTTATGCAATAAAGAGACAACCATAAGGCTTCTGCCAGTTGCCGATAACTTCAACAAAACATGATCATCTTATACAACAACTTATATCTCATCACGTCTTGACCATATGACATCACAACATGCCCTGCAAAAACAAGTTAGACGTCCTCTACTTTGTTGTTGCAAGTTTTACGTGGCTGCTACGGGCTTAGCAAGAACCGTTCTTACCTACACATCAAAACCACAATGATAGTTTGTCAAGTTGGTGTTGTCTTAACCTTCTCAAGGACCGGGCGTAGCCACACTCGGTTCAACTAAAGTTGGAGAAACTGACACCCGCTAGTCACCTGTGTGTATAGCACGGCGGTAAAACCAGTCTCGCGTAAGCGTACGCGTAATGTCGGTCCGGACCGCTTCATCCAACAATACCGCCGAACCAAAGTGTGATATGCTGGTAAGTAGTATGACTTATATCGCCCACAACTCACTTGTGTTCTACTCGTGCATATTACATCAACGCATAAAACCTGGCTCGGATGCCACCGTTAGGGAACGTAGTAATTTCAAAAATTTCCTACGCACACGCAAGATCATGGTGATGCATAGCAACGAGAGGGGAGAGTGTTGTCTACGTACCCTCGTAGACCGAAAGCGGAAGCGTTAGCACAACGCGGTTGATGTAGTCGTATGTCTTCACGATCCGACCAATCAAATACCGAATGCACGACACCTCCGAGTTCTGCACACGCTCAACTCGATGACGTCCCTCGAACTCCGATCCAACCGAGTGTTGAGGGAGAGTTTCGTCAGCACGATGGCATGGTGACGATGATGATGTTCTACCGACGCAGGGCTTCGCCTAAGCACCGCTACGATATGATCGAGGTGGATTATGGTGGAGGGGGGCACCGCACACGGCTAAGAGATCAATTGTTGTGTCTTTGAGGTGCCCCCTGCCCCGTATATAAAGGAGTGGAGGAGGGGGAGGGCCGGCCCTCTCTATGGCGCGCCCTAGGGGAGTCCTACTCCCACCGGGAGTAGGATTGCCCCTTTCCTAGTAGAACTAGGAGCCCTTCCAAGTAGTAGGAGTAGGAGGGATGGAAAGGGAAGGGAAAAGGAGAAGGAAGGGGGCGCCCCCCTCCCTAGTCCAATTCGGACCAGCCCATGGGGAGGGGTGAGGCCACCCTTTGAGGCCTTTCTCTCCTTTCCCGTATGGCCCATTAAGGCCCAATACGAATTCCCGTAACTCCCCGGTACTCCCGAAAATACCCGAATCACTCGGATTCTTTCCGATGTCCGAATATAGTCGTCCAATATATCGATCTTTACGTCTCGACCATTTGAAGACTCCTCGTCATGTCCCCGATCTCATCCGGGACTCCGAACTCCTTTGGTACATCAAAACACATAAACTCATAATATAACCATCATCAAACTTTAAGCGTGCGGACCCTACGGGTTCGAGAACTATGTAGACATGACCAAGACACGTCTCCGGTCAATAACCAATAGCGGAACTTGGATGCTCATATTGGCTCCTACATATTCTACGAAGATCTTTATCGATCAAACCGCATAACAACATACGTTGTTCCCTTTGTCATCGGTATGTTACTTGCCCGAGATTCGATCGTCGGTATCTCAATACCTAGTTCAATATCGTTACCGACAAGTCTCTTTACTCGTTCCGTAACACATCATCCCGCAACTAACTCATTAGTTGCAATGCTTGCAAGGCTTATAGTGACGTGCATTACCGAGTGGGCCCAGAGATACCTCTCCAACAATCAGAGTGACAAATCCTAATCTCGAAATACGCCAACCCAACAAGTACCTTCGGAGACACCTGTAGAGCACCTTTATAATCACCCAGTTACGTTGTGACGTTTGGTGGCACACAAAGTGTTCCTCCGGTAAATGGGAGTTGCATAATCTCATAGTCATAGGAACATGTATAAGTCATGAAGAAAGCAATAGCAACAAACTAAACGATCAAGTGCTATGCTAACGGAATGGGTCAAGTCAATCACATCATTCTCCTAATGATGTGATCCCGTTAATCAAATGACAACTCATGTCTATGGTTAGGAAACATAACCATCTTTGATCAACGAGCTAGTCAAGTAGAGGCATACTAGTGACACTCTATTTGTCTATGTATTCACACATGTATTATGTTTCCGGTTAATACAATTCTAGCATGAATAATAAACATTTATCGTGATATAAGGAAATAAATAATAACTTTATTATTGCCTCTAGGGCGTATTTCCTTCACCACCATCCCTACTGCTCCCGGTCCTCTGGTAGATATCACCGCAACCGCTTTCATTCATCCTATTTTTTGACCCGTTTTCCTTAATCCTATCAACAGTGCCACTCCATATCTCGGCCACTGCAAAAGATTGCGAGGTTTGGAGATGGGATTTCAGGTGCTAATGTCTTTTCGATCTCAATTTTGTACATGTTGTGTTCATCAAGGTTCCAGTCAACTGATTCGGGCAAATCTTGGAGGTTGGTACTCATCGAGCCGCCGATCTTCAATCCGATCCATTCAAGTCAGGCTTGACTGATCGATGTAGGGCGAACCAAGGCGGGCCTGACTGATTGATGCAGGACAAAGTAAGGCTGGGGTTATTTTTTGTTGGTTCTATAGGTAAGAGCCTCGCTCGACTCTTCCTTGGCATTGACACTTGACATGCAGTGGATTTTTCACGCCCTATGTGCCTTCCTCTAATCACTAGACAACAATACAAAGGGTATTCCAAATATCTATCTCTGCTCCTCCGCTACGCTTCGTTCCCCCTTTCTGAGTGTTTGTATTTTGCAACTTAATTTATTGTTTATACGGTTTAGCATGGATTGATTGGTCGAGGAGAGTACGGCAACAAGATATGGTGCTAGATGAAGGAAATATTCCCTAGAGGCAATAATAAAGTTGTTATTTTATATTTCCTTATTCATGATAAATGTTTATTATTCATGCTAGAATTGTATTAACCGGAAACTTGATACATGTGTGGATATATAGACAAAACACTGTGTCCCTAGTAAGCCTCTGCTACTAGACTAGCTCATTAATCAAAGATGGTTAAGTTTCCTAGCCATAGACATGTGTTGTCATTTGATGAACGGGATCACATCATTAGGAGAATGATGTGATGGACATGACCCATCTGTTAGCTTAGTGTATTGATCGTTCAGTTTTATTGCTATTGCTTTCTTCATGTCAAATACATGTTCCTCCGACTATGAGATTATGCAACTCTCGGATACCGGAGGAATGCCTTAATAAACGCACAAAAAGTATGGAGTTGAAATAAGTTTTAAAAAGTGAAATGCCTTTGTAAAAGATGAGTTTTTGTCCGAAACTCTTATACTTCGAAAGAGATTATCCATTTTGTACGAAGTGCATCAAGTTTTTGCCGTAAACCTCTCAACTTTTTAGCACATGCTATGTGGGTGAAATGATGATACCATGCCAACTTTCAACCTTTTTAGAATTAATTTTGTAGTGCTTTTCAATTTCAGGGTTGTTTAGCTCAAAACAATCAGTAAATGCATGAAAATAGCAAATAAAGTCAGAAAGGGTTGAAAATTGATGATGTGGCTTTTAATGGTGCATACTGAACACACAAAAAGTTTGGAGTTGAAATAAGTTTAAAAAATTAAAATGCCTTTGTAACAGATGAGTTTTCGTCTGAAACTCTGATACTTCGAAAGAGATGGTCCAGTAGTTTTCAAATGCCAATACACATAAGTAACCGAACTATTACAAAGATTCCCTTTGGTTTGTCTGAAGTGGGACTTTCCAGATATATAAGTCCGGAAACTCACTAGAGAAGAAAGTAATGACAGTGAAGCCGGTCACATCCTAGAGTGGGATCTTTAGGTATAAAACTTTTTCTTTGCGTGTGTCCCTTTGCGCCGTAACCATGGACAATCTTCATCATTTAACTGGATGCTCGAGTCAATATTCACTGAGAAGGGAGCAATTTCATGAAACTTTTCATAATCTTCTAACATGTCTGTCTTGTCTTCCACTCCCATGATGTTTCTTTTCCCTGAAAGAACTATGTGGCACTTTGGCTCATCGTATGATGTATTCCATTCCTTATTTTTTCTTTTTCTCGGCTTGGTAGACATATCCTTCACATGGAAAACCTGCGCCACATCATTTGCTAGGACGAATGGTTCATCTGTGTATGCATGAATGTTGAGATCCACTGTTGTCATTCCGTACTTTGGGTCTTCCGTTACCCCGCCTCCTGTCAGATTGACCCATTTGCACCAAAACAAAGGGACCTTCAAATCATGTCCATAGTCAAGTTCCCATATCTCCTCTATGTAACCATAATATGTGCCATTTGGCCTATTGGTGTTTGTTGCATCAAAGCGGACACCACTGTTTTGGTTGGTGCTCTTTTTATCTTGGGAGATCGTGTAAAATGTATTCCCATTTATCTCGTACCCTTTGAAATTCAATATATTCGAAGATGGTAACTTGGACAACAAGCGTAGCTCATATCCAACAGCGTCGTCATGCATGAGACGTGTCTGCAACCAACCGGCGAAAGTCCCCATTTGTTCACGTGTAATCTAGTAGTCAAACTGCTCCGGGTGTTTGGAGCATAGAATATTCTTGTGTTCCTCGATATACGGAGCCACCAAGGAGGAATTTTGTAGAACTGTGTAGTGTGCTTGAGTGAGAGAATGCCTTTCATACATATTATTGCTTTCGGTCATAGCGTGCTTTTTCCACCCAGTCTGCCCTCATGTCGCGATTCAGGAACACCAATCGGCTTAAGGTTAGGAATTTAGTCAACACATAACTCAATGACATCCTCATTTTCATGGCCCTTAGAGATGCTTCCTTCTGGCCTAGCACGGTTACGAACATATTTCTTTAGTGTAGAAATACAGGACCCAGAATGGTAATCTCTTCGACTAGGTGAACTAGGACGTGGGTCATGATATTGAAGAATGATGGCGGAAACACCAACTCGAAACTGACAAGACATTGCACCAAATCATTCTCTAACCTTGGTATGATTTCTGGATCAATTACCTTCTGAGAGATTGCATTGAGGAATGCACATAGCTTCACAATGGCTAATCGAACGATATCCGGTAGAAGCCCCCTCAATGCAACCGGAAGTAGTTGCGTCATAATCACGTGGCAGTCATGTGACTTTAGGTTCTGGAACTTTTTCTCTGTCATATTTATTATTCCCTTTATATTCAATGAGAAGCTAGACGGGACCTTCATACTGAGAAGGCATTCAAAGAAGATTTCCTTCTCTTCTTTGGTAAGAGCGTAGCTGGCACGACCCTGATGTATGTCGTCTTTTTCGTGCATAGTTGCTCGTCCTCCCGTGTCTCCGGTGTATCTTTTGTCTTCCCATACACGCCCAAGAATCCTAGCAGGTTCACGCAAAGATTCTTCGTCATATGCATCACGTCAATTGCAGAGCGGACCTCTAGGTCTTTCCAATAGGGTAGCTCCTAAAATATAGATTTCTTCTTCCACATGGGTGCGCGTCCGTCAACGTCATTCGGAACAGATTGTCCGCCAGGACCCTTTCCAAAGATTACTTTTAAATCCTTGGCCATATCAAGTACATCATCATCAGTACGGTGGCGAGGCTTCTTCCGGTGATCTGCCTCACCTTTGAAATGCTTGCCTTTATTTCTTATGGGATGCCTGCTCGGAAGAAATTGACGCTGTCCCAGGTACACATTCTTCTTACAATTATCCAAATATATACTATTGAAATCATCTAAATAGTGTGTGCATGTGCGGTATCCCTTGTTTGTCTGTCCTGAAAGATTACTGAGAGCAGGTCAATCATTGATGGTCACAAATAGCAACGCATGTAGGTCAAATTCCTCCTGATTGTGCTCATCCCACGCACATACACCTTTTTTGTTCCATAGCTGTAAGAGTTCTTCTACTAATGGACTTAGGTACACATCAATGTCATTGCCGGGTTGCTTAGGGCCTTGGATGAGCACTGGCATCATAATGAACTTACGCTTCATGCACAACCAAGGAGGAAGGTTATACATACATAGATTCACAGGCGAGGTGCTATGATTGCTGCTCTGCTCCCCAAAAAGATTAATGGCATCTGCGCTTAGACCAAACCATACGTTCCTTGTGTCATCTGCAAAGTCCCCCCACTTTCTCTTGATTTTCTCCATTGTGATAGCGGGTACTCTCAACTTCTCGTCTTCCTTAGGTCTTCTCTGTGCCATCGCATGAACTCGGCATGCTCTTTGTTTTGGAACAAACGTTTCAACCGTGGTATTATAGGAGCATACCACATCACCTTGGCAGGAATCTTCTTCCTGGGGCGCTCACCCTCAACATCACTAGGGTCACTAGGGCTGATCTTATAGCGCATTACACCGCATACCAGGCATGCATTCAAATCCTCATACTCACCGCGGTAGAGGATGCAATCATTAGGGCATGCATGCATGTATCATCTGCACCTCTAATCCTAGAGGGCAGACAGCCTTCTTTGCTTCGTACGTACTATCAGGCAATTCGTTATCCTTTGGAAGCATCTTCTTTAACATTATCAGCAACTTTTCAAATCCCTTGTCAGATACACCATTCTCTGCCTTTCATTGCAGCAATTCCAATATGGTGCCCAACTTTTTCTTGTCGGCTTCGCAATTTTGGTACAACAATTTCTTGTGATCCTCTAACATGTGTTGCAACTTTAGCCTCTCCTTTTCACTTGCGTAGCTTCTCTTTGCATTGGCAATGGCCCGACCAAGATCCTCAGCGGGCTCATCTGATGCCTCTTCTTCAGCTCTTTCTCACATTGCTGGCTCAGCTTCTTCCCCCATTGTTGTACCATCGTATTCAGGAAACACATGGCCAGGATTGCTATCGCCGTCCTCTTCTTCTTCATTCTCTTCCATTAGGACCCCTCTTTCTTCATGCTTGGTCCAACAATTATAGCCGGACATGAAACCGGACTCAAACAGGTGGATGTGAATGGTTCTTGAGTTAGAGTAATTTCGATCATTCTTATAGTCAGCACATGGACAACACATAAAACCATCTGCCCGCTTGTTTGCCTCAGCTGCAATCAGAAAAGTATGCATGCCTTTAATGAACTGGGGACAGCATCAGTCATCGTACATCCATTGTCGTCTCATCTACATTACACAACACCGAAAATACCAAATTAATACAAGTTCATGCATAGTTATCCTCATAAGACAACATGCAAACTCTCTAGCTAAATCATTTAAATGCAACAACAAATGCGATCAAAATCGCAACTAAGGTAACAATTCATCCAACAGCATAATGATACCAAGCCTCACTATCAATGGCATATTTTCTAATCTTTCTAATCTTCAAGTGCATTACATCCATCTTGATCTTGCGATCATCGACGACATCGGCAACATACAACTCTAGTTTCATCTTCTCTTCTTCAATTCTTTTCAATTTTTATTTCAAATATTCGTTTTCTTGTTCGACTAAATTTAACGTGTCGACAAGAGGGTCGGTTGGAATTTCTAGTTCACATACCTCCTAGATAAAAACATCTATGTCACGTTGGTCGGCATAATTGTCATAAACACGAAATGCAATAAATAGTTATAAAAGAGAATATATACCACATCTGAATCATAAAACGGACGAGAGCCGACGGGGACGGATATCAAAACCATGCCACTATGTATAATAAACAATGTACAGGTAAGAAAATTATACAAGTAACTACCTAAATCACACAAACATGATTTTCTTTTTATAAAAAGGATAAGAACAAGAGGCTCACCAAGGTGGTGCCAGCGATGGGATGGTGCGGGCGATCGGCGGTGGTCACGACGGGGATGGGAAGGCACTAAGTAAACCACACCTACATATGCAAACTAAGAAGTTAATCTGAGCTCAAATTGCATATAAATCAAATAAACTACCACATATAAATACTCCCAAACTAAAACCCACAAATCACTATACTTATAGAGCATTGCAAGAGATAATCTAGCAATGAGGGATGAAAGCACAAGGTTGCTAACCTTTGTGAGCACTTGGATGGATGGGGTGCCTTCAAATCTTGACAAATTTTGGCAAAAATGGAGGATGAGCTCGAGAGGAGAGGAAGAAAATAGAGAGGAGAGGAAAGGGGAAGAGCAGAGAGCTCGCGGGCTAGACGAAGGGTTTGTATAGGAGCATATTTAGTCCCAGTTCGTGACACAAATTGGGACTAAATGTAAGCCTCTAGTACTGGTTCATGACACGAACCGGGACTAAAGGAGCTCGTGGGGCCCCAGCCTGACACCAGCCTACCACCACCCCGTTAGTCCAGGTTCATGTCACGAACCGGAACTAGAGGTTCAACACGAACCGGGACTAATGATTCCCGCCCCCTAGCCGTTGGAACTGACATTAATGGTCACATTAGCACTGGTCTGATTACAAACTGGGACTAATTAATGTGGCTCACGTAAAGTAGTTTTTCTACTAGTGTATCTATTGCATCTGTCTCACATACAAGGTCTGTACATTCAACTATGTTTACTGTTTATCAGCCATTTAAATTGGAGCGGGTGATGGTAGTATCTAGCGGAGTAAAAACACGGTCTTCAAATAAAACAGTGCTACCTCTTGGTGGAGATAGCACCCCAGTTGTACATGCACGAGAACCAACCCTACCACACATAACCCAGACTCCCGTGGATTGTATCCCTACTGCAATGAGCAGAGAACCAGCTTCACCCAATCTAACCCCAACCCCAGCAGATAGTAACCCAGTTCATGTTGACACAGCACCATCTCCACCACAGAGCTCCCAAACAAGAGTAGTTAGTAAGCCAGCTCCAGTGCCCAAGGCGCCAGTACTACCACGGTGAACCTCAACTCCATCAGTTAGTACACCTATTCCTGTGGAGGAAGCAGAACCAGCCATTCGTAGTTTAGCATATATCGCATTTGATGTTGTTAAATCCTATGTGCATATCTTCCCATCATGGAAATATTATATTGAAGATGAAGGAAAATTCCAGTTGCAGGTGTTCGTCCAAGAGTTATGTGTAAGTAATGTTATTCATGGCAATTACTTTGCTTTGTCCCATACATACCTTCATGATGGTTATAATACAACAAATTTTCCCATTTTTCTCGGTGGCAGTAACAGAATTACTTGAAGAAAATGTACTTCACTGGCAAAGAAACTCATCAAATTCCCTTACGTTCTCCCGAGACACATTTACGGATGATGACTGCGAACGCCTTGTTCTGTACTAGTCCTGAACCAAGAATGTGGTAAGGTATATGAGCTCATTTTTTTATTTTTAAATACTATATGCCTCTGTCTTACTGTACTTTATTTGTGTAGAACAAGTGCTTAAACCTAAAGAACAACTGTTCTCATTTAAGATTTCATTGCTATCGTGCATACTGCTTTGTTTTTGTATCACTGTATTTACTCATACAAACTTATTTTTAAACTAGCAGTGTAACCCGCGCATTTGCGCGGCTAGATGTAATTTTTTATTTGTTCTTTCAATCATTTATTATATTTATTATGTTAGGTTCAAGGTATTGGTAGGCCATTCGATGCATATTTAAATATATAGAATAAAATTTGAGGTTGCATCAGGAAAATACATATCAACTTGTTCTTCATTATATTCTAGACATTGTTATTCTACACAACCAAAAAGGATACAATACTCGGAGGTGTATTTTTCTTCTTTTATGTGGAGATAGTATATGTTTGTATGATTCTTCCGTTTTGGAGGAAAAAATATATTCAAAGGCGTAGGTATCTTTTCTTCATACATAGTATACACATATGTATGTTTGCACACTACATTTTATTTTAACCTAATTGCATGGTGTAAAAAACATAATTACAACATCATGGCTTAATGCATATTTGGGAAACAACACGACATGAATTGATGAGATGATGTTTGGGAAGTTCACATGAAAAATATTTATAATAGTATAAAGAAAAGATTATTTAAAGATAGAAAGAATAGAGAGAAGAAAATAGAAGATCAATTTGAACACTCAATAGTTCAGTAGGAGCCCACTCTACTGTTTATGCTTAAAAAAATACTCAAAAGGTTCTGGTTATTTGTTTGGTTTCCTCCAATTTTCTATGAAAATACTACTAACTGATTAAATTCTTATGAAGCAGGCATTGTTACTCATTTGCTGGTAGGGCAAGTATCACCCGCTAATGCAGCTTTTACCTAGACTAGATGACCCGTTGCGCCAATGGCGCAAAGGCCGAGTGTAAGCCAAGTACTGCAAGAGTGTGTGTTAACATATTGTTGTTCGAAAAGCATAGCTCATGATACTATATGTAGGAAGCAAGCGATAGTCATACACACAGGATTGTCATGGTTTGTTTAACATAAGATCAAAAATGATGCACTAAGTCATGTAGCAAAGGATTATTTTGATATGTCTAGATTGGATAGACAATCATGCAGAGGCCTTTGGACGTGCAGTTGAAGACGAAAGCATATATTTCTTTTATCATGGTTATTTCAAAAGCATACCACACAACAGTCTATGCAGCAAATAACCGATAGCTAAATGCACAGGATGGTCTTGGTAGGCATTTATACTAATATTCAGTTATATAATAAGGGGCTTTTGCAGTTTGCTTATATTGAGCGGACGATCAGGCGCGGTCCCTTTGAAGTGCATTTGAAGGTGAAAGCATATGCTTGCCCTTTGTTCATGTGTGCCTGACGGAAGAAGTTGCTCCAGCCTTTAGTGATGGTGGCTCTTTTGTCAACACCCTTGATAAAGCGGGTTGTGACAATGGTAGTTCCATCTCTAGTAGTGATTGGCAGTTCACCACGGTCAGCATCCATGTGTGGGAGAAGGGAACCCGTAGATAAGGGAACGCTAAAGTACTGAAAATAACAGTAAAGGTTAGTTACTATATCATTTTATACCGTGCTATTGTATGAAATTGACAGAGCAATTGCAAAGGATTACCATTATTTTGCCGTCTGTTGCAAATGTTCTGCCATGTGGCACACATAGTAGCAAT
This sequence comes from Triticum dicoccoides, assembly GCF_002162155.2. Classification (NCBI taxonomy): domain Eukaryota; kingdom Viridiplantae; phylum Streptophyta; class Magnoliopsida; order Poales; family Poaceae; genus Triticum; species Triticum dicoccoides. Next base: position 210,473,490 of record NC_041392.1, on the reverse strand, counting down.
CAGGCGTGGTGGTGTTGCGGATAATCTTTCGTAATCTACGAACATTATGGTCGTAGAGCTTAACTGTGTTGCCCCGCACAATGTGGCGACTAAACTCGTCTAAGTAGTGGATGCAAGGCCCGCCTATGTTAAATTGTATACAACTATATCTTTTAGCAGTTGTTGTGAGAGTTGTTGGAATGAGAAGAGTAATGTAGCCCTTACCATGGAGAATGTACTTTCCTGGATTTAGATGGATTTTCTTGACTTTGAACTTTTGGATTGAGCTTGCTTTGCGTGGGCGATGAATATATACTCGTATGGCTTATTGTGCTTGCGACACAGTGGTTCGTCTGTGATGAGTAGATAAGGAGATAAGAGTTTGCAACAGCAAATAGAGGACAACATAAACAAACAGAAGACCTATTGAATCGGGGACGTCACACATGTACTTGCAGGGGGCGCTGGACTCACCAGCTCAAAGGAATCGATCATGATTTTTTTTGAAAAGATTGACATTTTTCGTTCCTGTGAACTAAGCCTAGCTTTCCTCTGAGGCAAGCAATCAGAAACCCTAGACGTCGCCAAGAGAGCCAATCCTTCAGGCACCGTCTATCGGCGGCCCCCTCCATCGGTGATCAATTGGTCATCGGTGGTGAGGGGGGGTCACTGAATCCCCCTCTAACCATCCAACCACAGATTGGCTCGCACTTTATTTGGACACTTGATAATTTGCCCCTCTTTACATTGGGTTAGATGATTTGCCATGCTTTTCCTTTTCCTATAGATAATATGCCCCTTTTAGTTACTTTAATCATTTTATTATTTTTATTCCTATATTCACCATGTGAAATTATTCCATTGCCTCTGTGCTAAATTCAAAATTCTGTCATAATCTCCTTCCCCATGGTTGACTGTCTTTTTGGCAAACTGGAGTACATCAAAGAGGACGACCCTACATTAGAGCATCTACAACCGGACCCTACATATCCACCCAAACATCCGGGCGGGCTGCCTGGTCACTACCCGGGCGCAAAACTGTCATCCAACCGAACATGTCGAATACGGCTCAAATGCCTAGACTGACCGGCAACCTCCATATCCAGTCCATATCCAGGGCGGATATGGGAATGCGCCTGACACGTCAAATCCTGCCCACTGGGGCGCACCCGATCCCACATATATTCAACCATAGCTGCATTCCACTCCACTCCACCCCCACCCTCTCTACTTCCCCTCCGCCCCCAAACTCCCTTCAGGCGTTCTCCGGCAAGGCAGACAGCGGATCCGAGTCCTATGCATCTTGATCCGTTGACTCGAAACTCGTCCCACGCGACCTCCAAGAGGAGATGGTTATCCGCATTGTGCTCCGTCGATCTCGGGAGGAGTCTGCCCAACATCGCTCGGACTCCATCTAGTGGGAATCCATTGCGTCCACCCAAATGGTGCATGGATCTGGTGCGAGGCACATCTCCACTGCCTCGCTGGAGGCGGTGCGATCCGTCTAGTGTCCGAACAGTGTGGCCTCACTTCCACTCCGAGGGGCACAACCAGCTATTGGACATAGACACTTTCGGAACAATGACGGTCACCGGCGAAAATTTAGAATAGTTTTACATTACATACAATTGTATAAATTTGATGATTTGCAAATGGGATATCCGATTGTGGAAACAATTTTTCTGTGTTGACCAATCACTGTCTGCGGACACATCCGGACACGTCTGCGAACGTTTAGAGAATGATTTTGATACTTGTGGTTGTAGATGCTCTTATATTAAGATAAGTGGGAATAAATTTGATGAAACAATACAGATTATACCAGTTACATAAAGTAAAAATTAGCATGAAAGATAAAATTACAACCGTGCCATTGTGACAAAGAACCACACTAGAGTCTGGACACCTATACCGGGCTAATTAATGGACGTGCTGCATATGCAGCCGCAATGATACTATCATATATACTCGGGAGAGTAGATCGCTCTGTTGTGGAAGACTTGCTGGGCTCGTCATGCAAAATTGACACCGTCGCGCCAGAGACCACTTCTCGGGCCAACCTGGACTCGTTCAAGACCTCGGCATGGACGGCGGATCCACAGAGCATCCCCACCCTGCGCTGGCTCGCCGTGCCGGAGCCGGGTGAGGAGCGACCGCCGACGTTCCTACAATACAAGGTGCTCATACACTTAGACGCGGTGATGGATCTCCGGGAGGCTGGTGAGCCGGTGTTCTTTGATGGCTCGTCTGACAGCGGCCAGAGCGGCATTCCGGAGCAGGATAGAGACTTGGGAGGGCCTGGCCCTAGGCCTCGCAGATTGCAGTGGCAGTTCGGGGTCCGTGACTCGCGGGTTGCTGGCGGAGTCACCGGCGGCAGTGCTGGCGGGCGTGTCCATGGGGCTGCCGGCAGCCAGGATGGCCGGGACGGAGCCTCCGCTTCTGATTGGTGTCTCCCCCCAATGGGCATGACGTGCGATGCAGGCCCGGGTCCCACAAGGATGACGGCTGCGAACAGGATAACGCGCGGGCAGTCGGCTTTTGATCGTCTGACCACGACCGCGGGACCAGAGGAACGTTCGGTTGCGATTTCAAACGAGGAAACTAGGAGAGATGCTCAACAGACTGGGCCTGCGCTGCTGCGGGCTTCGCCAATGCGTGGACTGGCCCCGGGTACGTTATCCAATCAGCGGAAGAGGGTGGCCTCGGATCCGCTGTCTACCCAGGAGGGGGGAACCGAGGTGGATGCATTGTGGGACCCAGGGACAGCTAGCATGCTGCTGCGGTCAGAGAGCGTGGGGGCGCGGATTCAGGGCGAGCCATTGGCCGCCCAGGATCCAAGGCATGTCGCGACAATGAGCGGGCCACCACCATGCGGTCGGCTCGAAGGTCAGGCAGGAGATCAGGTGGGTCCTACAGAGCAGGCGGGACCCCAGGAAGAAAGTAACAAAGAGGATCGGGCTGTGCTGGAAGATAAGGAGAGGACAACGGACCCAGCGGGGCGAGACCCGAGGTGCCAGGTGCAGATGGGCGGGATGGTGCATGCCATAATGTTTGCCGAGACCCAACCACCAAGGGAGGAGGGGGTCCACCCGGAAAGAAATCATGCACATGCAACGTCGGGGGTGGTTACGTCGATCGCACGCGAAAGAGAGCAGCCGGGTCTTGTTGAGGAGACTACGGCAACGGCCAACGCTTGCACAATGATGATATGCGCTCCTAGGGATCAGGAAATAGAGGGGATGACTGAGCAGGAAACAGAAGGGATGACTGCGAATGAGGCGGCAGAATACAGCAAACTCAAGAGTTTTTGCTCCAATATCATCAAATGCCTCGCCCCACCGCTGCTCCGAGAAGTGCAGGCCTCCCGACTACATCCTGAGGCCGAGCCTTTCACGCCAAAGAGGACGACAAGAGCATCCAAGAAGGGCACGGCGACCAAGAGGCCGCGTGACACGCCAATGGAGAATGTGCTTCTTCACGCACTTGGCATGGTGCCGGGAGATCTTGAGGTGGATGATGGGGTGGTGCACGAGCTCAAGGAGCTCTTCGACTCTCCACTGTGTGAACAGCACGTGCGAATCATCGCGGCTCTCTTCGGCAAAGCGCTAGCTTTGGTGGATGAAATGGAGGCGCAAAATGCGGTGGTGGTGTGCACCTAGGCGGCATGCACTGCGGAGTTGGCGTGTTCTTTTTCATGGATCCACACCCAAAAGTGCTATGCTGGAATGTTCGCGGGCTGATCAATCCAGCCAAACGCAAGGCGGTGCGCGAGTTCGTGAGCACATTAGATGTCAATCTCATTTGTTTTCAAGAAACCAAGTTGGATGTAGTAGATAGGTTTACGGTGATGCAATGCATGGGGCCATCCTTTGACGGCTTTGCCTACTTGCCGGCGGAGGAGACGCGGGGGGGGGTGCTGCTAGCTTGGGATTGCTTGGTTCTGGATGTGGAGGCCATCCAACTTGACTCAAATTTCATCACGGGTAGGGTGCAAACTAAAGTTGGTGAGCCATGGTGGATCTTGGGGGTGTATGGCCCCCAAGGAGACGACCGAAAGAGCCAGTTCTTGGACGAGCTCAGACTGAGGCGAATGATCTGCCCCGGCGCTTGGCTTGTGTTAGGTGATTTCAACATGATTCTGCGTGCCTCCGGGAAGAGCAACAACAATCTCAATAGGAGCATGATGAACAAGTTCAAAGACTTCATGGATGATCACGGGCTTCGGGAGATGTACATGCACGGGAGGAAGTATACTTGGTCCAATGAAAGGGACGCGCCCACGCTGACCAAGATCGATCGTGTCCTCATGATGGTGGACTGGGAGCTCGATAATGCGACCCACCTGCTCCAGGCGCTTTCCACGAGAGTCTTAGACCATGCACCTCTCCTTCTCACCACGAGTGCAGGCTTCCCCCCCCCCCCCAAAGTGCTTCAGATTCGAGCTTTTTCTGGACCAGACTTGAGGGTTTTGAGGAGGCAGTGCGCGAGGCTTGGTTCTGTGATCTCAGGATTGTGGATCCCTACAAAAGGCTGGACGCGTTGCTGCGCAACTCGGCGATCTCGCTCCAAGCATGGGGCCAATGTAAGGTCGGGAATGTGAAGCTCCTAATGCGGGTTGCCACTTGGCTGATACAGAGGCTTGACATCACACAGGAGAATAGGGTTTTGTGTGTCATGGAGATTTGGCTGCGACGCACCCTCAAGCATGCGCTGCTGGGCATGGCGGCCCTGGAGCGAACGATTAACCGGCAGCGGTCCCGAGTGAGATGGATCAGAGAAGGAGACGCCAACACCAAGCTCTCTCAGGCAGTGGCCAACGGTAGAAGGACCAGAAACTTCATCGCTCAGGTCAAAGTGGGGGACAGTGTCATCACGGATCAGGACAGAAAAATGGAGGCGTTCACAGAGGCTTATGAAAGGCTGTTGGGAACGACACAAACTAGGGAGCATACACTCAACTTGCAATACTTAGGGATTGAAGCAAGGGAGCTGAGCATATTGGAAGCGATGATCACGGAGGAGGAGGTTTGGCAGGTTATAAAAGAAATGCCTCCGGACAGGGCCCCGGGGCCGGATGGCTACATTGGAGCCTTCTTCCAAAAAGCGTGGCAAGTTATTAAGCAAGATGTTATGACCGTTATAATGAAGCTCTTTGTGGGGGACACGAGAGGATTTGCCAAGATGAACAAAGCAAACATCATCCTCATCCCCAAGAAGCCCGACGCTGAGGAGATTGGCGACTACAGGCCAATAAGTCTGATACATAGCATCCCAAAACTATTCGCCAAGATCCTGGCTAACCAGCTAAGACTCCAAATGAAGGAGCTGGTTTCTAGGAACCAGTCGGCGTTCATCAAGGGCCGACACCTACACGACAACTTCCTATTGGTGAGGCAAGTGGCAAGGAAAATCCATGCGAGAAGAACACCGGGCGTCTTCCTGAAGTTGGATATATCGAGAGCATTCAACTCCCTCTCATGGTCATTCCTCTTTGAGATGTTGAGAGCGAAGGGCTTCGGACAAAGGTGGTTAAACTGGATGGCAACACTCTTGATGACTGCTAGCACCAAGGTGGTGGTGATGTTGGGGAACGTTGCAAAAAATTAAAATTTTTCCTACGGTTTCACCAAGATCCATCTATGAGTTCATCTAAGCAACGAGTCAAGGGAGAGAGTTTGCATCTACATACCACTTGTAGATCACGAGCGGAAGCTTGCCAAGGAGATGGTGATGATGGATTCGTACTCGAACGTGATTCGGATCACCGATGTCCTAGTGCTGAACGGACAGCACCTCCGCGTTCAACACACGTATGGGACGGGAGACGTCTCCTCCGTCTTGATCCAGCAAGGAGGAAGGAGAGGTTGAGGAAGGCAGCTCCAACGGCAGCACGACGGCGTGATGCAGTTGACGCGGCAGTATTCCGACAGGGCTTCGCCAAGCACGTACGGAGGAGGAGATGTGTTGGGGAGGGGAGGGGCTGCGCCTTGAGTTATGGTGTGTTGCAGCCCTCCACTCACCCCTCTATATATAAGGGAAAGGGCAAGGGGGGCCGGCCCTCTAGGGAAAACCCTAGGGGGGCGGCGGCCAAGGGGTGGGGGGCTTGCCCCCCAAGCAAAGGGGGTGCGCCCCCTTTAGGGTTTCCCCCCACCCCTAGGCGCATGGGCCCAAGGAGGGGGGCGCGCCAAGCCCACTAGGGGCTGGCTGCTATCCCCACGCAGCCCAAGTGGCCCCCCGGGAGGGGTGGCCCCTCCCGGTGGACCCCCGGAACCCTTCCGGTGGTCCCGGTACAATACCGGTATAACCCCGAAACTTTCCGGTGCCCGTTTAACAACTTCCCATATAAAACTTTACCTCCGGACCATTCCGGAACTCCTCGTGAAGTCCGGGATCTCATCCGGGACTCCGAACAACATTCGGTAGTCACATACTAGTCTTCCTAATAACCCTAGCGTCACCGAACCTTAAGTGTGTAGACCCTACGGGCTCGGGAGACATGCAGACATGACCGAGACCACTCTCGGGCAATAACCAACAGCGGGGTCTGGATACCCATGTTGGCTCCCACACGCTCCTCGATGATTTCATCGGTTGAACCACGATGTCGAGGATTCGATCAAACCCTGTATACAATTCCCTTTGTCAATCGGTACGTTACTTGCCCGAGACTCGATCGTCGGTATCCCAATACCTTGTTCAGTCTCGTTACCGGCAAGTCACTTTACTCGTATCATAATGCATGATCCCGTGGCCAACACATTGGTCACCTTGAGCTCATTATGATGATGCATTACCGAGTGGGCCCAGAGATACCTCTCCGTCATACGGAGTGACAAATCCCAGTCTCGATCCGCATAAAACAATAGATACTTTCGGAGATACCTGTAGTGCACCTTTATAGTCACCCAGTTACGTTGTGACGTTTGATACACCCAAAGCACTCCTACGGTATCCAGGAGTTACACGCTCTCATGGTCAAAGGAAGAGATACTTGACATTGGCAAAGCTCTAGCAAACGAACTACACGATCTTTGTGCTATGCTTAGGATTGGGTCTTGTCCATCACATCATTCTCCTAATGATGTGATCCCGTCATCAACGACATCCAATGTCCATAGCCAGGAAACCATGACTATCTGTTGATCACAACGAGCTAGTCAACTAGAGGCTCACTAGGGACATATTGTGGTCTTTGTATTCACACGTGTATTACGATTTCCGGATAATACAGTTATAGCATGAATAAAAGACAATTATCATGAACATAGAAATATAATAATACTTTTATTATTGCCTCTAGGGCATATTTCCAACAGTCTCCCACTTGCACTAGAGTCACTAATCTAGTTACATTGTGATGAATTGAACACCCATAGAGTTTTGGTGTTGATCATGTTTAGCTCGCGAGAGAGGTTTAGTCAACGGATCAGCGACATTCAGATCCGTATGTACTTTGCAAATTTCTATGTCTCCATCTTGAACATTTTCACGGATGGAGTTGAAATGACGCTTGATGTGCCTGGTCTTCTTGTGAAACCTGGGCTCCTTAGCAAGGGCAATAGCTCCAGTGTTGTCACAGAAGAGTTTGATTGGCCCCGACGCATTGGGTATGACTCCTAGGTCGGTGATGAACTCCTTCATCCAAATAGCTTCATGCGCTGCCTCCGAGGCTGCCATGTACTCCGCTTCACATGTAGATCCCGCCACGACGCTCTGCTTGCAGCTGCACCAGCTTACTGCTCCACCATTCAACATATACATGTATCCGGTTTGTGACTTAGAGTCATCCAGATCTGTGTCGAAGCTAGCGTCGACGTAACCCTTTACGACGAGCTCTTCGTCACTTCCATAAACGAGAAACATGTCCTTTGTCCTTTTCAGGTACTTCAGGATATTCTTGACCGCTGTCCAGTGTTCCTTGCTGGGATTACTCTGGTATCTTGCTACCAAACTTACGACAAGGTTTACATCAGGTCTGGTACACAGCATGGCATACATAATAGATCCTATGGCTGAAGCATAGGGGATGACACTCATCTCTTCTTTATCTTTTGTCGTGGTCGGTGACTGAGCTGAGCTCAATCTCACACCTTGTAACATAGGCAAGAACCCTTTCTTGGACTCATCCATTTTGAACTTTTTCAAAATCTTATCAAGGTATGTGCTTTGTGAAAGACCTATGAGGCGTCTCGATCTATCTCTATAGATTTTGATGCCTAATATATAAGCAGCTTCTCCAAGGTCCTTCATTGAAAAACATTTGTTCAAGTAGGCCTTAATGCTGTCCAGAAATTCTATATTATTTCCCATCAAGAGTATGTCATCCACATATAATATGAGAAATGCTACAGAGCTCCCACTCACTTTCTTGTAAACGCAGGCTTCTCCATAAGTCTGCATAAACCCAAACGCTTTGATCATCTCATCAAAGCGAATATTCCAACTCCGAGATGCTTGCACCAGCCCATAAATGGATCGCTGGAGCTTGCATACTTTGTTAGCGTTCTTAGGATCGACAAAACCTTCTGGCTGCATCATATACAGCTCTTCCTTAAGATGCCCGTTAAGGAATGCCGTTTTGACGTCCATCTGCCATATCTCATAATCATAGTATGCGGCAATTGCTAACATGATTCGGACGGACTTAAGCTTCGCTACGGGAGAGAATGTCTCGTCGTAGTCAATCCCTTGAACTTGTCGATAACCCTTAGCGACAAGTCGAGCTTTATAGATGGTAACATTTCCATCCGCGTCCGTCTTCTTCTTAAAGATCCATTTGTTTTCTATCGCTCGCCGATCATAGGGTAAGTCAGTCAAAGTCCATACTTTGTTTTCATACATGGATTCTATCTCGGATTTCATGGCTTCTAGCCATTTGTTGGAATCTGGGCCCGCCATCGCTTCTTCATAGTTCGAAGGTTCACCGTTGTCTAACAACATGATTTCTAGGACAGGGTTGCCGTACCACTCTGGTGCGGAACGTGTCCTTGTGGACCTACGAAGTTCAGTAGCAACTTGATCCGAAGTACCTTGATCATCATCATTGGTTTCCTCTTCAGTTGGTGTGGGCATCACAGGAACATTTTCCTGAGCTGCATCACTATCCCGTTCGAGAGGTAGTACTTCATCGAGTTCTACTTTCCTCCCACTTACTTCTTTCGAGAGAAACTCTTTTTCCAGAAAGCATCCGTTCTTGGCAACAAAGATTTTGCCCTCGGATCTTAAGTAGAAGGTATACCCGACAGTTTCCTTAGGGTATCCTATGAAGACGCGTTTTTCCGACTTGGGTTCGAGCTTTTCAGGTTGAAGTTTCTTGACATAAGCATCGCATCCCCAAACTTTTAGAAACGACAGCTTAGGTTTCTTCCCAAACCATAATACATACGGTGTCGTCTCAACGGATTTAGACGGTGCCCTATTTAAAGTGAATGTAGCTGTCTCTAGAGCGTATCCCCAAAATGATAGCGGTAAATCGGTAAGAGACATCATAGACCGCACCATATCCAATAGAGTGCGATTACGACGTTCGGACACACCGTTTCGCTGAGGTGTTCCAGGCGGCGTGAGTTGTGAAACGATTCCACATTTCCTTAAGTGTGTGCCAAATTCGTGACTTAAATATTCTCCTCCACGATCTGATCGTAGGAACTTTATCTTTCGGTCACGTTGATTCTCCACCTCATTCTGAAATTCCTTGAACTTTTCAAAGGTCTCAGACTTGTGTTTCATTAAGTAGACATACCCATATCTACTTAAGTCATCAGTGAGAGTGAGAACATAACGATATCCTCCGCGAGCCTCAACGCTCATTGGACCGCACACATCGGTATGTATGATTTCCAACAAGTTGGTTGCTCGCTCCATTGTTCCGGAGAATGGAGTCTTGGTCATTTTGCCCATGAGGCATGGTTCACACGTGTCAAACGATTCATAATCAAGAGACTCCAAAAGTCCATCAGCATGGAGCTTCTTCATGCGCTTGACACCAATGTGACCAAGGCGGCAGTGCCACAAGTATGTGGGACTATCGTTATCAACTTTACATCTTTTGGCATCTACACTATGAACATGTGTAATATTACGCTCGAGATTCATTAAGAATAAACCATTGACCATCGGAGCATGACCATAAAACATATCTCTCATATAAATCGAACAACCATTATTCTCGGACTTAAATGAGTAGCCATCTCGTATTAAACGAGATCCAGATACAATGTTCATGCTCAAACTTGGCACTAAATAACAATTATTAAGGTTCAAAACTAATCCCGTAGGTAAATGTAGAGGCAGCGTGCCGACGGCGATCACATCGACTCTGGAACCATTCCCGACGCGCATCGTCACCTCGTCCTTCGCCAGTCTCCGTTTATTCCGCAGCTCCTGCTGTGAGTTACAAATATGAGCAACGGCACCGGTATCAAATACCCAGGAGTTACTACGAGTACTGGTAAGGTACACATCAATTACATGTATATCAAATATACCTTTGGTGTTGCCGGCCTTCTTATCCGCTAAGTATTTGGGGCAGTTCCGCTTCCAGTGACCCTTCCCCTTGCAATAAAAGCACTCAGTCTCAGGCTTGGGTCCATTCTTTGACTTCTTCCCGGTAACTGGCTTACCAGGCGCAGCAACCTCCTTGCCGTCCTTCTTGAAGTTCTTCTTACCCTTGCCCTTCTTGAACTTAGTGGTCTTATTGACCATCAACACTTGATGTTCTTTCTTGATTTCAACCTCTGCTGACTTCAGCATAGAAAATACTTCAGGAATGGTCTTTACCATCCCCTGCATATTGTAGTTCATCACAAAGCTCTTGTAGCTTGGTGGGAGCGACTGGAGGATTCTGTCAATGACCGCCTCATCTGGGAGGTTAATATTCAGCTGGGTCATACGATTGTGCAACCCAGACATCTTGAGTATGTGCTCACTGACAAAACTGTTTTCCTCCATCTTACAACTGTAGAACTTGTCGGAGACATCATATCTCTCGACCCGGGCGTGAGCTTGAAAAACTAGTTTCAGCTCTTCGAACATCTCATATGCTCCGTGATGCTCAAAACGCTTTTGGAGCCCCGGTTCTAAGCTGTAAAGCATGCCGCACTGAACGAGGGAGTAATCATCAGCACGAGACTGCCAAGCATTCATAATGTCTTGGTTCTCTGGGACGGGAGCGTCACCTAGCGGTCCTTCTAGGACATATTGTTTCCTGGCAGCTATGAGGATGATCCTCAGGTTCCGGACCCAGTCCGTATAGTTGCTGCCATCATCTTTCAGCTTGGTTTTCTCTAGGAACGCGTTGAAGTTCATGTTGACATGAGCGTTGGCCATTTGATCTACAAGACATATTTGCAAAGGTTTTAGACTAAGTTCATGATAATTAAGTTCTAATCAAATTATGAACTCCCACTTAGATTAGACATCCCTCTAGTCATCTAAGTGTTACACGATCCGAGTCGACTAGCCCGTGTCCGATCATCACGTGAGACGGACTAGTCATCATCGGTGAACATTCTCATGTTGATCGTATCTTCCATACGACTCGTGTTCGACCTTTCAGTCTCCGTGTTCCGAGGCCATGTCTGCACATGCTAGGCTCGTCAAGTTAACCCTAAGTGTTTTCGCTGTGTAAAACTGTCTTACACCCGTTGTATGTGAACGTAAGAATCCATCACACCCGATCATCACGTGGTGCTTAGAAGCGACGAACTGTAGCAATGGTGCACAGTTAGGGGAGAACACTTCTTGAAATTTTTGTAAGGGATCATCTTATTTACTACCGTCGTCCTAAGTAAACAAGATGCATAAATATAATAAACATCACATGCAATTATATAGTTGTGACATGATATGGCCAATATCATATAGCTCCATTGATCTCCATCTTCGGGGCTCCATGATCATCTTGTCACCGACTTGACACCATGATCTCCATCATCATGATCTCCATCATCGTGTCTTCATGAAGTTGTCACGCCAACGACTACTTCTACTTCTATGACTAACGCGTTTAGCAATGAAGTAAAGTAAGTTACATGGTGTTCTTCAATGACACGCAGGTCATACAAAAAATAAAGACAACTCCTATGGCTCCTGCCGGTTGTCATACTCATCGACATGCAAGTCGTGAATCCTATTACAAAGAACATGATCTCATACATCACAATTCATCATTCATCACAACTTCTGGCCATATCACAACACTTGATCAATCGCTGCAAAAACAAGTTAGACGTCCTCTAATTGTTGTTGCATCTTTTACGTGGCTGCAATTGGGTTCTAGCAAGAACGTTTTCTTACCTACGAATAACCACAACGTGATTTTGTCAACTTCTATTTACCCTTCATAAGGGCCCTTTTCATCGAATCCGCTCCAACTAAAGTGGGAGAGACAGACACCCGCCGGCCACCTTATGCAACTAGTGCATGTTAGTCGGTGGAACCGGTCTCACGTAAGCGTACGTGTAAGGTTGGTCCGGGCCGCTTCATCCCACAATACCGCCGAAGCAAGAAAAGACTAGTAGAGGCAAGTAAGATGACAAAATCCACGCCCACAACAAAATTGTGTTCTACTCGTGCAAAGAGAACTACGCATAGACCTAGCTCATGATGCCACTGTTGGGGAACGTTGCAAAAAATTAAAATTTTTCCTACGGTTTCACCAAGATCCATCTATGAGTTCATCTAAGCAACGAGTCAAGGGAGAGAGTTTGCATCTACATACCACTTGTAGATCACGAGCGGAAGCTTGCCAAGGAGTTGGTGATGATGGAGTCGTACTCGAACGTGATTCGGATCACCGATGTCCTAGTGCTGAACGGACAGCACCTCCGCGTTCAACACACGTACGGGACGGGAGACGTCTCCTCCGTCTTGATCCAGCAAGGAGGAAGGAGAGGTTGAGGAAGGCAGCTCCAACGGCAGCACGACGGCGTGGTGCAGTTGACGCGGCAGTATTCCGACAGGGCTTCGCCAAGCACGTACGGAGGATGAGATGTGTTGGGGAGGGGAGGGGCTGCGCCTTGAGTTATGGTGTGTTGCAGCCCTCCCCTCACCCCTCTATATATAGGGGAAAGGGCAAGGGGGGCCGGCCCTCTAGGGAGAACCCTAAGGGGGGGCGGCGGCCAAGGGGTGGGGGGCTAGCCCCCCAAGCAAAGGGGGTGCGCCCCCTTTAGGGTTTCCCCCCCACCCCTAGGCGCATGGGCCCAAGGAGGGGGGCGCGCCAAGCCCACTAGGGGCTGGCTGCTATCCCCACGCAGCCCAAGTGCCCCCCCCGGGAGGGGTGGCCCCTCCCGGTGGACCCCCGAACCCTTCCGGTGGTCCCGGTATAACCCCGAAACTTTCCGGTGCCCGTTTAACAACTTCCCATATAAAACTTTACCTCCGGACCATTCCGGAACTCCTCGTGACGTCTGGGATCTCATCCGGGACTCCGAACAACATTCGGTAGTCACATACTAGTCTTCCTAATAACCCTAGCGTCACCGAACCTTAAGTGTGTAGACCCTACGGGCTCGGGAGACATGCAGACATGACCGAGACCACTCTCGGGCAATAACCAACAGCGGGGTCTGGATACCCATGTTGGCTCCCACACGCTCCTCGATGATTTCATCGGTTGAACCACGATGTCGAGGATTCGATCAAACCCTGTATACAATTCCCTTTGTCAATCGGTACGTTACTTGCCCGAGACTCGATCGTCGGTATCCCAATACCTTGTTCAGTCTCGTTACCGGCAAGTCACTTTACTCGTATCGTAATGCATGATCCCGTGGCCAACACATTGGTCACCTTGAGCTCATTATGATGATGCATTACCGAGTGGGCCCAGAGATACCTCTCTGACATACGGAATGACAAATCCCAGTCTCGATCCGCATAAAACAATAGATACTTTCGGAGATACCTGTAGTGCACCTTTATAGTCACCCAGTTACGTTGTGACGTTTGATACACCCAAAGCACTCCTACGGTATCCAGGAGTTACACGCTCTCATGGTCAAAGGAAGAGATACTTGACATTGGCAAAGCTCTAGCAAACGAACTACACGATCTTTGTGCTATGCTTAGGATTGGGTCTTGTCCATCACATCATTCTCCTAATGATGTGATCCCGTCATCAACGACATCCAATGTCCATAGCCAGGAAACCATGACTATCTGTTGATCACAACGAGCTAGTCAACTAGAGGCTCACTAGGGACATATTGTGGTCTTTGTATTCACACGTGTATTACGATTTCAGGATAATACAGTTATAGCATGAATAAAAGACAATTATCATGAACATAGAAATATAATAATACTTTTATTATTGCCTCTAGGGCATATTTCCAACAGGTGAACGGTGTGCAAGGCAGGAAGATTGTGCATGCCTGTGGTTTGAGGCAGGGAGGCCCGATATCTCCTATGCTCTTTGTTATTGCTATGGAAGGCCTCTCGGCCCTCATGCACAAGGCTATGGAAGTGGGCGCACTCAATGCCTTCGCTGGGATCAGCCCAATGCAGAGTGTCTCCATATACGCTGACGACGTGGCCATGTTCACTAAGCCTACAGCGCAGAATCTGGCGACAGTCCGAGCTATCCTGGCCACGTTTGGATAGGCCTCAGGGCTCAAGGTCAACTACCGCAAGTCTACAGCGGTGATCATTAGAGGTACGGACGAAGACAAGGCTAGGGTGGCGAGCATGCTCCAGTGCAACACCTCTGATTTCCCCTACAAATATCTAGGGTTGCAACTCGCGATTAAGAGCCTAACGCGCGCGGACTGGCAGCCGATGTTGGACAAGGTGCGCCACTACTTGCCGGGATGGCAGAGGGGGCTGATTCAGAGGCCCGGCAGGCTAATCTTGTTGCAATCGGTCGTCGCAGCTCGACCGGTGCACCACCTTATGGTCTCGGAGGCGCCGGAGTGAGTCCTTGAGGATATGAACAAATGGATGAGATCTTTTTTCTGGGCCGGCAAGGACAAGTGCAATGGAGGACAGTGCCTTGTAGCTTGGGATAAAATTTGTCATCCCAAAGCTGTTGGGGGGTTGGGCATCAAGAATTTGAAGTGGCAGGCGATCGCGCTCAGAGTTAGATGGGAGTGGCTCAAGAGGACCGATGCCCAACGCCCGTGGCAAGGCTTGCCGATGATGAGAGACGACGAGGCCAAAGCGGTGTTCGACACCTTGGTCGACATCAAAGTTGGATCGGGCGAGCGGGTACTCTTCTGGAAGGACAGATGGATTCCCGGAGCAGCGGCAACGGATATTGCACCATTGCTGGTCACCTTGGTCCCAGCCAGGACGGTGAACAGACGCACGGCGCGTCAGGCCCTCGACGGCGCTAGCTGGACACAGGACTTCGAGGCTAACACCTCCTTCACGACCCTCACTCAACTCATGCATCTTGCGCACGCGATAAACACGGTGCCAAGGGATCCAGATCAGCCTGACAGCTTCACCTGGCCGCTCACGACGTCAGGCTCCTACTCGGCCAAGTCGGTCTATCAATACCTTTGCTCGGAGTTGACCAGATCGCCAACCGCATGCTGCACTTGGAGGAGTTGGGCATCGCTCAAATGCAAACTTTTCATCTGGCTTGCTTTGCAGAACCGGTTGTGGACATCTGACAGGAGAGCCAAGCACGGGCTACAAGACCAACTGTCGACTTGCTACACGTGCTTGCAGGCGGAGGATAATGTGGCACACATTCTAGCTCACTGCACCTACGCTCAGGAGGTGTGGCACAGGGTGTTTGGCCTCCTTCACCTCAACGTGCAGGGGCCACTGGAGACAGTCGAGTTCATGGAGTGGTGGCTTACTGCGCGTACAAGTTTCTTCAGGGCTGATTGGAGAGGGTTTGACATGATGGTGACTGCGGTTGCATGGGCTTTGTGGAAGCAGAGGAATGCCAGAGTCTTCAATAAGGTCAATGAACAAAAGACGGCGTCGGATCTTACATTCATGATCATCGACGAAATCGCGGAGTGGAAGATGGCGGGTGTGGTTGTAGGTGGCCTACAACGTTTTGTGAGAAGTTAGCATAAAGAGTGAGGAGTTGAAGTTGTGTGTGTTTTGTGTCCTTCGTGTTCGCACCTAGGACACTATCTTATAAATACTTTTCTCTCTTCTATAAAACTATGGTATGCCATTGGCATACTCTCGGAAAAAAATCATATATACTCGTATTGAGTACTCTTCCGCGCCGGCCGGAGTCCAACATGGGCATGGAGGAGGCGACACTGCTCCCGAGCAGCTCGGCGTGCGAGGAGATCGGAGGGGACGAGGGCCTGGCGGTGGGCGACGAGGTGAAGAGGCAGCTGTGGCTGGCGGCCGCTCATCGTGCGAGGCCTGATGCAGAACCTCATCCAGATGATCTCCGTCATGTTCGTAGGCCACCTCGGCGAGCAGCCCCTCGCCGGCGCCTCCATGACCAGCTCCTTCGCCGTTGTCACCGGATTCAGCGTGCTGGTACGTATCATTCCGCGAGGCCATTCTCGTTTATTCCATCCGTCGACTTCAGACAAAATACTGATCGCTTTGAAGTAGACTCCCGGATCCCTCGAGGGACGACGCGCAGGTTCTGTGTTTGTTTTCTCTTCCGTGGACCGGCTGTTTCATGCTATTTTATTCAACATAACATAGTTGGTTCATTTTGACCTGGTGACTTCTCTGTCTTTATTTCTTTTTTTTTTAGAATCACCCCGGGTGGGGGGAGTTTTCCATCTGAATATATTACTTAAAGTGTGAAGAAGTAGCAAGTTCAAAATTACAAAGGCACGTTGTAACTGTTGTACTCCCTCCGTTCCAAAATAGATGATTCAATTTTGTACTAAAATTAGTACAAAGTTGAGTCATTTATTTTAAAACGGAGGGAGTAATATGGTGAAGGTGTGGTGTTCGGACATCTGAAGAGCTCGTGACAAAAAAGACAATATCGGATTCGAACAGTCTGTTTTTTCAAACTTTCTTGTGGACATGGTTTTTTTAGAGCTACTCAGATGTTCAAACACCTCAAAATTTGGCACGGACATCGTGCACTCGAGCATCTCCTCTATGCAAAATATTCAAAATCTTTTTGCTATTATTTTTTACTGTTTACGCTCAGAAGTAGCTGAGCTCGGGAGCCGAATCGCTTCGTCTCCAAGTATTCATCTTTCTTACGTGCATCAATCATCAAAATTACAAAAGAAGGAGAAAGCCATCACGTACAAATGTTCGTCCGGGCTGTTGTGTTGATGAGGTGATAGTGTCTTTCCGTCTCGACGCATGCATGCATGTGCTTCTTGGATTTTCCGCCGCTAGTTAGATCTTAGGGCAACTCACCTAATCGACCCCAAATGTGTTCCAACATTTTTAGCCACCCAACTGCGTTCATATAAGATGTCTGGCCTGGTCTAGGCATTCAAAAACTAGCAAATGTACACTGAATTGGTAGAGGTTTGAAGGAGTCCGGACATCTGCCCTATCGGACTCCGACACCATGGACCCATCCATAATTAACCTGAAGCATGGGCATTCTCATAATCCCGCCACTTCTTCCACGTGAAATCTCATTCCCCCGTTGCCTCCACCTCGATGTCTGTCGTCCTGCTGGACCCGGAGGTGGCCACCGGCAAAGTCGCATCCGCTCACCGCCCAGGTCAACGCGTCAAGGCGAAGAAGGTGGAGAAAGCGGTGGCGGCCGGACATGCGGGAGCTCGTCATCAACGGACCATCGGGCCGGTGCCGTCCGGGAAATCGAAGGCACCGCTTTCTCTATCTTCTTCGCTAATGTTTGTTCAAGGGTACCATGCTAACATGATAAAAAGGAGCATGTACAAACACCTTGTATAAATAAATAAAATGAAAAGGAGGCTGAAACTAGAGGTCTTTGGGAGGGACAACACGATAGAGGGCTTTTGGGATCGATGGATGTATAAAAACGCAATGAACATCCGATTGGGCAATAAATACTGGAAAACGTTTATATTCACCCAACTGCTTTATATTGGGAAACATTTATATTCACACGAACATTTTTTGAAACTCCAGAACAAAAATTGAAAACATGAACATTTTTTAAAATTTGCAAATAATTTTTGAAACAGAAATTTTTTCCAAACTCCCCAACAAAACTTTATAAAATGAATATTTTTTTGAAATTTGCGAACAGATTTTGAAACAGGAACATTTTTTGAAAATCCCAAGCAAAATTTAAAAACACAAATATTTTAAAAAAATGCGAACAATTTGAAAATGGAAAAAAATTTGAATCCCAAATAATTTCTGAGAAGTTGTGAAATTTTGAACAAGCACATAAAGGAAAAATAAAAAAAGAAAAGAAACAAAAAAACAGTCAAAAAAAAACCCAGTTCAGGTACCTTCCAGAAGGGAGCTCCTAACTGGCGTTTTAAGCGCCGCCGAGCTAAACCGGCGCGCACGCGCGGTGCATACCGGGCTGGCCCACCAACATGCTGGAAAAACAAACGCGAAGAAAAACTTGTGGGCTCACGAGGAATCGAACCCTGCACCCGTAGAGTAGCAGCCTGCCTTCGCAACCGGCAGACAGGATGAGTACAATTAGGAATCTATACAATTTAACCCTTTAAATACTGTACATAACTCCCCTAAAAAAATACTGTACATAACATATATTATATACGCTGTATAGATTTTTTAAAATGTAAATTTCGAAAATAACTCATAAAAATAAAGAAAACCAAGAATTAAAAAATGTCATCCCTATAGAAAAAAAGTTCACAAATTGAAAAAAAGATCATAAATTTTGAAAAAGTTCATAAACTTTGAAATTAGTTCATAGAATTTGAAATTAGTTCATCAAATTTGAAAAAAGTTCATTGAAATTGAAAAAAAGTTCATAAAATTCAAATAAAATTTCATTAAATTTGAAAAAAGTTCATTGAATTTGAAAAAAAGTTCATTGACTTCAGAAAAAGTTCATCAAAATTTAAAAGAGTTCATCTATTCTGAAAAAAAGTTCACAGCTTTGCAAAAAGTTCATCGATTGTGAAAAAAGTTCACAAAAAAATTCATCAATTCAGAAAAATGTTCATCAAATTTTGAAAAGAGTTCATCGATTTTCAAAAAAAGTTAGCGAATTCAAAAAAGGTTCACGAAAAAATGTTCGTGAACTCAGAAAAGTTCGCGAAACCGAAAAAAGGAAAAAAAAAGAAAGAAAACAAGAAGACAAGAGGAAAAAGCGATGGAAAAAGTCACACTAGTTGAGGTGGCTGGTTGGTTGCTGCAGCTTCGCAGAACAAATGAAGTCCCTCGTTCTAATCCCACCTCTCGAGAACTTTTTGCAGTTACAAACAGAAAGAAGAAAAGGAAATGGGCCGGCCCAGCGGGGAGAGAGGGGGTGTGCGCCCTGTACGGGTTGGCCTTTAAGGAGAGCTTAAGGCGCCGTTTAGGAAATGCCTTCCAGAAGGCTCCCAAAACCAATAAAGATTCCTAAAACCGGATGCAAACTACACGTTAGCTATCTCTGATGGGCCGGCCCAGTCGTTCGCCTATCGCTGTATGTGTTACCTCGACTGTTTGACGCAGAGGGTGGGAGCTCCTATTGGACGCTTGCTGCGTCCAACAGCGCGCCGATGCACAGGCACACCGAGATTGGGCTGGCCCACTCGAATGGACCAGGCTAACTGTGTTTATTCCGGGGAAAAAAACCAAAAAAGGGAAACACTGTTTGGAGAATTTGAACACATGACATGCAGTTCACTGGGGAGACACGCTAGCCGCTAAATCGCATGAGTATTAGTGACTAATTATAGCACAATCCCTTTAAGACTTTACAGGAGCAGGATATTTAATGCAACCTAATTGTTTACCAAACTGTATAGTTTTTGGAATTATTTCAACAAATTTTCGAAAACACGGAGCAGTTTTTGAAACAATGTGAACATAATTTGAAATTTCAGTATATTTCTACTGAAAAAAGGTGAAAATGGAAAACACAAACGTTCAAATTTTTTGAACAAATTTTCTAAAAAATGCGAACATTTCATTTGAAAGTGAACATTTTTTGAAATTCCTCAAACTTTTTTTGAATTAGAGAATTTTTCTGAAAACATTTGTTTAATTGGTGAAATTATTGAAAAATGAGACCATTTTTTGTTTCTTATTACAAAGGAACAAAATTTGAAAACTCGAACATTTTTTGAAATTATGGACAAATATTAAAAACGAATATTTTTCAAATTCCCCATTTTTTGTATTTGCGAACAATTTTAAAAATATGAACAAAATTTGATTTTTCGAACAAATTTTTGGAATGAAAACAAAATTTGAAACTACCAAATATTTTTTCAATTTTTGAATAAATTTTGGAAAGACAAACATTCTCTCAAATGTTGAACAAATTTTGGAAATGATAAACTTGGTTGAAATTACGGAACATTTTTTTAAAAGAAGCGAACAATTTTTGAGATTCTAAATAATTGCAAAAAATTGAAGATTTTCTAAATTTCTTATCAAAATAAAAAACAGGAAAAAATTTCAAAATGATGAACAAATTTTGTTATATTAGAATATTTTGGAAATATTGAACATATTTTTAAAAATAAAGAAACTGAAAAAAAGAAAAAGAAAAGAATATAAAAGTAAAGAGAGACATAAAAAGAAGAAGAAAAAAAACGAAAAACGAAAAAACAGAATACAGAGGAAAAAAACGGTTCAGGGAACCTACTAGAAGGTTTCCAAACCGGTCGGGCGCAGTGTAAAGTTGGAACTGGGCCGGCCCATATCTGGTCGCTAGCAACCTTGCCCTGTGCGAATGCCCGACAATTCGCCGCAGCGAGCGGCGAATAGGGTTTTCCGCAGAGGGTCATATAGAAAATTCCCAAATCTTTTGCCTAGTTTCAACAACAACAAAAATGAAAAGGAGGCCGAAACTGGAGGTCTTTGGGCTTTGGCACGGACAAATGGACCGATGGCTTTTGTTTTGGATGTATAAAAACGCAATGAACATCCGATTGGGCAATAAACATTTGAGGCTATTTTGGGCACACCCACCCCTTTGTTCCACGTCACTGCGGACCCTCACGTGCCGTGCGTCTATATACTCGGAAATATGAACACGAGCGACTCCTTCTCTCCCCGGCACACACTCTCGGGTAGTCACTCATACACAACACATAGAGCAAGGGTGAGGGGGGGAGGAGGCCTCATCGGAGTCCAGCATGGAGAAGGCAAGCCTCGAGGAAGCGCTCCTCCCGAGGAGCCCGGTGTGCAAGGAGCTCGGGGAGGACGAGAGCCTGGCCGTGGGCGACGAGGTGAAGCGGCAGCTGTGGCTGGCCGGGCCGCTCATCGCCGGCTGCCTGATGCAGAACCTCATCCAGATGATCTCCGTCATGTTCGTCGGCCACCTCGGCGAGCTGCCCCTCGCCGGCGCCTCCATGGCCAGCTCCTTCGCCGCCGTCACCGGATTCAGCCTGCTGGTACGTACCATTCCGTGTGGCTATTGTCATCGATTAATCCCTCGGCTTCGCAAGCACATGCAGTAGTACGCCTCTAATGGAAGATCGAAAGCTCCCTTTTCTCTTGACCTGCTGGTTCATGCATGGTAGTCCATTAGCATGGCACCTTCGTCGTACTACCAGAAAATCCACCGATTAGAAAAGGAGGAGAAAGCCATCACGTATCAACGCTCGCCTCGACTGTTGTCTGATGCGTTGCTGTCCATCCAACCGCATGATGCATGTGCTCTCTGGATTTTCTGCTGCTAGCTAGTGCTTGGAGTAGATCTAATCACACTAGCTAGCACGGTGCTGGACCAGTAGTTTATCTGTAAGATGACAAAAGTCACTGACAAGTAATGTGACACTGCCGCTATTAGTTCGCTACTGTCAACATATATGCGATTATTCTTAATCCCGCCGTAGTCCATGTGTTAGGTCGATTGATCAGGAAGGTTGGTTCTCTATGAGTAGGAAGAATTATAGTAATTGCCTAATCTGCACTTTAATCCAGAATTCCAGATCTCGACGGAGGCAGGATAGAAATTTTCAAACACAATTATATTAACCATCACTCACCCAAGAAGAAAGAAAACTATGATCAGCTAGATGACACACTGGTACAGACGAAAGTGCCATCAACATGTCCACAAAAAACAGAGAAATTATACAGAATTTTCATACCTTAATTAATGGTAACCGGTAGAGTCTTTGTGTGGCTCAAGGATGAACAACCTATGATAGTTTTCTTTTCTTTTTTCTTTTGGGATTGTAACACCAACGACACGAAGTTGTGAGACCCACGTGATTGCGCCTGTGTGTCGTTCCTCTACAAAGCTAGCAGGATGTTGTCCGTCCAATCCCGGATTGATAGCTCCGATGAGGGCACGTCACGGGGCGAGGAAGGGCAACTCCTGGCAGGACCGTGCCTAGCCTTATGGAGACCCTAATGCCAATGAGGTACAATGAAATAAAGTCTTACTACACAATAGGTACAATGAAATAAAGTCTTACTACACAATGTAGATGTGATTATACAATGGACTAATGATTATGATGTATATGTACTCAATCATAAACAACTACTGAATGAATACAACATTGTGAAGTGCGAGAGGGGG
>NC_041392.1:210302220-210450606 GCF_002162155.2 Triticum dicoccoides | reverse complement strand
TGCATCTTAGGGGGGGAGGGGGGGGGGGGACAAATGACTACACTTTCAAGAATTTATGCCCCTAAAAAAGAATATGCATACAAAGACTTGGTAGCTTATGGTTTATAGCACATGAGACCCACAATTAAGATAATCGGGTAGGGTCTGGGCATACCATGGATAGAAAATTTTACCCACGACTAGTCGCGTAGGGTTCGGGCACTGCCCTTGGACATGAAAATGTGCTCATACCCTACCCATGCAGGCCGGTTACCCATGGATATCCATTCCCATGGGTAAAATGGTCGGGCCTCTCTACGCTTATTGTGCTAGTCCCTGAACCAATACCTAGCATGCATAGTACATGATGAAATACCAAGATAATCACGTGTTAGAAGTATTAAATGGCAGATCCAGTCTCCAATACAATACATACCTGCTTAGCTCAAGGCTAGCTTACATTAGAATACATCAGAAAACAATAATATCTCTATGGTGTCCATCCACTCGCAGGCATAAGCTAAGTACAAACATCTTAAACCTACTTCGCATCACTAACTCATCTTTGAGAAAACCCGCAATATGACACGTTGTAGCCCCAAGGGTTTACACATTGAATGTATGGCAGGTTTCACCGAAATGTATAACATACCTAATCATGTATTGGGGAAGTGTAGGCCCGTTTTTCTTTTCCAGAAAGCAAATGTAGATTTTCCTTAATTTTATAATAGGTGGATCTACTCTAATATTGGACATACTACATCACACAACCTCCCTAGACGACCTACTCTCAAACCCAAAGGAAATCACTACAATTAGATGCTTCTTAGAAGAGGTCTATTCTTCAGTCCATCAAGTTTTAGTTAAGAAATGGTGGTGGTGTGACCTTCATGATAGTTCCATGTGAAGTTGCTCAAAATTGCGCATAACCGAGGACGCAAGCAGTGGCGGAGCTTGAAAGAAATCTTTGGAGGGGCGAATCTGTGGACGTAGTGCTGGGTCTCGCTGCAAGAATTCAATCCCTCGGAATTGGACTTCATTTGTTTGAGTTTCATGGCCTTGTTGTTGAGGCATCGAAGGATGTTGTCCGTGTTGCTCAAATTCAAGCAACAACAGAGGAGGCTGAACAGGAATTACTTTCATTGTTGTTGGTTCATCAGCTTCACATTCAGTTGAATCACCTCGCTTTCTTTTGAAAAATGCATCAATTGTTTTCCCTTAAGCATCACTGCCTCCCTCGGTCCCTCTTAATCTTTAAAGGACATTTTCTATTCCAGTACAAAATCCAATTGACAAAATCTAATTTACAAAATCAATGACGAGATGACCACTAATTTTTCTTTCTCACCAAAGGTTCCTCCACTAAGGTAACAAAGCTACATAATCTGGGAGATGCAGAAAATTATACAGGGAGCTGCATCTCCAACAATGACCAGATGAAAAGACCACATCTAATTAGAATTTTTCCTCCACTACAAAGCTACGGAGGTCACAATATTTCAACTTTCCAAATTTTCCATAGGGGAGAGATTGAGATAGATACAGGGAGGACAGTCTGCTCACACGACTCACCGAGGCACTGCGCGACGTTGACGGAGCCTGATGCTGTAGCGGACAGCCATAGCCGAGGCATAAGTGGATCTGTGGATGAACCTGAGCGGAGGAGGAAGGAGCCGACCAATCCCAGGTCCGGCCACCCGCCAGCGGTCGCCCCCAGTCCCCCACGCCGGCAAGCCACGGCGCCAGCAGCCAATCTCCCAGACGCCGGTGCCCCACCCCCATGCCCCAGCCGTCCGCGGTCTAGTTGGGGAAAAGAATTCTGGAGATGGAGTAGTGGAGTAGGTCACCGCCTGGTCTGGTGGCTGGATTCGTGCGTATCCAGGGCTCCAGGCATCGTTGACTAAGTCCTAGTATATGAGTGGGCCTGATACATAGGGGCATGAGAAAATTTTCATTTTCGCTGGGGGGCGACCGCCCAGGTTCGCCCCCACGAAGCTCCGCCGTTGGACGCAAGTAATCATTGATCACGTTTTACACTCTCGAGAGCTTTGTGTACTTTGCCCGCATGATCCTAGTCAATCCTTCTTGCCACTAAACATACATAAATGTAGAGTTGCAAGGATGACCAAGATGAGACTTTTCAGCGGCAGTATCATGTGCTACCTTGGTAGACTCATGCCAACCTACTTATAACAACATATGCTGGTCTACCAGACATGTTTCCCGCAACTTAGTCAACACAGAGCCCATAATGACACACAGTTACACGCACCAAAGCTATTTAACTTGGAACCTGTAAAATCTCTTTGATTTCTAGGTGGAATACCACAAGTGTATGTTCCATTGAGTCTGCCATAGAGATGGCCCCATGGGAGCCGCTCAATTTCATTTCCCGCCAAGCAACTAGTTCCATCCAGACGATTCATTAATGAAGTGATTACTTAATAGCCATCAATAAAATATCAACCTTCATAGTAGTTAGTGTGGTCCCACCCCATTGTATCATAGCAATCAAAGCATTGATTGCACGTTGATTACAAGGAATAAGGTAAGGATCATATGGTTGTTCTACTAGGTTTAGCAATAACATAGTACATTAAATATTTCTTACCTACCTACTTCCAATGCTATTCAAGAGTTCTACATCCATAGAAAAATAAGTGTGACATGATCAGAGGTTACACTTTCCTTGTATTGACGAAGTTCTTCACCTCACAACATTGGTATTGCTACTCTTTTCTATCTCAAAAGTCTATCATAAGAAAATAATACAATAAACAAACATTCAATATAGAAGAATTAAACAAACAACAAAGCTTAACTTGGTATAAGGTTTGGGTTTCTTTAGTACTATGAGGTCATAGGTGTTGGAATCAACTCAAAAGAGTTAATGGGAGATGACTATGGCTTCACAAGTTTATAATTGAGGTGGCTTGTGATGGGTCAAGTGTTTGAAATGCAACACACATGTTGCTCATTGGACTACATTTTTTTAGAAAAGGAGGATGACCCCCGGCCTCTGCATCTGGGCGATGCATGCGGTCACTTTATTAATTATTCTCACAAGATCTTACAAAGTTATACAACAGCAAGACTAAAGCCACCGTCTAAGCAACAACTGTTGCTACACCTATCCAATTGATGAAGGGGCGCTGATAGCCTAGGCCTAATACCGAACAGACATCGCAGCCAAACCTAAACATCTAAGACCTGAGGTCCCAACTAGGACGCCTTCTTGATATGGGGCACCTACCAGTCCGGCGCACTCCTCAACTAGGACGCCTGCCGGGTATGAGGCCGCCGCAGCCACCTGCCACGAGGCCATCTTCAGAGTTGTACTGTTGCATCTACCGTGCCAGGTCTCTCTGCCATCGACGCCACCACGACGCCAGACATTGTCGTCCTCCTGCGCGAGTCCATCCTCCCACATCGGACTCCGAATCTACACTGCGCCACGCTGTCAAGATCTGTCGCCATCAATGTATGGATGAAGCACCGCTACACCAAAGAAGCCGTCCGCTGGTCCCGCGAAGCCGAGTGCACCTCCAAGAATGCCGCCCCCAAGGGGGTTACGACACATGATTACCGCCAACATCCGATCAGCTGATCTAGGCTTTCCCCCGGAGGTATTGAGTGGAGTTGGGAGCTTCACCTCGATGATGTCTTCATGAAGGAAACGATGATAAGGGCATCGTCATCATCGGCCCCGGCCATCGACCGAAGACCAGGTTTTCACACGGATCCGTTCCAAGAAATCCACACAACAAACTGTGCACTGTCTCGACCGCCTTCAAAGCCCCAGATCCAGTCGCCTAGATCCGGCGACCAACCGCAACAACAGTGCCACCGTGGGATCCCTGGCGCACCGGCCACTGCTGCCTGAGTGTGCCACCATTGGAGCCTAGGAAGAGGGCTCCCACCCCGCCTCGCCAAGCCACGAGAGCCATCGAAAAGGATCCCCGCACTTGTCACCGTCTCTGATCCGAACCAATCCATAGCAGATCGCCATCACAGATCCGCCTTGGACAGGGACTGCACCATGCCATGCCGTCGCGGGAAACCCTAGCTTCACCGGCCACCACCCTCAAGGGTCGCCGCCCCGGGATCCAGACAGAACATTGCCGCTGCGGCCGGCCAAGTTCCGCCGCCGCCGACCGGCCAAGCCGCCGGTCACTGCGACCACCGCCGCCATGCGAGCACAGCCAGCCAGCCGACCAACTCCGACGAAGAAGAAGGCCACCACCAACAAGCCTAGGGCCGACGCCCCAGACATCCTCGTGATGCAGATCTGGTCCAGGAGCAGTGCACCGCTGACGGCGATTGAGATCGGTAGCACAACGAATTAGCCCAACTGAGTCAAGGCCAGATCCGCCGTTGCTGGTGCCGTCCTCCCCCGCCGCCGCACCACTTCCATGTCGCCGCCGATGTACGCCACCGCCGCCGATTTGGCCAGAAAGGAGCGCCGCCTCCCAACCAGATCGCGATCCGAGGAGAAAACCGCCGCCGCCGCCACGCCACAAGGGCTTTGCCCTGTGACGCCCCGGGCGACGGCGGCGGAGAGGAGCGGAGGTGGGGCGAGGCTGTAGGAGGAGGGCGGGGGCTCCCCGGTGCGGGGCGGCGCCGCCGCACGGGGGAGGGGACGGGGGAGGGGCGTAGTCACTGGACTACATATGACTTAAGGTTCATGTGTAAATGGTTTTGGTTTGGGTAGGAACACTGCTACAACTCAATTTTTAATGGAATATGATTTGATTTGAGTTCAAACTCAACTAGGTCAAGTGATTTGGATATTGGTATCAAGTGAGTTTCTGATAGGTAAGGTTTCTTTGCATGATTCAAAATGCAAAAAGGAATCATTGCAATTAGGTGAGGGGTTAACAAATTCATTCAAATATGAATGACCTCAATTGGAATTTAAGAATGTACGCAAGGATTCATGTTGAATGTGGAAGTTATGATTCAAACTGGTTCGTTTTCAGATTTGAAATAATTCATACTTGATGGGTAGGGTTGGTCACAAAACAGCTAAATGGGCTGTGGTCATCATTTGAATTAATTCTAAAAAATGTGCATTTGATTTTGACTTGTGGTTTGGCTTCGAATTTATTTGAATTTGAATTCAAACCTTATTTAAAAGTTGAAGCCAAACACACGCCAATGTGGCAGCCACATCCCCCTCTTTTTTCCCCTCCGAATCAGTTTTGACCTTATTTGATCAAATAAACGAGCTTACAACCTAAATTTGTCAATCGACTTCTTGGCCTAAAATTGGTAACCAATTTGAGTTAAGGCACTAATGGTGGATTTCACTCTTCTTATAACTGGAGTGGGCGTAGGGACACAGACTTTTCACCGACGAGTTACAAAACTTACAAAACAACTTGATCAGCTTGGCATCATGGCATGGCAGCCGATGCTGCATTTTCAGCCGTCCCTAATATTCATGTCCTTTCCACGATCTTGATCAGCTTGGCATGGCAACTGCATTGGACACTCTATGCGGACAAGCATTTGGCGCCAGGCAGTACCACCTCCTTGGCATCTACAAGCAACGCGCAATGGTGGTGCTCACCGCCGCAAGCGTCCCGCTTGCCGTGGTGTGGTTCTACACCGGCGAGATCCTGCTCCTGTTCGGGCAGGACCCCGACATCGCCGCGGAGGCGGGCACGTACGCGCGGTGGATGATCCCGGCGCTCTTCGCCTTCGGCCTGCTGCAGTGCCACGTCCGGTTCCTGCAGACGCAGAACATCGTGCTCCCGGTGATGCTGAGCGCCGCCGCGACCGCGCTGTGCCACCTCGTCGTCTGCTGGCTGCTTGTGTACGTCCTCGGCCTCAGCAGCAAGGGCGCCGCGATCGGCAACGCCGTCTCCTACTGGATCAACGTGGTCATCCTAGCCGTGTACGTGAGGGTGTCGAGCTCCTGCAAGAAGACATGGACGGGGTTCTCCATGGAAGCGTTCCATGACCAGCTCAGCTTCTTCAGGCTCGCCGTGCCGTCCGCTCTCATGGTCTGGTGAGTGAGTTTTCCTTTCAAATTGGCAAGTGAGATCTGGTGTTTCTATTTGACATTGCCATTGCAGCTTGGAATGGTGGTCGTTCGAGACCCTGGTGCTGCTTTCGGGGCTTCTTCCGAACCCCAAGCTGGAGACGTCCGTCCTGTCCATCACGTAAGATATATAGATAACCTCACCAGCGCAGCGACTCTTACCGTCCTTATTCCCTTCACACTGGTCTCATGCATGTTCTTGGTGACAGCCTCAACACCGCCAACTGCTTGTTCATGATCCCCTACGGCCTCGGCGCCACCATAAGGTAAACTACTTGCAAATTCATTAACTCAGCTGGGTGTCTCACTGACTGGTCACATTAGTGCTCATTTGTTTCTTGATCTATGATCTGATCTGACCACGCAGCACCCGGGTTTCGAACGAGCTGGGCGCCGGCCGACCAGGGGCTGCCCGCCTCGCCGTGCGCGTCGTCATGTTCTTCGCCATTTTGGAAGGGTTGATCATGGGCGTCGTCCTGGTCTCTGTGCGCCGCGTCTGGGGCCACGCTTACAGCGACGAGGAGGAGGTCGTCACGTACGTGGCCAAAATGGTGCTGGTCATTGCGGTCTCCAACTTCCTCGACGGCATTCAGAGCGTTCTCTCAGGTATGCAAACGGCCATGGATTCACTTCTCAGCAGGGGAGCAGCTTGTCTCGGACAAATAACCCTCACGGATTAGTTGGCATGTAGGTGTGGCTAGAGGCTGTGGGTGGCAGAAGATCTGCGCCTGCATCAACCTCGGCGCGTTCTACGCCGTGGGCATACCGGCGGCGTACCTGCTCGCCTTCGTGCTGCACGTCGGCGGGATGGTGCTCATCCTTGATTTCTTTCGCAAGTTTTTGCCTCTTTTGGGTTCGATAGCATGCTGATGGTGTGGAAATAATTTGGATGGGCAGGGACTTTGGATCGGAATCATCTTCGGTATTCTGGTGCAGGTCTTGCTGTTCGTGGCCATCACACTCTGCACCGACTGGCACAAGGAGGTATATATATGTTGAAAGATTGTTTTCCGTTTTGGCAGATTTATGTTCATGCGTGTAATTAGTATACGGTAATACTACATGCTTTGTCAACTGAATATGTGTATGTATAATGCATAGGCTACGAAGGCGAAGAACAGAGTCTTCACTTCTTCTCTTCCGACGGATCTACTAGAGAAATGAAGATATGGGGTAGTGCTGCTGAAGTAGCCAACATATGCTTAGCATGGAGGAGAGTGTGCGGGCAGGGCCTGCAAGAGCAGATACGTAAGAAGACAGAGCACATGGTCTGGTCTTGTGATTTTGGTCCAAGTTCCCAATTCCCATGGCATAAAAAAATGTTTGCTATCATACGATGAGATGTGTCCATTTCCAAAAAATACGATGAGATGTGTGAGCAGAATAGGGATGCCATGAAATCCCGAGAAAATCCGCATACAATTACTCCCTCCGTTTCAAAATTTTTGTCTTAGATTCGTCTAGATACAAATGTATCTAATACTAAAATGTGACTTCATACATTCGTATTTAAACAAATCTAAGACAAGAATTTTGGGACGGAGAGAGTATATGGCAAGGTCAATTATATATTGTTTTCTGTTTTTTTTTGCCCGCAAAAAAAATTATATATTGTTTTTAAATGAAAATTTCACTAGGTCGACTTTAACATACTACTTGTGTGCGGGTTTGCACAGGCTCTCGCTTGCATCCTAATACTTTTTTTAAATTTGCGAACATTATTTCAGATCGTGAACATTATTTATAGTTACAAACATTTTTTAAATCACAAACATTTTAAAAAATGAGGATCATTTTTAAATTGTTAATATTTTTAAATTAATAAATATTTTTGAATCCATGAATATTTTTTCAAATCACAATATTTTTAAATTCATGAACATTTCTTGAATCCATGAATTTTATTTAGATTTATGAACATCTTTATTCATTGAATATTATAAATCCAATAACATTTTTCAACTCCAACGTACAACCGCTAAGTGGGGCTGAGAGCATGCCGGTCGAAAGGCGCGACACTGAAGCAATGTGGTGGCCGAGAGCGCCGCCTCCCCTTGCTCTCCGCACCACATTGAATGCTGGGTTAGAGCGACATGATCGGACGACTCGGCGAGACAGATTCCCACTGCATTGAACCCGGATGCCCATCCCCATCCGTCCGCGTGTTGGCATTGAACATGTGCGACAGCCGAGAAACTTACTTCTGGAGCCCGCATTCAAACTGCCGCTGGGCTTGCCTGGCATGACTCGCTATATAAAGACATCCATGACACAACCCGCACCACATCTGAGCCGAGCCACATCTTTGGTAGTCCTAGCTGCCAGTGCAGCCGTTTACCTCTCCTGCTCCTGATGAGGACATGACTACCTTGGATACAACCAAAAATATTGCATATATGCATATTTGTCAGGTGATTTCTAATGCAAACTATTCAATAGTCTATTTATGTTATCCAGAACAAAAATACTTCACACACTTTTGTGTTTTGTCCAATTGCAGGTGTATGGGACATTTGTACAATCCACATATGAAGATAAGGGAAAAGAAGATGTTTAGGTTGTGTTCAAAAAGTCCTCTCACGTCACTTTTGGGCCAAGAGAAGATAGAGTCCAAGTCTCTCACGTTCTGGATTCAGATTCGGACTGCACAGACATACCTGACTCAAAACGCCAACAACTTTTTTATATGAACTCCGAATTGGGTGATTCTTTTTTTTTGTTGGAAACTAGATTTCGTGCTCTTTCCATCCCAATTGGATTCACCTTCAAATTCTTCCGGAGCGTTGAGTTACGGACGAAACAATCTGACGCTGCAGCAGAATCCGAGTCAAACTACAAGCCCAAAGGTGTTGCATCATCTCCACTTGGGCCCATAAGCCTTGTACGACCTAGGGTTAGTTTTAGGCTGCCTTGGGACGTCCTCCCACCTCCTTGGCCGCCACCCCTTGCTCCTATATAAGTAGATCCATCTAGTAGCTTTTTGCTGGGATTTGTTTAGTTAAAAGTTAGCCATTGCAACTTCGTGTACTTCGTTTGTGTCCAACGACCAGACCAAGACCGCTTCCGGATCCCCACCATTATCAATACTTCATATATATTTGCGATATTCAGATTGCTTTATCATATTCTTGCTCGTTCTTCGATTGCTTGCAGGAATAGACCTTCGTGGTCAGGCTGACCGTGCTTCTAGCATCGTCAGTAACCTCAGGAGATTAGTTTAGCGGTTGCTAAGGCGCAACATCGTGCACGTTTGTAGTCGGATCGTCAAAGTCATCTCCACCAAATCGATAGTTATCATCTCATCGAAAGATCGGGACCCTCGCCTCTATCAAGTGGTATCAGTTTTCAGGTTGCTCGGTGAGAATTTCCAGTTTCCTAGATTAGATTTATTTTCTTACCTATTGTCCAAGAAAAATCCACAAAAAAGAGTTAGATCTATTCATCCTTTGTCCAAGCCAGTCTGAGCCTTTGCAATTTTCTTTTCATTGCTTGCATAGTTGAATTATCGGTTGCATCGTCGTGTCGAGTTCCTGGTCTTAGTGTCTAGGTCGTTTAGAGTTTCGAGTTCTGTTCACATTAGTCATGTCGCCGCTGCATCGTTATCCCTTCCGCTGTCCACCACTCATCCATCAATTTCCTCCACGTGCTACCCACCGTTCATTATCATAATCATAGTTGAGATCGTTCCCATCTTCGCTTGATCCAAATCTACATCTTATCTAGTTTGTTTTGGAAAGAGGGAGAGCGAAAAAAAGATAGAGAAAAAAAACGAGAGAAAAAAAAGTAAAAAAAAAGTCAGAGAAAAAAAAAGAAAGGAAAAGAAAAAAAAGTGTGAGAAAAAAAAGAGAGGAGAAAAAAAACAAAATTCGGATCTATCTAGACTCAGTCTCGTAGTTGAATTCGGATTGGAATCTGTTTTGTGCACTGTTCAGTAAAACAGGCATAACTTCCTCATATGAAGTCTGTTTTGGCTCCGCGAGTACTCAAATGAAAGCTAGCGACGAGCCGCATCTAAATAGTTGCAGAAACTAGTTCAGTATTTGGCACCTCAACATCAGCTTCTAAATAGGTCTACTGCTATTGTGATCTTCACTTATATCTTGTTGTCCAGAGCTACTTCATATCCTTTATTGATGCTAGTTGTGCTACGACGTGACCTCATTAGTGTTCTAGGCTCGCGTCTCTAGTTTGGTCTAGCCTAGGACCAGCACAGTACCGTCGTTGAGCGTTTATTCAACATTGCATCTCTGAATTGATTATTGCTAATCTTTTGCTACCATATATAGCCAACCCAGCTCCACATATTTCTACACCGTGTATACGTACGTTCCCCTGGCAATTGCTTTACACAATCTTCAGAGTTATTTGACACCGCTGGTTGCCTGTCACCACCTGCTGCTTGGTAAGAACTTGTAAGATATTGATATTTGCTTTATTGTGAGCACTTTACCACCACACCCTGGTAGTTCATAGGAACATTATTCTTGAATTTTGTTTCTTATTTGTACTAATCATGACAGGTTCCGAAGATAGAAGTTCTTGGACGACGAACACATCTTCACCATCACGAGAGTTGGGACAACACACACAAGCACATGGTCAGGTTATTTTTTTTACCGTCATTTGAGGGTAGATTTAATCCTACTACTTATCTAGCTTGGGAGCTTGATGTAGAACAAGTTTTTAGTCACCATGACTTTTCTGAACTTGAGCGAGTGCGAGCAGCCACTAGAGCATTTACTGATTTTGCTTCTGTTTGGTGGAGTGTACATTGTAAGAAAAACATTGATAACCAACCCACAACTTGGAAAGTTTTGAAAGCTGTAATGAGACAACAATTTTTCCCTCCTTATTATCATCGTGAATTGCTTCGCAAATTTGAACAATTTAAACAAGGCAACAACACTGTTCATGCTTACTACCAAGAGTTCAAATCTTATATGCATCATTGTGACATAGAAGAATCTGAGAATGATACAATGAATAGATTTTTTGGTGGTTTGAACCATAATATTCAGGCAAGATTTCAGTATATTCCTCGTTGCATTACTGGTATGTATGTCCGTGCATGTACCTTTAAGAGACAGATACAGGAGAATGCTGTTGGAAATATGCCCTAGAGGCAATAATAAAAGCATTATTATTATATTTCCTCGTTCATGATAATTGTCTTTATTCATGCTATAATTGTGTTATCCGGAAATCGTAATACATGTGTGAATAACAGACACCAACCTGTCCCTAGTGAGCCTCTAGTTGACTAGCTCGTTGATCAACAGATAGTCATGGTTTCCTGACTATGGACACTGGATGTCATTGATAACGAGATCACATCATTGGGAGAATGATGTGATGGACAAGACCCAATCCTAAACATAGCACAAGATCGTATAGTTCGTTTGCTAGAGTTTTCCAATGTCAAAGTATCTTTTCCTTAGACCATGAGATCGTGTAACTCCCGGATACCGTAGGAGTGCTTTGGGTATGCCAAACGTCACAACGTAACTGGGTGACTATAAAGGTAGACTACGGGTATCTCCGAAAGTGTCTGTTGGGTGACATGGATCAAGACTGGGATTTGTCACTCCGTATGACGGAGAGGTATCACTGGGCCCACTCGGTAATGCACCATCATAATGAGCTCAGAGTGACCAAGTGTCTGGTCACGGGATCATGCATTACGGTACGAGTAAAGTGACTTGCCGGTAACGAGATTGAACGAGGTATTGGGATACCGACGATCGAATCTCGGGCAAGTAACATATCGATAGACAAAGGGAATAGCGTACGGGATTGATTAAATCCTCGACATCGTGGTTCATCCGATGAGATCATCGTGGAGCATGTGGGAGCCAACATGGGTATCCAGATCCCGCTGTTGGTTATTGACCGGAGAGTCGTCTCGGTCATGTCTGCTTGTCTCCCGAACCCGTAGGGTCTACACACTTAAGGTTCGGTGACGCTAGGGTTATGAAGATATGTATATGCAGAAACCCGAATGTTGTTCGGAGTCCCGGATGAGATCCCGGACGTCACGAGGAGTTCCGGAATGGTCCGGAGGTAAAAAATTATATATAGGAAGTGCTATTTCGGGCATCGGGACAAGTTTCGGGGTTATCGGTATTGTACCGGGACCACCGGAAGGGTCCCGGGGGTCCACCGGGTGGGGCCACCTGTCCCGGGTGGCCACATGGGCTGTAGGGGGTGCGCCTTGGCCTAGATGGGCCAAGGGCACCAGCCCCTATAGGCCCATGCGCCTAGGGTTTCCACCATGGAAGAGTCCATGTGGTGGAAGGCACCCCTAGGTGCCTTGGGGGGGAGGGAAACCTCCCCTTGGCCGCCGCCCCCCCTAGTAGATCTCATCTACTAGGGCCGGCGCCCCCCTGGCACCCCTATATATAGTGGGGGGGAGAGGAGGGATTTCACACCAGCCCCTGGCGCCTCCATCTCCCCCCCGTTACGTCTCTCCCTCGTAGTCTCGGCGAAGCCCTGCTGCTGTGACGCCCTGCATCCACCATCACGCCGTCGTGCTACTGGATCTTCATCAACCTCTCCTTTCCCCTTGCTGGATCAAGAAGGAGGAGACGTCTCCCGTCCCGTACGTGTGTTGAACGCGGAGGTGCCGTCCGTTCGGCGCTGGTCATCGGTGATTTGGATCACGTCGAGTACGACTACATCATCACCGTTCTTTTGAACGCTTCCGTGCGCGATCTACAAAGGTATGTAGATGCATCTAATCACTCGTTGCTAGATGAACTCCTAGATGATCTTGGTGAAACGAGTAGGAAAATTTTTGTTTTCTGCAACGTTCCCCAACAGTGGCATCATGAGCTAGGTCTATGCGTAGTTCTTCTTGCGCGAGTAGAACACAATTTGTTGTGGGCGTAGATTTGTCAACTTTCTTGCCGTTACTAGTCCTTTCTTGCTTCAGCGGTATTGTGGGATGAAGCGGCCCGGACCAACCTTACATGTACGCTTACGTGAGACCGGTTCCACCGACTAACATGCACTAGTTGCATAAGGTGGCTGGCGGGTGTCTGTCTCTCCTACTTTAGTTGGAGCGGAATCGATGAACAGGGTCCTTATGAAGGGTAAATAGAAGTTGACAAATCACGTTGTGGCTTTAACGTAGGTAAGAAAACGTTCTTGCTAGAACCCTAATTCAGCCACGTAAAAAACTTGCAACAACAATTAGAGGACGTCTAACTTGTTTTTGCAGCAAGTGGTTTGTGATATGATATGGCCAAAGTTGTGATGAATGATGAATGATCTATATGTGATGTATGAGATGTTCATGCTATTGTAATAGGATTCACGACTTGCATGTCGATGAGTATGACAACCGGCAGGAGCCATAGGAGTTGTCTTTATTCTTTTATATGACCTGCGTGTCATCAAGAAATGCCATGTAAATTACTTTACTTTATTGCTAAACGCGTTAGCCATAGTAGTAGAAGTAATAGTTGGCGAGCAACTTCATGGAGACACGATGATGGAGATCATGATGATGGAGATCATGGTGTCAAGCCGGTGACAAGATGATCATGGAGCCCCAAGATGGAGATCAAAGGAGCTATGTGATAATGGCCATATCATGTCACGCTTATTATTTGATTGCATGTGATGTTTATCATGTTTTGCATCTTGTTTACTTAGAACGACGGTAGTAAATAAGATGATCCCTCACAATAATTTCAAGAAGTGTTCCCCCTAACTGTGCACCGTTGCGACAGTTCGCTGTTTCAAAACACCACGTGATGATCGGGTGTTTTATTCAGACGTTCACATACAACGGGTGTAAGACAGATTTACACATGCAAACACTTAGGTTGACTTGACGAGCCTAGCATGTACAGACATGGCCTCGGAACACAGAAGATCGAAAGGTCGAGCATGAGTCGTATAGTAGATACGATCAACATGAAGATGTTCACCGACGTTGACTAGTCCGTCTCACGTGATGATCGGACACGGTCTAGTTAAACTTGGATCATGTAATACTTAGATGACTAGAGGGATGTCTAATCTAAGTGGGAGTTCATTAATAATTTGATTAGTTGAACTTAATTATCATGAACTTAGTCTAAATATTTTACAATATGTCTTGTAGATTAAATGGCCAACGTAGTCCTCAACTTCAACGCGTTCCTAGAGAAAACCAAGCTGAAAGACGATGACAGCAACTATACGGACTGGGTCCGGAAACTGGCAAAGGACGAGGTGACGATGCGCGTCGGGAATGGTTCCAAGGTCAATGTGATCGCCGTCGGCACGCTACCTCTGCATCTCCCTTCGGGATTAGTTTTAAACCTTAATAATTGTTATTTAGTGCCAGCTTTGAGCATGAACATTGTATCGGGATCTCGTTTAATTCGAGATGACTACTCTTTTAAATCTGAGAATAATGGTTGTTCCATTTTTATGAGAGATATGTTTTATGGTCATGCTCCCATGGTGAATGGTTTATTCTTTATGAATCTCGAACGTGATGCTACACATGTTCATAATGTGAGTACCAAAAAAAGTAAGGTTGATAATGATAGTCCCACATACTTGTGGCACTGCCGCCTTGGTCACATAGGTGTCAAAAGCATGAAGAAGCTCCATGTTGATGGACTTTTAGAGTCTCTTGATTATGAATCATTTGACACGTGCGAACCATGCCTTATGGGTAAAATGACCAAGACTCCGTTCTCAGGAACAATGGAGCGAGCAACCGACTTATTGGAAATCATACATACTGATGTGTGCGGTCCGATGAGTGTTGAGGCTCGCGGTGGCTATCGTTATGTTCTCACCCTCACTGATGATTTAAGTAGGTATGGGTATATCTACTTAATGAAACACAAGTCTGAAACCTTTGAAAAGTTCAAGGAATTTCAGAGTGAGGTTGAAAATCAACGTGACAGGAAAATCAAGTTTCTACGATCAGATCGTGGAGGAGAATACTTGAGTCACGAGTTTGGGGCACACTTAAGAAAATGTGGAATAGTTTCACAACTCACGCCGCCTGGAACACCTCAGCGTAATGGTGTGTCCGAACGTCGTAATCGCACTCTGTTAGATATGGTGCGATCTATGATGTCTCTTACCGATTTACCGCTATCCTTCTGGGGCTATGCTTTAGAGACTGCCGCATTCACTTTAAATAGGGCTCCATCGAAATCCGTTGAGACGACACCGTATGAATTATGGTTTGGGAAGAAACCTAAGCTGTCGTTTCTAAAAGTTTGGGGATGCGATGCTTATGTCAAGAAACTTCAACCTGAAAAGCTCGAACCCAAGTCGGAAAAATGCGTCTTCATAGGATACCCAAAAGAAACTATTGGGTACACCTTCTACCTCAGATCCGAAGGCAAGATCTTTGTTGCCAAGAATGGGTCCTTTCTGGAGAAAGAGTTTCTTTCGAAAGAAGTAAGTGGGAGGAAAGTAGAGCTTGATGAAGTATTACCTCTTGAACCGGAAAATGGCGCAACTCAAGAAAATGTTCCTGAGGTGCCTGCACCGACTAGAGAGGAAGTTAATGACAATGATCAAGATACTTCTGATCAAGCCCCTACTGAAATTCGAAGGTCCACAAGGACACGTTCCGCACCAGAGTGGTACGGCAACCCTGTCTTGGAAATCATGCTGTTAGACAACGGTGAACCTTCGAACTATGAAGAAACGATGGCGGGCCCGGATTCCGACAAATGGCTAGAAGCCATGAAATCCGAGATAGAATCCATGTATGAAAACAAAGTATGGACTTTGACTGACTTGCCCATTGAGCGGCGAGCCATAGAAAATAAATGGATCTTTAAGAGGAAGACAGACGCGGATGGTAATGTGACCATCTATAAAGCTCGGCTTGTCGCTAAGGGTTATCGACAAGTTCAAGGGGTTGACTACGATGAGACTTTCTCACCGGTAGCGAAGCTGAAGTCCGTCCGAATCATGTTAGCAATTGCCGCATTCTATGATTATGAAATATGGCAAATGGATGTCAAAACGGCATTCCTTAATGGTTTTCTTAAGGAAGAATTGTATATGATGCAGCCGGAAGGTTTTGTCGATCCTAAGAATGCTGACAAAGTGTGCAAGCTCCAACGCTCGATTTATGGGCTGGTGCAAGCATCTCGGAGTTGGAACATTCGCTTTGATGAGATGATCAAAGCGTTTGGGTTTACACAGACTTATGGAGAAGCCTGCATTTACAAGAAAGTGAGTGGGAGCTCTGTAGCATTTCTCATATTATATGTAGATGACATACTTTTGGTGGGAAATGATATAGAACTCTTGGACAGCATCAAGGCCTACTTGAATAAAAGTTTTTCAATGAAGGACCTTGGAGAAGCTGCTTATATATTAGGCATCAAAATCTATAGAGATAGATCGAGACGCCTCATAGGTCTTTCACAAAGCACATACCTTGATAAGATATTGAAGAAGTTCAATATGGATCAATCCAAGAAGGGGTTCTTGCCTGTGTTACAAGGTATGAAATTGAGCTCAGCTCAATGTCCGACCACGGCAGAAGATATAGAAGAGATGAGCGTCATCCCCTATGCCTC
The DNA here is from genome assembly GCF_002162155.2 of Triticum dicoccoides. NCBI lineage: Eukaryota > Viridiplantae > Streptophyta > Magnoliopsida > Poales > Poaceae > Triticum > Triticum dicoccoides. The sequence goes on along the minus strand of NC_041392.1, from coordinate 210,434,028 downwards.
AGCCATAGGTTCTATTATGTATGCCATGCTGTGTACCAGACCTGATGTTAACCTTGCCGTCAGTTTGGTAGGAAGGTATCAAAGTAATCCCGGCAAGGAACACTGGACAGCGGTCAAGAATATCCTGAAGTACCTGAAAAGGACTAAGGAAATGTTTCTCGTTTATGGAGGTGACGAAGAGCTCGTCGTAAAGGGTTACGTCGACGCTAGCTTCGACACAGATCTGGATGACTCTAAGTCACAAACCGGATACGTGTATATTTTGAATGGTGGGGTAGTAAGCTGGTGCAGTTGCAAGCAAAGCGTCGTGGCGGGATCTACATGTGAAGCGGAGTACATGGCAGCCTCGGAGGCAGCACATGAAGAAATATGGGTGAAGGAGTTCATCACCGACCTAGGAGTCATACCCAATGCGTCGGGGCCGATCAAGCTCTTCTGTGACAACACTGGAGCTATTGCACTTGCCAAGGAGCCCAGGTTTCACAAGAAGACAAGGCACATCAAGCGTCGCTTCAACTCCATTCGTGAAAATGTTCAAGATGGAGACATAGAGATTTGTAAAGTACATACGGACCTGAATGTAGCAGATCCGTTGACTAAACCTCTCCCTAGAGCAAAACATGATCAACACCAGAATTCCATGGGTGTTCGATTCATCACAATGTAACTAGATTATTGACTCTAGTGCAAGTGGGAGACTGTTGGAAATATGCCCTAGAGGCAATAATAAAAGCATTATTATTATATTTCCTCGTTCATGATAATTGTCTTTATTCATGCTATAATTGTGTTATCCGGAAATCGTAATACATGTGTGAATAACAGACACCAACATGTCCCTAGTGAGCCTCTAGTTGACTAGCTCGTTGATCAACAGATAGTCATGGTTTCCTGACTATGGACACTGGATGTCATTGATAACGAGATCACATCATTGGGAGAATGATGTGATGGACAAGACCCAATCCTAAACATAGCACAAGATCGTATAGTTCGTTTGCTAGAGTTTTCCAATGTCAAAGTATCTTTTCCTTAGACCATGAGATCGTGTAACTCCCGGATACCGTAGGAGTGCTTTGGGTATGCCAAACGTCACAACGTAACTGGGTGACTATAAAGGTAGACTACGGGTATCTCCGAAAGTGTCTGTTGGGTGACATGGATCAAGACTGGGATTTGTCACTCCGTGGAGAGGTATCACTGGGCCCACTCGGTAATGCATCATCATAATGAGCTCAGAGTGACCAAGTGTCTGGTCACGGGATCATGCATTACGGTACGAGTAAAGTGACTTGCCGGTAACGAGATTGAACGAGGTATTGGGATACCGACGATCGAATCTCGGGCAAGTAACATATCGATAGACAAAGGGAATAGCGTACGGGATTGATTAAATCCTCGACATCGTGGTTCATCCGATGAGATCATCGTGGAGCATGTGGGAGCCAACATGGGTATCCAGATCCCGCTGTTGGTTATTGACCGGAGAGTCGTCTCGGTCATGTCTGCTTGTCTCCCGAACCCGTAGGGTCTACACACTTAAGGTTCGGTGACGCTAGGGTTATGAAGATATGTATATGCAGAAACCCGAATGTTGTTCGGAGTCCCGGATGAGATCCCGGACGTCACGAGGAGTTCCGGAATGGTCCGGAGGTAAAAAATTATATATAGGAAGTGCTATTTCGGGCATCGGGACAAGTTTCGGGGTTATCGGTATTGTACCGGGACCACCGGAAGGGTCCCGGGGGTCCACCGGGTGGGGCCACCTGTCCCGGGTGGCCACATGGGCTGTAGGGGGTGCGCCTTGGCCTAGATGGGCCAAGGGCACCAGCCCCTATAGGCCCATGCGCCTAGGGTTTCCACCATGGAAGAGTCCATGTGGTGGAAGGCACCCCTAGGTGCCTTGGGGGGGAGGGAAACCTCCCCTTGGCCGCCGCCCCCCCTAGTAGATCTCATCTACTAGGGCCGGCGCCCCCCTGGCACCCCTATATATAGTGGGGGGGAGAGGAGGGATTTCACACCAGCCCCTGGCGCCTCCATCTCCCCCCCGTTACGTCTCTCCCTCGTAGTCTCGGCGAAGCCCTGCTGCTGTGACGCCCTGCATCCACCACCACGCCGTCGTGCTGCTGGATCTTCATCAACCTCTCCTTTCCCCTTGCTGGATCAAGAAGGAGGAGACGTCTCCCGTCCCGTACGTGTGTTGAACGCGGAGGTGCCGTCCGTTCGGCGCTGGTCATCGGTGATTTGGATCACGTCGAGTACGACTACATCATCACCGTTCTTTTGAACGCTTCCGTGCACGATCTACAAAGGTATGTAGATGCATCTAATCACTCGTTGCTAGATGAACTCCTAGATGATCTTGGTGAAACGAGTAGGAAATTTTTTGTTTTCTGCAACGTTCCCCAACAAATGCATTAGGTGACTACAACAACTACTATTCTAGTTCATGCTCACCACCGCCGGTGGGTTCCTCCATCATTGCACCTCGGATTATGAGCGCGGCATCATCTCAAGGGTATGGTACATTGTCAACGTCCGTACCTACATCAGCTACATCTTTGCCACAAGGTAACAGTCAAGGTATTGATGATATAACTTCACATGAGATGATGCATGCCTAGTTAACTTGAATGCGTCATGTACTGAGTTACCTGTTGATTTGAGCACACCACCTATTTTAGAGAATCTTGTTACTGTCATGAATGCGTCATGTGATCAAACAACTGAAATATCAACAATTTTGAGTGCACCCATTGAATTAACTGTTGATGCAAAAGAACTAATGTTTAATCATTTTGATATGGCCTCCAATCTTGATGATGATTCTGTGTCCAATGACTTATTGCATGTTTGCTTATTTAAGCATGTTGTAGCATGTAAATTTGATGCAAGTAAGGTTTATTCACCAAAGTTGGGATGGTTTAATGATGAACATTGCGAATCTTTTGAAGTGAATAAGAGCTTCACTTATATGTGCAAACTGAGTTGCAATATTTTCATGCCTTCTACTTCTTGTGATAATTTTTTGGCTTTAGATTTTATGAACAATGAAAGTTACTCATGTATACATGTTACATATGTGCAAAAATCAAGGGAAGTTAAAATGGATGACATATACATATACAACATGTACATCTTGTCTCTTTTGTTAGCCACATTTCAGATTAAGCAATGCCGAGGACGACTTTGTTTTCAAAAAGGGGATGATGATGAAGACATGACTACCTTGCATACGACCAAAAATATTGCATACATGCATATTTGTCAGGTGATTTCTAATGCAAACTATCCAATAGTCTATTTATGTTATTCAGAACAAAAGTACTTCACACACTTTTGTGTTTTGTCCAATTGCAGGTGTATGGGACATTTGTACAATCCACATATGAAGATAAGGGAAAAGAAGATGTTTAGGTTGTGTTCAAAAAGTCCTCTCACGTCACTTTTGGGCCAAGAGAAGATAGAGTCCAAGTCTCTCACGTTCTGGATTCAGATTTGGACTGCACAGACATACCTGACTCAAAACGCCAACAACTTTTTCATACAGACTCCGATTTGGGTGATTCTTTTTTTGTTGGAAACTAGATTTCGTGCTCTTTCCATCCCAATTGGATTCACCTTCAAATTCTTCCGGAGCGTTGAGTTACGGACGAAACAATCTGACGCTGCAGCAGAATCCGAGTCAAACTACAAGCCCAAAGGTGTTGCATCATCTCCATTTGGGCCCATGAGCCTTGTACGACCTAGGGTTAGTTTTAGGCTGCCTTGGGACGTCCTCCCACCTCCTTGGCCGCCACCCCTTGCTCCTATATAAGTAGATCCATCTAGTAGCTTTTTGCTGGGGATTTGTTTAGTTAAAAGTTAGCCATTGCAACTTCGTGTACTTCGTTTGTGTCCAACGACCAGACCAAGACCGCTTCCGGATCCCCACCATTATCAATACTTCATATATATTTGTGATATTCAGATTGCTTTATCATATTCTTGCTCGTTCTTCGATTGCTTGCAGGAATAGACCTTCGTGGTCAGGCTGACCGTGCTTCTAGCATCGTCAGTAATCTCAGGAGATTGGTTTAGCGGTTGCTAAGGCGCAACGTCGTGCACGTTTGTAGTCGGATCGTCAAAGTCGTCTCCACCAAATCGATAGTTATCATCTCATCGAAAGATCGGGACCCTCGCCTCTATCACCTCCTCCTCGGACAAAATGGACGTACCCTCAAAGGATGGTGGAAGAGCCTCTCACCGTGGTACCAACACAAGATAGCCGAGCTTGTGCACGAGTGGGATGCTGAGCGAGCACGACACATAATGGCGGGACTGGCTCCGAGCTCATGGATGATAGCCCGGAGGAGGATGCCCCGACGATGGAGGAGGCATCCGACGACGTGCCAACGCATGCGTCTGCGCTGCTCACCGACTTCACCATGGCGTGGATGCAGGCGCACTTCAGTATCATCATGGTGAAGCAGGAGCAGCCGTCGCCGCTGGTGTCAGTATTCTGGATGCTGAAGGAGGAGCAGAGATACAACCTCAACCTCCTCGAGCTGTCAGTATTCTGGATGCTGAAGGAGGAGCAGAGATACAACCTCAACCTCCTCGAGCATCATCGGTTGGCTGAGCAGCAGATCACCAATGAGTAGGCCAACGAGCTCGCTGTCCCGGCCATGGTAGGGGAGAACCCGGAATTCATGGACCAGCAGTGGGCGATCTTCGAGTCTGCGCGCAATGGCCGCGCTGTCTAGCATGGTGGCGGCGCCATGTCCAGGTGGATGATGATGTTGCGGCGTGACAGGCTGTAGCGGACAAAAACAATGCCACTGTCGGTGTTGTTCGCACTTTCCGTCCGGCTTGATCGTGACCTCATCTCCATCAGCGACGTCGATAGCCAGGGGACGGCCTCCAACAGCTAGCCGACGGATGACAACGAAGAGTAGGAATGTGGGACACAGATGTGACCACTCTAATGAGGAGCGTGTGACGGGAGACGGCCGCCCACGGCCGGCGAAGCGTTGACTAGGCTAGTTTGTGTCCAATTCGATTTTGTATGGTTTCTTTATTTTTATTCATAATGTGTCCAAATCTTTGATGGACATGGTGAAATGGTCGGCTTCTGTTACAGACCATCCGGACACATTCACGAATGGACAGTTAGTCTGATTTGGGACCCGGCATTGAAGATGACCTTATGCACTTTTCAGAAGATACTCCCTCCGTTTCTTTTTACTCCGCATATAAGATTTGGTCAAAGTCAAACTACACAAAGTTTGACCAGATTTATACAAAAATATATAAACATCTAGAATATTAAAACTATATAGTATGAAAATATGTTTCATGATGCATCTCATAATATTGATTACATATTGTGAATGTTTATATTTTTTAATATAAAGCTAGTCAAACTTAATAAAAATTGACTTTGACCAAACCTTATATGCGCACTAAAAAGAAATGGAGGAAGTACTACGTGTCCTCACCAATTAAAACCATTCAGGTGCGCATCAGGGACGAGCCCTCGCGATAGCCACATCGACGCATTTACTGTCGCAGGGATAGGTGGTTGTGCTGCCTGTCCACCCCAGATAACACCTTCCCTGTTACTTTCCTCCCTAGGCAACCCACGTACGCGACCTCCCTCTCTCTCGTGTCCTCTTCCATCTAAGCCGCCGCCACAAGCATCGCCAGCGGGAGAGGAGCTAGCTCCGTTCTCCCACCAACTTCGTCGCCACAAGAGATGAGAGGGTCGGAGGAGAAGGCGGCGGCGGCGTTGGTTTCGATCTGTGATCTGCCTCGATGTGGGAGGCGGCGGATCGATTCGGTCGAAGTTGTTGTCGGAGGTGCTGGGTGGTAGGAGCACCACCCGACGGCCCTGGTGAACGACGATGGGGCCACCTGAGGAGGGCGGCGAGTTTGTTGACGACTGCAACGAGAGCTCGTCGGATCCGTCATCGGCGTCGTTCTTCTGCTTGAGACAGCCGTCGTCTACGTGACCTCCTCGCCGCCACGGGTGGACGCTGGTGAGGCCAGCCTTCCCTCCACGGCTCCACGACAGATACTCCCCCTCTCCCCTCGGCTCCCTCTCCCTTACCCTATCTCTCTTCCTGACTCTCTCTCTTATACACAAAAAGAGCCGTGGTGGCAGCACAACAAAGTACATAACTGGATGCTAAATTGGCAGATTTATCCAATCCTCATACTAGATTGAATTAATGAAGCTGCAGTTCATTACTTATCTGAGCACTATCAAATAGAACTAGATGTGATGGATTAAATATCCTTGCTGAACAACTAATTACACTGGTTTATTGATCGATCTGCAAGATTTGTCATACACGAACAAGGAACACACGGCTGGAGAACATGACATGGAGGATCTGGATCCTGGCAAATAAGAAGGAGGTGAGCTCTTTCTCTTGGATCGTAACCTCCTCGTATGAGATTTTATTGGGTTTGGTTTGTGTGAATTATGTACGTCAATGCACATGAAGGATTTCAAGCCCATGATTTGTGGTTCTGGTTCTTTCCAAATTGCCATGATTTTAACCAAAAATTTGGTGTAGATTCTAATTTGTGTTGTAAGTGCATGCCATTTTTGGTTTTACATGTTTATTTATAGCTTACATCTCTTATTGAAATTTGCAGGATGAGAACTGAAGCATGGATCTGTACTATGCTATCTGGATTTGTGATCTTATTCATGGAAACAGTGAAAATAGCGAGTACCGGTCATTATTTGGTCCCAGTATGCACAGCTTAATTTAATTTTCATTTTGCAAATTCAAAGGTGGCTGAGGACTGTGATTTTGTGGACCTACCAGTTCCTAGGAAATTAAGATCATGTACTGATTGCTGTCTCATAAAACTAGGAACATGGACAACTTTGTCCCTTTCTCTTTCCATCTTTACCTATTGATTTGCTGATTGCATAGGAGCATGTGTGGAAAATGGTTTTCAAATTTGATGGCTAACCAACAAATATATTTGTGTGTTTTACAAACTAATATTGTAATATTTTTTAACAACAAATCTAACTTAACCTGTCTCTGAATGTATTATTGATGTTAGTGTTTCTAACCTCGGGACATTCACGCATTGGATGTTTTCTTAAGCCATTGGCAGAGCACCAAATTCACATCTCAATATTGAGTCTCCTACTTTCAGGTTTTAGCCATACACAATCATGCCGGTCGGACCGTTCCCTCGTCACTGCGGCATGCCAAGAAGAGGCAACATCTTTCAGCTATAAGTGCTCAGATTTTTCTGACGGGTCATGAAACAAGAACCGATGAGACGATGGTATGTATCTTCTGTCTGAAAACTGCTCTTTACTTGTCCTAATAAAAGACATTGAATTGTTTCACGGAGGAGGAAGTACTTGCTGATACTTTTCCAGCAATATCCCAAATACCTCCACATTCTGAGCCAACAGCCGACATGGCGACCGAGCAAGAAACCCAATAAGTTTTGCATATGTCAGTTTCCGTAAGATGTAGTGTAGGATATGGAAATTCTCAGTTTAACCTGAGTTTCGATTATCAGTATGTCCATGGCTGTTCACAAGTCACAACGTCCAATCTGAAGCCATTAATGCATCCGAAATTAGTTGAAGCTATGAAATCAATTAGTGCATTTTTAATGTATGAACATCTATTCAATATCTCTTGTTTGTTATACGCCAGAGTTGCAAACCTTCCTGAAATTGTGTACAAGACCTAAAGACCCAACGGTCTGGTCTTTCCCATTCTTGGCCATCGGGAGGAAGCAGAGCAGCTGCCAACGGCCGGGGAGGTGGGGCGGTGGATGAGAGGAAGCGGCTGCGAGCACGCACCGGTTGTGCACCTCGAGGGAGGATTGGGTGGGAGGAGAGGTGGTGGCGGTAGTTTCAATATGTGATCTGCCACCGGCGCCGCCACAAGGATGGATGACAAGATCAGAGGTGAGCCCCCTCCCGTGCGCCGGCGTCGGTGAGGGTCGGGAGCACCACCAAGCCGTTCCGCGGTCCGCCTCCGGCTTCTCTGATCAGTAAGATCTTCCTCCTCTTCCTTCCCCTCTCCTTCTCCCTCTTCCTGGCAAGACGGTTAACATTGATTTGGGTGGTGTGATGGCCAGATAATCGTAGACTGGTAGTTATTGCTTGTGAAATTCCTCCATCTATATACGTTTGGCAGAGTTTGGTTAACTGCTCCTGTTTGTAGTAGTAAAATTGCATCAGAACAACCTCAAAAAAGAGTACATTTTGATGTGTTGATCGTTAAAAGGACAGACCCAGTGCATAGAAGCTCCCACACAAGGTGGGGTCTGGGGAGGGATTATAGGAACCTAGTCTTACCCCTGCAAAGTGCAATGCAGAGAGGCTGGTTCGAACCCAGGACCTCTTGGCACAAGTGGGGAGGACTTCACCACTGCGCCAGGCCTGCCCTCTTAAAATATTGTCAACTAATTATAAACAACATCATGTTAACGTGAATTTTGGTTCACCTTCACTCATTCTGACATCTATCACCATAAAATATTTTACATGCAAATTGTCTTTGTCCTTAGTCATGGGCGGGTTTGGGAATGACATTTATCACAATAAAATATTTTACATGCAAATTGTCTTTGTCCTTAGTCATGGACGGGTTTGATTGAGGTGCACTCGTGTAGAGCACTTTAAGTCATCAAGTACTTTGGTGTCCTATTTTTTGCAATATAGAATGTGTCATGATGCATTTTCTTCTGCAATCTTATTTAGATGAGCAACATCTCTATAACTGAATACAATAATGAAGCTGCATTTGTTTTCATGGATGGCTCTTCTCTCATCAGGCAGCACCAAATTGGTAGGGCTTCCCCTCATACTTTCAATGCTTCTCATTCAGTGCATTGTTGTTGTTGTGTGCTTGAATACTCTTCTTTTACTTGCATCTTCTTTTCCATTTAACTTGACTGAGCATTTTAGTCTGGCAATGTGCCCATGTCAATTCTTCATATGGTTATCGCATCAGCATGATACAAAATGAGAGCATTTCATTTTCATTCGCTGCACTCCATCTGCATCTGTCATGTTACAATTAAATTCACCCAGTGCACCAAGAAACCTTCTGTATATCTTTTCAGTATCTACAATCTTTCTTCATTGGCGGCTAGATAGTTTCATGGTTATGTTCTTCTGCAATTATCTTTTCGGGTCAATTCACACATGATATAGCTAATATGTTGTATGGCAAATTAATTTAGCCCTGTTTTGGTGGCCAACTACTGATATGTTGTTAGTGGCTAGAACAAGGCACATACTATTTTCCCCCTTTCGATTGGGTGATATACCCCACAACTGTAAAGAAATGAAGTTGTAGTGTTGTATGATGAATTAATTTAGCTCTTTTTCAGTGGCCAACTGCTAACATCTTATTAGTAGCTAGAACAAGGCACATACTGTTTTTTTTCTTTCGATTGGGTGATATACCCCATAGCTGTAAATAATGAAGTTGCAGTGTAATGATATATCATCTTATTGCTGCATCTTTTGCCTTGCAGTCTTGAGTACTTGTGGTTAGCTAATGTTTATTTTCTGATTCTACTGATTCTTGTTAACAGGGTTGTCTGACATGCTTTGCAATGTTAGTGCTGGTCTGAAGCTTTTCTAGAAGCATTTGTGTGTTCTCATGCTCAGGAGTTACAAGGAGCAATGGTGCTATGGTCTTGAACTTCCACTCATCTTCTACCGAAGAATGATCCTTAGCTTAGTTACTTAGCTTGATGTCTTTTTTCGAGGATAGGTTTGGAGTTGCATCCGCTTTTGTCTAGGTTGGTACTTCGACCAGAATTCGCATGACACTATATGCCAAGATTAGTTGTTGTACTTCCTCTAATGCATGACTGAATGGAAACGACTGATTTATTTTTCTTGTAATATGTGAACCATGTACTGCATCAACACTCAATGTAGATCGTGCTTTCAATTGGCTGAGCACAAGAACAATTGACATATTGTGTATCACCAAGAGCATATTCATGTGCTAACCAAAACAAGATTTTTTTGGTGAAACGGTTGCCTCCTACCTGGCACCGCACAACCATCTCTTAGGAGGCGCCCCAATGGGGCGCTATTTGGGCGCCCCATGCAAATGGTGCCCATCGACGATGCTCTCTACGGGGCGTGTTTCTTCCTTGTGCTGGAGAGTGCTGTTCCCTCGAAAAATCGCCATGGTATGGATTCACGACCATGGGGCGTGTTTCTTACCTGTGCCAGAGAGCAGGACGATGCAGAGCAGGGCCAACCCAAGCTGGATAGCAGGGCATCATCGGAGGCGGAGGAGAGGTTCGACTAGAGCACTGACATGGTGGGGTTCGGTAGGGTCAATAAGGTGACCCACAGGGCTTAGCAAGACGATCAGAGACGCCTGTAGGAGCAGAACACAACTTCGGAAGGATGTTCATCGGCAATTAGAGAAAAAAGAGGTGAAAGGATCGCTTGTCAATCTGGCACCGCACAAACTTCCTCTCAGGAGACGCCACCGGGTGGCGCTCCAACCCCTAGTCATAGTATACAGGAGGAACAAGCAACAGACCTGGCAAGAGGAGGCAAAATGGAGAAGCCAAGCGTCGAGGAAACTCTGCTCCAGAGGAGCCGGGACAAGAAGGAGCTAGTTGGGGAGAGCTTGCCGGTGGGTGACGAGGTGAAGCGGCAGCTATGGCTGGCCGGTCCGCTCACCGCCGGCAGCCTGCTGCAGAACCTGATCCAGATGATCTCCATCATGTTCGTTGGACACCTCGGCGAGCTGCCCCTCGCCGGCGCGTCCGTGACCACCTCCTTCGCCACCGTCACCGGATTCAGCTTGCTGGTAAGCAACATTTCGCTTCGCTGTTTCTTAATCATGCTTCATTTTTTCTATATCTCGATTGGCGCTTTTGTGGGATGAAAGCGTGCGAATTTGTTTGGTTGCCCCCATTGGTTTGTTCATGCTATCCCATTACTAGCAGTAAAAGAAGCTGAGTTTTCCGGTGAAAAAAAGGAACAAAAAGAAGGTGATTTTGCCACTTGAACAGTTGCACTGGCTATTGGTGTGCAGTGTTTGTCGGAGTATTTGGAAAGGGAATAGTTTTGTGCTTTAGAGATGTCGACAATTTGTAGTGACCAAGGGACGGTGCACATATGTGTGGTAGTTCAAGTGGTATCCAGCAGCTAGCTTCTGGACTGTTGTGTTGTGTTCTCTTTCACGCGAATGATCATGTCTTACCGTGATATATAAGGGAAATTAATTTGAACGAAGATGGCAGGAATGAGTATCATATACAAACATGACATGCTGTTTTGAAAAAAAAGATGGCATTGTCTACTCCTAAGTTTTTTGGACTTGTTTTCAGTCATGTTTTAAACCTCTGGATATGCACATCCAGCCACACCTCAGAGCATCTCCAGCCTCGTCCCCAACAAAGCACCCTAGACGATTTTTTGACCGCCGGTGCCAAAAAATCGCCCCAGTCGCACCCCCAAAGGCCCCTTTTACGTCGGCTCGGGCCGAAATTGACGCCGGGGGATCCAAGTCGAATCCGGTGCGCTGGGGGGCGTTTGGAGGCGCCGACCGAATCGTTTTTGGCGCGAAAATCGGCAGGCCCTCCTTGGCAGCGACTTGACTCTTCTCGCTGCTTCGTCGTCCTCATCGCCTCGGTTCCCGTGGCGGAATCAATGCCAAAGCTGCCGCGCGCTGCCACGCTGGTCAGCCTCCTCCATTGATGCCTCACGGGCGGCGCAGTGAAGACGGGACGACGCACATCCCTCGCCCGCCACACGTACACACGACGGCCACGCGTATGGGCGGCGTCCCAGCCTATATAAGCCGCCCCCAGCGCGGGGGTGACGCATAGGCTCTCCATCGCCGACGCCCTCGTTCCTCGACACCCCCGTTCCTCCCTTTCTTCTCGCCGTCAACCATGGCCGAGCGCTTTCAAGGCGATGGCGCGGCGGCGAACGGCTTCAGCCGCCGCCACCTTCACGAGGACGAAACTCGGCTCCTCTACGAGGCCGAGTACCCAGTCCCGCTAGACATGCGGGTGCCCGGGACATGGAGGATCAGCGCCGACGGGGTCCCGGTGCCACCGCCGCCCACCGGGGCGGCGCGGCGTGCGAAGATCGCGCGTATCCGCGCCTCTCTGCCGCAGGCGGCGAGGGAAGGTCCGCGGTACGTCCCCGACAGCCCGCTCTGGGAGCAGTACTTCCGGCGGCGCCACACTGAGCAGCTCGAAGCCACCAACGGCGTCGTGCCCTCCGGAAGGCACAACTTCGAAGGCCGCCGCCGATGGTGGGGCGTGCCCGGCCGCACGCCGGAGGCCGTCCTCGAGTACATCGAGGGCGGCAACACGCCCAAGCTGGAGTACCCCTGTCCCCCGTCCTTCTCCCGCCGGCGTGGGAGCTCGTGGACGCCGAGGCGCATGGATCCGGGGGCGTCCTCCTCCTTGTCCGGCCGCTCGTCCGGCTCTCCGTGCCTTCGGCCCGCCAAGCCGAAGCCCCAGGACAAGCCAGTCAGCCAGCACACCCGCAGCTCCGGCGTCCGCATCGCCGACTCCTCCCCCACCTCTGGCCGCCTCGTCCTCGTCGGGCCGAAGGAGGAGCCCGGCCTCCCCGCGGAGTACGATCGAGGCCATTGTCCGGCGCGGCTTCTCCGACGAGTCCGCCCTAAAGTGGGCGCGGGACGACTACCTCCGCGACGAGATGGTCCGGCAGCGCCGAGCCCTGGAGGAGATAGCCGCCCGCAAGCGTGGGCGCGAGGACGAGAACGGCGTGGTGATCCTCGACAGCGACGAGGACGAGGACGCCTCCGGGCCGTCCAACCCACCGCGCCAACCTGGGGAGGGGTGCAGCAGGGACGGCGGCCGCGGAGGAGGTGACAACGACGACAGCGGCGGCGGCGACTACACGAAGTTCTACAGGCTCCTCGGCATGTAGAGCTTCAAGGGCGGCGGGCGGCGAGGAACTGTGAGGGTGACGACGGGCCTTGTAGCTTTTTTTTCTTTTGTAAAATTTTTTAAATATGTATGAACTCGCCGAAGTTTGTGCTTATTTGCGCCTTGTTTGTGCTGAATTTTAGTTTTTAAAAAAATCATGGGCACCGCAACTGGGGAGCATTACGCCCCCAGCACGCGGTGTATGCCGGTGCGTCTCTATGGGGCGATTTTTAGCGCCTCCTGAGGAGCCAACTGCTGGAGATGCTCTCAGTCCATATATTACTTGTGAAGTAAAAGTGGCACCAGCACTCTGCTGAATTGCACACTTTCGAAGCTGATATTCCAAACTTAGTGGTGCCTTTTTTTCCGGAAAAAACTCAAGGATGTCATTTTATTTTTTGGGAAAACCTTAGTGATGCCATTTCAGATGTCATTTTACTTTTGTAAGTAATCACTTTTTTTAGCTTTGTACTTGTTTTTTTTATTTTCTACCTTTGTATTTGTTGTGATTGCAATTTTCTGTGCATTTTATTTTGCAATTTTACTTCAGCGGGGGTGCGTGATTAAACAAATGACTGTGGACTCTCTGGAATGCAGGAATTTGAGAACATATGAATAAGCAAAAATACATAATTGAGATGTCATATGCAAAAAAAGATGTCATATGCAGTGGAATCCTACAAGATTTCAAAAAAAGAAAATTATGCAAGTGAATTTTAACAGTGCGCGGGAAAGAAGCACATGAATTTTAGAAGATTTATGAGAGTGTACAGAGAGATGAAAATGCATTTGACTAAGTTGATGTTTTGCTCTCAGAGTTCATATAGCCCGAAATTTTCAAACATTCAAAAATCAACCTTAGATGTTTCAAACAAATCTGAAAAAAATATGCAAGTACTTATAGATATGTGTGAAATTTCATCACAAAATGCGTTTTTACGTGGCCTGTACCAAAAAATTATAGAGAATCGTGTAATGTTATAGTGATTTTTTTTTTGAGAAATCTCGCTAATGTTATAGTGAATAGTACACGTGCTAGAAAAATATGTGATTTTTTTCTTTTTTGTGTAGCTCGCATAAAGAAGTATTTCGTCGTGAAACTTCGCGGGCATGTAGTATACATTCATATGTATATGTGTATTTTTTTGAGAAATTTTTGAAGTTTTCAAATAAAGAGCTCCATGGAGCTTTAGGCGTTTCCACATTTGACTTCTCAAAGTAAAAAAAAATGGTTTGAACTTATGTTGAGATTCCTATGAATATGGGGCACACGGATGGATTATATAGAACTTTCGTAATTTCAACCCTCATGATACAAAGGACTTCAGCAGAGAAATGCCTTATTGTATGATTAAAATCCTATAGTAGTCCTACAAAAAAACCTTCAATCCAAGGTATCCTTCGTCATGTCGCCATGACCCGTCGGTTGCCGCCTAGGTGCCCTTGCACCCCTGTTAGAGCATCTCTATCAGACCTCGTATAAAGCTGCGACCCGTAAAATAATCACCAAAATACGGATTGATGCGGAAAATCCTGCCCGATCAAACCCTGCAAACACGTCCGACTCATAAAATTTTTTGCGGGGTGCGGCGCCCTCAACCTTTAGATTCACGGGTTGGGAGGCTGACCTGAGCTCGCCCCCCTATCCGCAGCGAGATTTGGCGCGAAGGAAATTTCCATGCGGCAGTTCCCGCTCCCCCCCTCTCGGCCACCATTGCCCCGCCACCGCCTGCTCCATTCCATCTTCCCCGGCCATTCTTCGATACCATGGAAGCCTCCCAGCCGTCCCCTGTCACCGTGGAGGTCGCGCACGTGCAATCCCCTCCGGCGGATCTCATCGCCGGTCAAGTCGTCCCCGTCATCGCCCAAGGCACCACCGCGCCTGCCCGCAAGCGACAGGGCAACGTCATCATGCAGGGCGGCAATCCGACTGGCCCCGCCGGAAAGGCACGCGCGTCGGGCGCCAGCGCCGCTGCAAGATCTGCCCGGCCGCCGGCGGAGAAGGTGGGCAAGGTTTTGGGCGTGAAACACAAGAAGGTTCCTACGAAAAGGCCGGCGCCTTCGTCCACTCCCTCCGCCCCGGCAAGATGTTCCCCGGCGATGCCGTTCAACGGCGCTGCTTTGACCCCAGGCGAGGTGTTCGATGAAATGTCCGGAAGGTATGCATCTTCGATCCCTTGTACTTGTTTCGCTTTTCACCATTGTGGTAGCTCGTGACTTGATGTCACTCACTGTAGCGGTGGTTCTAACATTGCCACTGTCATAGTTCGTGAACTTGTCGGACACCAACGCCGTCGACATCGATCAAGCCCCGTTCGTTGATTTCGGTTACAATGAAATGGAGGGTGGCGTGGGTGATCACGGTGGTGAAGATGAAGTGGAGGAGGTAGATGAGGGGGCGTATGAGCAAGCGCAAGCAAAAACAAAAGCGTGAGATCGAAGAACTACACGATGTTGGAAGATCAAATCTTCATCAAGGCTTGGAGTGTGGTGTCTCTTTATGCTTGCACGGGTACACCTCAAACCGCCAAGAGGTATTGGCAAAGAATCGAAGATCAATACTTCCGCATGATGGGGAAGCATCCCAATAGGACTCCACGGACCTTTCGGTCACTCCAAGATCGTTGGGACGTGATCAAACCGATTTGTAGCCGTTGAGCTGCTTGCTTGGAACAAGTTCGCAATGCACCTCCAAGTGGATCCGTGGAATTCAACTATGTAATTTTGTTTTCACGTCCCAAGTTGTGCACATCATTCGTACCATATGAAATCTTTGCATCATTTGACTTTGTTTGAATTGTGTAGGAGAAAATTGCCCAACAAAGATACAAAGACATGGAAGCCTCCGAAGGCAATTTTTTTAAACTAGAGTATTGTTGGGACTTGCTCAAAGAGTATGGCAAGTGGAAGTGGATTGACAAAGAATCCCCACCGAAGTGAGGTCCACTTACGAACATGGATGAAGATGAAGATGATGATGGCCCAAGAAACTTGAACAAGTCTGATGGTGACAAGAAGACAAATGTGAAGATCAAGAGGGAACACGAAGCATCGAGCTTGCGGGACAAGATAGATGCCATGGTGCATTCAAATGAGTTGATGTTAGCGAAGACCTTGAAGAGAAAGAAAGAGTTGGCCGGGAAGAAGGCACAAAAGAAGCAAGGGAAACGTCAATTGTTTAAGGACGAGGGGTTGCGCAAGGCGGACATTGAGGAGAGAAGAGCACATGGCGCTGAGAACAAAGCCATGTCCAAGCTTCTTGCCAAAGAGAATAGGATCATGACATTGAACCGCAATGATATGGACGATATCACCAAATAATGACATGATATGACAAGGAGAGACATTTTGAAGAGGAGGATGGTAGCGGCGGCCGGTGCGTGTTACAGTGCCAGTGATGTTTTCTCATCGGGATTTGGAACCAGTGTCGCCGATGGATTCAGTGCGTTCGGCGATGCTTTCGGTGTCGGAGTTGGAACAAGCTCCGGCAATGGATTCGGGGCGGGCGATGGCATCGATGGAGGTGGTGCGGAGTGAAGATCATGATGACGGGTGAAAAGCGACCAAGATAATGATGGACGTGGTCGTCGCTTTTGCATGAAGTCCTTTTGCGTTTGTCGTACAAAACTACGCTTTTATTTGCGCGCGAACTATGTTTTGTTGTTTGAATTTGAACTCAATTATCAGAATCGCTGTCAAATTCACCTATTGGGGGTTTTCGGTTTGCAGGTCGATGCGGGATGCGCCCGAGCAGACCCCGCGTAGTCGACCCGTAAAAGAGCATATTCTGCGAATATCAATTTTTTACGAGTCCATTTTGCGGGGTTGATTCTGCCGCCGCCTGCGCCGATCCGCAAAGCCGTTTTTCCGCGAACTGTATACGTGTTTTACGGGTCGGTATTATACGAGGTCTACTAGAGATCCTTTTACCGGCGTTTTTTCCCTCGTGCACACGTGCCGACCCTTCCAAATCCTCTTACGCCCAAACTATGGTATCCTTCTTTCAGTTTTGTGCTATGTTTGTAGTGAATTTGCATCTTTTGATTTTCTGCCACTTCAAATCCAGTTACGTACAAAGTCGAGTTCAAGTTTATAGATCTCCAAGTTCCGGTTTCATAAATGATATTGGGAATGTCTAGGGCACATTTAAATGTGCCCTACTTATTGCACATCTAAATGAGTGAATCAAGTATGAAAAGAAAAAGAAAAAAGAAAAAGAAAATATCCAATTTCAACGTAAGATTAATGATATAGGACTTAGATGTGCAATACTTATGGCACATCTAGATGTGCTTTAGCAAAACTGAATGATATTCTTCGTTTTTGGTTTACTTGATCAGGTTGGCATGTCCAATGCCCTGGACACTCTGTGCGGCCAAGCATTTGGCGCCGGGCAATATCACCTCCTCGGCATCTACAAGCAACGCGCCATGCTACTACTCACCGTCGTGAGCATCCCCGTCGCCTTCATGTGGTTCCACACCGGCCAGATCCTGCTCCTGTTCGGCCAGGACCCCGACATCGCCATGGAGGCAGGCACGTACGCACGGTGGATGATCCCGGGTCTCTTCGCCTACGGACTGCTGCAGTGCCACGTCCGGTTCCTGCAGGCACAGAACGTCGTGCTCCCGGTAATGGTCAGCGCCGGCGCGGCCGCCCTGTTTCATCTGCTCGTCTGCTGGCTGCTCGTGTACGTTGCCGGGATGGGCGGCAAGGGCGCTGCTCTTAGCAACGCCGTCTCCTACTGGGTGTACGTGATCTTACTGGCAGTGTATGTGAGGGTGTCGAGCTCTTGCCAGCAGACGTGGACCGGGTTCTCCATGGAAGCCTTCCATGGGGCGCATGACTTTTTGAGGCTCGCCGTGCCGTCTGCTCTCATGCTCTGGTGAGTGATATTTGGAGGTATTAATTAATACTCCGTTACGTAGTTGTGATCATTGATAGGTTTTTTATATTCGCAATGGCAGCATGGAATGGTGGTCGTTCGAAATCCTCGTGCTACTTTCGGGGCTTCTTCCAAACCCCAAGCTGGAAACATCCGTTCTGTCGATCACGTAAGACAATCGCATCGACATGATTGCTCCTGTGTTGATTTGCTTCGCATCCTCACATTTGCTTCCTCCGTTTTCTCAAGGATAGACTCAACACGGCTAACTGCCTCTTCATGATCCCCTATGGCCTTGGCGCTGCCATAAGGTAAGTGATACTATTCGAGGCACTCCTACTATCATGCTCATGCTATTTTGCATGACATGATCGTGCTTGGTGCAGCACCCGTGTCTCGAACGAGCTCGGGGCGGGGCGGCCACGGGCAGCCCGCCTCGCCATGCGGGTCGTCGTGGTCTTGGCCATCTCGGAAGGAACTGTCATGGGGATGGTCGTGGTCCTCCTGCGCTTCGTCTGGGGCCATGCGTACAGCGACGAGGAGGAGGTTGTGAGATACGTTGCCAGGATGCTACTGCTCATCTCGGTTGCCAACTTCTTTGATGGAATTCAGTGTGTTCTCTCATGTACTTGCTTCTCAATTGCTATGCTATACACGGTTACTCTTAGATACTTAGGGCCTGTTCGGCCTTCCGCCAGCTCCGCGGATCTGCGGAGCGCGTATATCCCAGCTCCACCTTTTCAGCCTGCAGCTCCGCCGGCTCCGCGAGCTGACTCGGGAGTGGAGGGATTCCGAACGCTCCCTTAACTTACAGAGGGAGTGAACATGCATCACGTATGTGTAGGTGTGGCTAGAGGCTGTGGGTGGCAGAAGACCTCTGCATGTATCAACCTCGGCGCGTTCTACTTAAAGCCAGTTCTTTTGGGCGATTCTACCAGAATCGTCCCCCTCCTCAGTTTCTTCCAGAATCATCACTCCATATGTTTTTTACAATCCTAGCTAATTAGACTTTAACTAGATAAAATTATAAAAAATATATGGAGTGACGATTCTGGAAGAAGCTGGGGAGGGGGGCGATTCTGGGAGAATCGCCGAAAAGAACTGGCCCTTAGTTGGTGTACCGGCAGCCTACCTCGTAGCCTTCACGCTGCGCGTCGGCGGGATGGTGCCTTTCCTTGTATTTATTTGGTTTTCTTGAACTTTTATGGGTTTGATAGCATGCTAATAATGTGAAAATAATGATGTGTGGCCAGGGCCTTTGGATGGGAATCATATGCGGTATTCTGGTGCAGGTCTTGCTGCTCGTGACCATCACGCTATGCGCTGACTGGCAGAAGGAGGTACGCATATGCAGATGTTGTAGATTGGCTATGCCATTTTCGTTATGTTAGATTTGGGTTCATGAGTGTAAGTGATTCATGTTTTGTATGAACTGGATATGTGATGCATAGGCAACCAAGGCGAAGAACAGAGTCTTTGTTTCTTCTCCTCCAATGGACCTCCTCACGACATGAAGATGAGGGCTTGTGGTAATGAAGCAGCCAAACAGGGCGCACGCTGCGAATTAACAACAATGACAGTGTGTACTTTTTGGGGGCAAGACGCGTGGTTAACGAAGCCATGTTCTCTAGTCTCGCCCTAAGGTCGTGGGAGAATGAACCATGCATTGACAACTTGATTCACTATACCACATGTTTTTATCTCAACCTTCTGCCTTTGTCGCTCATCTCTCATTGGGTTTTGGTAATTAATGACATGAAAACTAAGAGTAATGATGTGTTATCAAGTTTATTTAGAATAGAGTCAATTACACCGATGATACTATAACTTGGCATAAACGACCACTTTAGTGTTAGAACTTGTGGTGTACATCGAGGTGGTGCAAAAACTTGGCTCGAGCATGCAAATACGGTGCTAATTGTGTTTGTATACGGCAGCACTGCTGACGACGCATGCCAACGTAGCGTGGGACGCATTGTCAGTGACAATACAATGGTTTTTTGTGAATATCACCTCGGTTTTTTCCACAAAAAAGCCCCTGATAAAAAAACACCTCAGTTTTTTATTTCTTCCACGGAAATGCCCCCGACAAAAATGGTGCGGTGGGCATCCGACCCGAGGACCTCTAGTACCCTGCGTGTGCAGCTAACTACCCCATCAAGATCGTCGTTCCAGTATAGAATAGAAACAACTTTTATATATCTTCACTTAGACAACATAAATTAAGAATTTAAATTTTTCAAAGAAAAAAACGTATGCAACCGCTGAAATTCGAAAATGCAACCTTAGGTCAAGAACGAGCAGAGCTACCACACCAACAATTGTAATTACATGTTTACAAAGAATTGTCACGTATTATGTCTATAGCAGAACACGCTCATGGGCTAAAACAGAATTCAGTTAGTGCAGCCAATTTTCAACATGTTAGTTTTTCAGAAATTACATAAAATATTTGAATTAAAATTTTAAGTAATATCCATATAAATAAAGTAAATCACATTATTAAATTTCCATATAATTTCATAAAATGTTCACCTATTAAATTCATAAAAATCGAAAAAATTATGAAATATAAAAAATATTAACTAATTTTAGAAACTCTTTCCATATTAATTCAGTATTTTAAATCAATTTCTATATATATTTAAGTAAATTCAAGCCGTTTTCAATAAAATATTCATCCCTTGGAATGAGTATAGCATATAAAGCTGTTTTCAATTAAAATTTATTCTGCTGACAGCTGGGACCCTCTTATCAAGTGCTTTTGCGTGAAAAAACAAAAAAATGTGGCAGTTTTCGAAAAAAGAGCACGCAGACGCCCCATCTTCGTTGTTGAGTCGCTGCCAGCGGGCCACGCGCCATGCTGGCATGCCTCGTCACCGTCGCGTTCGTATATAAACGCGATTAGCACCGTATTTGCACGCTCAAGCCAAGTTTTTGCACCACTTCGATGTACACCACAAGTTGTAGCACTAAGGTGACAGTTTGCGCCAAGTTGTGGCACCACCAGTATAATTGACTCTTTAGAATAACATGTAATTAGTGTTGTGACTGGCGATCAGGCCGTGTCTTAATGAATACGAGTGTTCCATTTCGAAAACAATTGTTTTATATTTCAAGAAACGTCATTGGT
The DNA here is from genome assembly GCF_002162155.2 of Triticum dicoccoides. Taxonomy (NCBI): domain Eukaryota; kingdom Viridiplantae; phylum Streptophyta; class Magnoliopsida; order Poales; family Poaceae; genus Triticum; species Triticum dicoccoides. Next base: position 210,413,083 of record NC_041392.1, on the reverse strand, counting down.
GACCCTCATTTTTTGTGCTAGCAAGTGGTTGGCCTTGTAAGCTCTTAGAGCATCTACAACCAGACTCCTTAAACGTCCAACCAGATTGCATGGTCACTGTCTGGACAGGAAAGCGAAGAAAAAAAACTACCCATATGAGGATGTTCTAGATGTCCACAAATCCCCATATCCACACCAAATATGGGGAGGATATGAGGATGTCCTGGCATGTTCGGGCACGTAGGATGCGGCCCACCTCGGATCACTTTTTCTCTTTTTTTATTCTTTCTTTCCACTTTCTCTCTTCATCCCCACCAATCACATGCATTTGACTGGACAATTTAGGGATGATGTAGGGGACATGATTGCATGCATGCACAAATTGAGGCTCAAAATGGACAGGGATAAAAGTTAGCCAATCCTAATTCTATATGCTCTTACTTTGTAATTTGTAGGCTTTTAATTCACATTGAGTTTAAGGAGAACTTGCTTTGTTGACAGAGTACCTCCAAACAATTATCTTCAGTTTTACTAAGCAAGTTGTCCTTCTTGCCAAACATTGCCACCTTCAAAATTTAGTTCGCAAATAAAGTTCTCCTTGCAGAAAGAAGCTTCGTTGTGTCTGGTATCGTATCTCTAAGTTTTTTGTTTCTTTTCTAAGTGAAAGTAGGATAACACCAGTTATTCGAACCTAGGGAAAACATTACTTCATAAAGTGTGTATGCAATATCTTTTTCCTTACTTGCACTTTTGCAAGTTTTGCCTCTGCACTCATACTTTGTCATACACTTGCATATGCAGGCTCTCCTAAACAACCCAATATAAAATCTTTAAACATTGCCAACTAAATTTTCAAGGTGGTTTTTTCATAGATCTGTCCACATCCATATCATAATGTTAGTCCTACAACTAAACAACACACACATCAACTATCTAAAAACTCAATCTTAGATATCTCATCCCACCCCCACCCCACTTTGTCAAGGAACATTGGAACAATACTTATACTAGAGGTACTTAACAGTTAGGTGTGAAGACAACTCAAAATTAAGAATTAGTTTGGGAAACCGAGGTTGTAAAAGGAGCAAACTTATGGAGCCACATTAGTTAGTTTCTTGACAACTTTAATTGGAACTTCCATAACTTTTGACTTTTGACCTTAAATCATGCATCGTCTGTTGTGAATGTACGCTTCTTCAAATGACATCTTCTCCTTGCTCGCAAACATTCTAGGAATTTCCACAATTAATTATGTTTAGGTGAGGAGTTACATCTTGAAATCTGATGTTCTAGTCATGCACTAGTCAGTATCACTCATTCCCGTAGTTTACCATAGAGGTGCCATACATGGACAAGTTTAAATTTCATCAACCATTACAAAATGTGAAACTCTCGTTTCAGTATCCACTTGCGAGAGCATCTACGAGTGTAGGTACTTATTGCGTAACAGCTCTTGCCACACATTCTCGACTTCAGGATTCTATACCCAAGGCCACACCTTTAGTCGGGTGGACAACAGTTGATATTTTAAAGAATATGGAGCGATGGAAATCCACTCATATTCTTAGCCCTTACGTACCAATATTTTTAAAGAAAAAATAAACTTGGGAAAAGTATCTCGAACAACATTGGCGAGATCAAGTCTACCACCATGAGAGGCTTGCACTTCGAGCAACCAACCTTATGTGCAAAACAATCATCATCTTTTTTTTTTCTAATCCTTGTTTTTTTAGCTTGTGGTAATAGATCAGAATACCAAAATATCAAAACGGGAAGGAGTCAGTCTCATTCAAAGAGTTATATTGATATACTTTAAAAGCACAAATAGTTTTCTATTCTTGTCCGGATTGATGTCAAGTTCCATCTTCGACAAAGAGGACAATATCATCGCCATACTCGAAAATGGAAGATGCAAACCGGGGTCTCAACCTATTTTTCTAAAAAAAAATATTGGAAAAGAAAACGCCATCATCGGCATGACGTGAGACTAATCCCTATCTTGGTACACGTGTGTTTATCCTTGCAATGGCGAGTATTGACGAATCCATTGTCTACCATGAGATTTATGGCCTAGCTTACACGTAACACTTTGCACTTTCGACTTGTTTTCCATCGTGAAAATGTTGAAGCGTTTGGTCCAATATATATTTTTACAAAATCTCAAAACAATAGTGCTGATTTTAGAATTTTCACAAGTATCACCCCGTTGTCCCCATAACTAACAAAGATTAATTTTTCGTTTGTCGCGCGGTCAAAGATGTTGGGGAACGTAGTATTTCAAAAAAATTGCCTACGATCACGCAAGATCTATCTAGAAGAAGTATATCAACGAGCGGTGTCTACGTACCCTCGTAGACCGAAAGCGGAAGCGTTTAGTAACGCAGTTGATGTAGTCGAATGTCTTCGCGATTCAACCGATTCAAGTACCGAACGTACGGCACCTCCGCGATCAGCACATGTTCAGCTCGGTGACGTCCCTCGAACTCTTGATCCAGTTGAGGCCGAGGGAGAGTTCCGTTAACACGACGGCGTGGCGACGGTGATGATGAAGTTACCGGCGCAGGGCTTCGTCTAAGCACTATGATGATATGACCGAGGTGTGTAACTGTGGAGGGGGGCACCGCACACGGCTAAAAGATCAACTTGTGTGTTCTAGGGAGCCCCCTGCCCCCGTATATAAAGGAGGGAGGGGGAGGCCGGCCGTCCCTAGGGGCGCGCCCAAGGAGAGGGAGTCCTACTAGGATTACTAATCCTAGTAGGATTCCTCCACAAGGAAGAGAGGGGGAAGGAAGGAGAAGGAGATGGAGTAGGAAAGGGGGGTGCCGCCCCCTTCAATTGTCCAATTTGGACTGCAGGGGGGGGGGGCTGCCCTGGCTGCCCTCCTGTGACGCCCCAAGACCGGAGCTTTAGATGCCTTCTGTGGTTTTCGGGTTTCGTCGTGTGTTTTGTTTGGTTCATTGCATTCATCATTGCATCATGTGCATTGCATCATGTCATCATGCCATCATGTCATTTCTTTTCTTAACTCAACTAAATAAATGGCATGGATCTTTGATCCATTTAAACCGAGGGAATTCACGTGGTGATTTCTCTATATAACATATCCTCCCAATATTTTAGGGAGCTATATTAAATATTCCATTTTCGGAATCACCCATAACACACATGCAAAATATTTTCCATGTCTATTCCTCTTCGAGTTTGACCTTCATACCTTGCCAATATTTCTCATCTCTTTTATCGAGGCTTCTCTAAAAGTCTCAGCCCATTTAGAGTCCTTTCGAATGGGTTTCAAAATTCAAACATGTTGAATTAAATTCAACATGTGCGAATCTATTGTTCTCCAAAAATCCTCTTGCCATTTTATTTAAATTCCTCACATTTTTGTGAGTCCAGAAATATTACCCTCGTGCGCTAATTCTTTCCTAACCCCCCTCTTCTTTTTCTTCTCTATATGCTTTTCTGTTAAAGGAAAAGAATGAAGAGAGGAGAGCCCAGCCTCTTGGGTCTGTCCATCTAGGCCGGCCCATTTGCGTAGCTAGCCCAGCCCACCTAAACCCTCCTCTTAACCCTAGCCTCTCCCTGGCCTGATCCCCATCTCCCTCGCATCTTCCCAGCGCGCCAGGAGCCCTGCGCTCGATCCCATCGCCCTGTGCTTCCTCGCACCAACGCCCACACCTTTGCTTGATCCCCTCCTGCTTCCCTGCGCCTCCCTCTCTCTCGCTCACGCCGAGCCCCTCCACTCCTTCTTCCAGTAAGGCCCTGCACCGCTCGTCCCAATTGTTTTGGCCTGAGCTCGCCGGAGCCACAGCACCGGCCGTCGCCGGACCTCCTCCTCGGCTCCACCCTGCCGGCTCCCGACGCCTCCGCCTCACCCTCGCTACCCCACCGCCTGCAGTAAACGTCGCCGACCTCTCCTTCTTCCTCCCGTGCGCCTCCCTCTCCTGCAAGGCCGCCCCTCGCCTTGCCGCAGCCGAGCTGCGCCGCGGCGCTGACCAGTGCTGGCCTCGACCTCCTCACCTGCTGTCAAGCTCCTGGAGCTGCTGCTGCTCCCTGCATCGCCGCGCCCTCAAGTGCCTCGTCTCCCGCAGCCGGTCTAGGAGCTCCTCGCAGCCACCTCGTCACCCCGCTTCGTTCGGCCGCCGCGTCGCCATGCTCCAGCACTTCTTCGAGCTCGTCTTCCTCGACCTCCCTGTCATCCCGGAGTCTCTCGCGGCCATGCCGAGTCCTGCTGCTGCTGTTGCTTCGCTGTAGAGCTCCGCCGCATCAAGTACCCCTGCTTTCGAGCGACAGGACGGGGTCCCGTGACTGCGCTGACTTCCCTGTCGCAAGCCTCCATGCGGCTTCGTCGTTCTCCCGAGGTCCTTGTGCTACTTCTTTTCAGACCATCAAGACCGGCAAGGTCAACTACAGGGATACCACGTACCACGACACACGGATGCCCGAACGAGTACCACGACAGACCGCCCAGTACCCTTTCGAATCCTTCAAGACCGTCAAGTGAACGACTACCATCGCTCCAAGATTCGAACGGCTACAACGACTTGAACATCTACGGAACGTTTACGACTACACGATGAACCGCCAAGGCCGGCCACAACCCTTGTACCACTACTATCGCCAAGTTCCACGATGACCCAAGTACCATGAGACGTATACCGCTACCATCGCAAGAATCGAGACCGACAAGTCTGAAGATGCAAGTACCACTCCGAACCATGTACGACAACCGTCGCCGAAGACCCGTGTAACGCAAACGTCAAGTTCAACTACTGCCGTGTGAACCGCTACTTCCCACGACGACCCCGTGAACAACTACTTCCCCTTCGACACGTGTACCCCTAACACCGAACTCGATCCGTTCCGGTAATGCACACTTCGAAGGTATAACCTCGAGACGACGTCCGTGAATGAATGCTTGCGATGTTTGAGATGCTCGTGTTTGCAATGTGTCCAAATTGTCACTCGTTCCCTTGTCGCCAACTCGTGGGACACCCGGAATCCGGGAACGCCCCACCATCTTTTGCACGCGTCCGCACACTTCTCCTTTGCATCGGTATCTCAATCGAATTACCGGAACCGGGACGTTGCCGTGGCACCGCTTCGTTATCGTTGCCGTGGCACCCCTTTTTATTTCTGCCACGATGACAAATGCTTCTCAATATGCTCTTATCAACTTATTCATAAATATTGCATAAAACTTGTTCATGTCATCCGCATCATGATAACTTGTTGTTGCAATAAATTACTAAAGCACATGGGGATTTTTCTGGACTTGGTGTTTGTTGTTCCGGCCTCATTTAAACTTGCCTAGATAGGTAGTTTTCATTTGCTTCACCCCTTGCCATGTTAACCAACATTTAATATTGTTGAGTACCTAAACAAGAGAGAACTAAATAACTTGAACGTGGTGTTTCGTCAATATGCAACTCGTTGCATATTGAGCTCCACTTAACTTGTAGAGTTGTTTGTGCTCTTTGCCATGCCATGCATATTTAAACCGAACATGCATCATTCTTGGTTGTGCATCATGCCATGTTTATGTAGTGGTTGTTTAGCATGTGGTTTGCTTCTTTCCGATGTGCTTCTTCGGGTTGGTTCCGTTCACGTTGCGTTTGTGAGGATCCGTTCGACTACGCCCATTTGTCTTCTTCATGGACTCGTTCTTCTTCCTTGTGGGATCTCAGACAAGATGACCATACCCTTGAAATCACTTCTATCTTTGCTCGCTAGTTGCTCGCTCTATTGCTATGCATATGCCGCGATACCTACCACTTGCTATATCATGCCTCACATATTGCCATGTCAAGCCTCTAACCCACCTTGTCCTAGCAAACCGTTGCTTGGCTATGTTACCGCTTCGCTCAGCCCCTCTTATAGCATTGTTAGTTGTAGGTGAAGATTGGAGTTTGTTCCTTGTTGGAACATGGATATTCTTGTTGGGATATCACAATATCTCTTATTTAATTAATGCATCTATATACTTGGTAAAGGGTGGAAGGCTTGGCCTTATGCCTGGTGTTTTGTTCCACTCTTGCCGCCCTAGTTTCCGTCATACCGGTGTTATGTTCCTTGATTTTGCGTTCCTTACACGGTTGGGTTATAATGGGAACCCCTTGACAGTTCGCCTTGAATAAAACTCCTCTAGCAAGGCCCAACATTGGTTTTACCATTTGCCACCTAGCCTTTTCTTTCCCTTGGGTCGGCCGGCTTAAGGGTCATCTTTATTTAACCCCCCCGGGCCAGTGCTTCTATAAGTGTTGGTCCAGCTGAGCGATGTCCGGGGCTACCAGGGGCAACTCTGGGCTGGCCTACCCGACGTCTTGCTCATCCGGTGTGCCCTGAGAACGAGATATGTGTAGCTCCTATCGGGATTTGTTGGCACATCTGGGTGGCTTTGATGGTCTTATTTTACCATTGTCGAAATGTCTTGTAACCGGGATTCCGAGCCTGATCGGGTCTTCCTGGGAGAAGGAATATCTTTCATTGACCGTGAGAGCTTGTGATGGGCTAAGTTGGGACACCCCTACAGGGATTTGAACTTTCGAAAGCCGTGCCCGCGGTTATGGGCAGATGGGAATTTGTTAAGGTCCGGTTGTAGAAAACCTGAAACTTATCTTAATTAAAGTATATCAACCGCGTGTGTAGCCGTGATGGTCTCTTTCCGGTGGTGTCCGGGAAGTGAACATGGTGTTGGAGTTATGCTTGATCGTAGGTTGTTCTAGGATCACTTCTTGATCATAGTTTCTCGACCGTGCATTGCCTTCTCTTCTCGCTCTCATTTGCGTATGTTACCACCATATATGCTAGTGCTTGCTGCAGCTCCACCTCATACCTTTTCCTACCCATAAGCTTAAATAGTCTTGATCGCGAGGGTGTGAGATTGCTGAGTCCCCGTGACTCACAGATTACTTCCAAAACCAGCTTGCAGGTGCCGATGATACCGTGCAAGTGACGCAACCGAGCTCAAGGAGGAGCTCGATGAAGATTTCGTTCATTGTGTTGTTTCGTTTCAGTTGATCAGTAATGGAGCCCAGTTGGGATGATCAGGGATCTGTGTAGCATTTGGGGTAGTCTTCTTTCATTTTGGTTTCGTAGTCGGACCTTGTTTGTATCTGGGTGTTGTAATGCTTTATTCATGTATTGTGTGAAGTGGCGATTGTAAGCCAACTATGTATCTCTTTTCCTTATTCATTACATGGGTTGTGTGAAGATTACCTCACTTCCGACATTGCTTTCAATGCGGTTATGCCTCTAAGTCGTGCTTTGACACGTGGGAGATATAGCCGCATTGAGGGCGTTACAAGTTGGTATCAGAGCCTTCCTCGACTTAGGAGCCCCCTACTTGATCGAATCGCTGGCGTTGTTGAGTCTAGAAAAAAGTTTTGAGTCATTTAGGATTATATATATCGGAGAGTAGGATTCTTTTTACTCCTCAGTCCCTTCGTCGCTCTGGTGAGGCATCCTGACGTAGAGTTTTGACTCTTCTCTTCTCAAATTTCACTAAAAAAATTTAGGACACGCGGGTATCTTGGAATCGTTCTGATGGTTTTGTGACGAGAACATTGTTCTTGGTGCCTCCTGACATTTAGGGGTTGTGGCACTGTCCCGGGGAGTTGAGCTCCGAGCTGTTGTCGTCGCAATTTTATCGTTGCAGTTCTGGAATACCTGAGTTTTGCCGACATCAAAAATCTCTTTTATGCAGTTGTTGGTGAGATAACCTCGACACCACCCAGTACTGGGGCGGGAGTTCGGGAGTATTGCCATAACTCGTATAACGGATGCTTTTCGAAGGTTGAGGTAAATGATTTCCGAAGGTTTCTTGGTTATGTGTTGAAGGATGGATACAGCTGGATGTAGGATTTGTTAGTTTTGCGTGAGATATTATGCTTCCCCTGTATCCCCAACACCTGATTGCATAACCGGAAAGTTTCGGGAGTTTATAAGTGGGAATTCAAGTAGCCCTTAGGATATCTTTCCGACAGATGTATGATATGAAATTGGGGTTCGACGTCTAGTTGTACGCCTATCCACGGTTGATTTTACAGTGGTCTCGTTGTGTCTTAAAGAGTCCTTGGCTATGCTGACTTGGGGACACTTCATATGTCATGTGCACTGCCTTGTACATGATGGTGTTGTACGATCGAGCCCGTGTAGGCCCCACCACGAAAACTTCGGACGAAATCTCTATCATATGTTTGTTCCAGCTTATTCTGCAAGCCAATCCTTGTTTTGTTTTTGAGTTGTGGTATTAGAGTTGCTTCAAAGTCGAATGTGGATTCCATCCCTTGTCTAAGCGGTATTCTCATGTTCCTATGTGAATACCAATCCTTCACGATAATCGAGATTGTCATGTCAATCCTTTGCAACCGGTGTGTTTTCTCTTCAAGCGGATCCATTCATTTTAAACATCCGCAAGACCAACTCTAAGTATTCTCAGCGTTACTTGTTTCATTCGTCCCAAGTTGTCTTTGTTTTCCCGCCCACCCACCCTTTTTCTTCAAGGACTCAGATTTCTTAATCAAGTATCCATTTTACTCATGTGAATTTTCTCCATTCATTTCTTTCAATGTTCTTATCCGGTGATTCTTATGAAGATTCTAATGGAGCTTCAAGTTCTTCATTCTTCGTTCTTTTCCTTCTCCGGTGGATCCTATTCAAGCTTTGTTGATCATATCTTTTCCTCGTTTCAAATGTTTTCTCATGCCGGTGCACCTCTTTATCATTCACCTTTCACTATTCATTTGTCCCGGAGTCTTCAAGTTATCTCGAAGATTCGTGTTTCCACTCTGCATCCGTTCAAGAACTTTCGAGGATGTTATCTCATTCAAGCCATTTAATTCAACCGGTGCAATCTCTCTCTTTAAATCATTCAACGGTGTTTTCTTTTGAGTGGGCCCTAACCCACAGGTCTTTTCCTAGGATCTTACCTGACTCTTCTAATTTTCTCGGAGCTTCTCAAATTCTTTTCCAAGTTTGACGTAAGAATGAGTTATCATCAGTCAAATGCTTTCTCCAAGATCTTTCAAATTCTTTTCATCGTTGGTTCAACCTTTCTATTCCTAATTCCGGAGTGCCTCAACAATTCATGGTGATGTTTCTCGTCGTAATTCTCAGATTTTGAAGATCGAAGAAGAGTTTCTCTTAAATCTTGCTCCATTCTCTTAAAGATTCATGATTCTAGCTTGTTGTCATCCTCTCATAGTTGTATTCGACTATGAGAATTCTTTTCACCTATCCGAAGCGATTCAAGATTCTTTTCATTCTGAATCTCTGAAGGCCATCATTTCGGGTTATTCATTACCAGCTTTCAGTTATCGTCCTCCAAATCTTACCGGTGCATCGATTAAATATCCTCTAATCAGCTCGTGATCTATTCGTTCTCATGCATCTAAATTCCCTCAAGCACCTTCGTTCATTTGATAATTCTTCCCGGTGTTTCTTTATATTTTTCATTGTTCATTTTCAATTCTTACGGTGGTTCGTTCAAGATATCTCTTCCTTGTTTATCATATCAATTCATTTATTCGTTGTTTCAATCCACCGGTGGTTCCATCAATACCTTCTCAAGTTTACACTATATCTCTCATCAATACTTTCCAACGGGAATAAGTAGTATTCCAAATCCGTTGCTTGTCATCAATTTAAATTGGCGAAGGATACGCATAACATAATTCTTATTCTTGTTTCATCCAAGTGATCAATTCCTTCCTTCGGAGTTTGTTCATGATGAATAAATTCTTGATTTTCTTTTGTTCATCTTTTCTTTCTCGGAGTTCCAAGCTCTAATTATCACGGAGATCCATCTAAATCATTACAAGGTTTCACCTTGTGTTTTCAACTTCTCTTTCTTTTCGTTATCCTTTTGTTTACCTTAGTTCTTCATGGAGGCGCTACATGATGGTTCATAAAGGATTTAATTCCTTCTCGAAGTGTTCATCAAGATTCTTTTCAGAGGAGCTCAAGCATTCTTCATCTTGCAATCCGGAGTGCAATTCTTTCTACCGTATCATTGGAGGTGGTATTATGTCATTCTTGATAATTTGAGTTCATGTTTCATGATTCACATGTTGTTAAGAATGAGGTATTTTAAATCCATCAATCTCGTCATTGGAGTTATCTTGGTTTATATTTCACCTAAAGCTTTCCCTAAGGATTGTTGCTATTTATGGTGCTTATAAATGACCCAAGTTCTTCATTTATCCTCCCGGTGGAATAAGTTTCCCGTCTCCTTGTTGATATCAATCCAATCCATTGTTTCCGTTTGTGGCAGAATTTCACCTCATAATTTTGAGATGTCTTCCATAAGCCCACAACAAGCTTACTCTTTTCGTTGTTGTTTTTCCAACAACTCCGTTCGACCCTTATCCTAAGGATGCCTTTTTCAAGCTCATTTGTGGCATTAGTTGACCTTTTCTTCTCCATCCTTTCAATGATCTATTTTTTCTTTGTTCTTACGGAGGCATTGTGATGTTTCGCTTTTCTCTCATATTATCGAGTTGTGAGGATCATGTTCTTTTCATGCTTATCCATTTAACCGGAGTGTTGTGCCCTCTGCTCAAGTTTTTTCATCTTATCAAGTCTTGCATCTCTTTTCAACCGGAGTGCTACCCGAATTTGTTATTCTTTGTTCCTCTTTTCTAACGGAGTGTTTTCTACTTCGTTCATCTCCGTTGCATTCTTTCTTTCAATTTGTTCAACCTCTCAAGGTTCTTTGGTTTCACTCATTGCTCAGAGAAGCAACTTAGTTTCACCTCTTCTCTTTCCCTTCCATTTTTTCCTCCGGTGCCATTCTAGATCTCGGGACGAGATCCTCTCGTAGTGGTGGAGTGTTGTGACGCCCCAAGACCGGAGCTTCAGATGCCTTCCGTGGTTTCCGGGTTTCGTCGTGTGTTTTGTTTGGTTCATTGCATTCATCATTGCATCATGTGCATTGCATCATGTCATCATGCCATCATGTCATTTCTTTTCTTAACTCAACTAAATAAATGGCATGGATCTTTGATCCATTTAAACCGAGGGAATTCACGTGGTGATTTCTCTATATAACATATCCTCCCAATATTTTAGGGAGCTATATTAAATATTCCATTTTCGGAATCACCCATAACACACGTGCAAAATATTTTCCATGTCTATTCCTCTTCGAGTTTGACCTTCAAACCTTGCCAATATTTCTCATCTCTTTTATCGAGGCTCCTCTAAAAGTCTCAGCCCATTTAGAGTCCTTTCGAATGGGTTTCAAAATTCAAACATGTTGAATTAAATTCAACATGTGCGAATCTATTGTTCTCCAAAAATCCTCTTGCCATTTTATTTAAATTCCTCACATTTTTGTGAGTCCATAAATATTACCCTCGTGCGCTAATTCTTTCCAAACCCCCCTCTTCTTTTTCTTCTCTCTATGCTTTTCTGTTAAAGGAAAATAATGAAGAGAGGATAGCCCAGCCTCTTGGGTCTGTCCATCTAGGCCGGCCCATTTGCGCAGCTAGCCCAGCCCACTTAAACCCTCCTCTTAACCCTAGCCTCTCCCTGGCCCAACCCCCATCTCCCTCGCATCTTCCCAGCACCGCCAGGAGCCCTGCGCTCGATCCCATCGCCCTGTTCTTCCTCGCACCAATGCCCGCAACCTCTGCTCGATCCCCTCCTGCTTCCCTGCGCCTCCCTCTCTCTCGCTCACGCCGAGCCCCTCCACTCCTTCTTCCAGCAAGGCCCCGCACCGCTCGTCCCAACTGTTTTGGCCGGAGCTCGTCGGAGCCACAGCACCGGCCGTCGCCGGACCTCCTCCTCGGCTCCTCACTGCCGGCTCCCGACGCCTCCGCCTCACCCTCGCTACCCCACCGCCTGCAGTAAACGTCGTCGGCCTCTCCTTCTTCCTCCCTTGCGCCTCCCTCTCCTGCAAGGCCGCCCCTCGCCTTGCCGCAGCCGAGGTGCGCCGCGGCGCCGACCAGTGCTGGCCTCGACGTCCTCACCTGCTGTCAAGCTCCTGGAGCTGATGCTGCTCCCTGCATCTCCGCGCCCTCAAGTGCCTCGTCTCCCGCAGCCGGTCCAGGAGCTCCTCGCCGCCACCTCGTCACCCTACTTCGTCCGGCCGCCGCGTCGCCATGCTCCAGCACTGCTTCGAGCTCGTCTTCCTTGACCTCCCTATCATCCCGAGTCTCTCGCGGCCATGCCGAGTCCTCCTGCTGTTGTTGCTTCACTGTAGAGATCCGCCGCGTCAAGTACCCCTGCTTTCGAGCGATAGGACGGGGTCCCGTGCCTGCGCTGACTTCCCTGTCGCAAGCCTCCATGCGGCTTCGTCGTTCTCCCGAGGTCCTTGTGCTACTTCTTTTCAGACCATCAAGACTGACAAGGTCAACTAAAAGGATACCACGTACCACGACACAAGGATGCCCGAACGAGTACCACGACAGACCGCCCAGTACCCCTTCGAATCCTTCAAGACCGTTAAGTGAACGACTACCATCGCTCCAAGATCCAAACGGCTACGACGACATGAATATCTACGGAATGTTTACGACTACGCGATGAACCGCCAAGGCCGGCCACAACCCTTGTACCACTACTATCGCCAAGTTCCATGACAACCCAAGTACCACGAGACGTATACCTCTACCGTCGCAAGAATCGAGACCGACAAGTCCGAAGATGCAAGTACCACTCCAAACCATGTACGACGACCGTCGCCGAAGACTCGTGTAATGCAAACGTCAAGTTCAACTACCGTCGCGTGAACCGCTACTTCCCACGATGACCCCGTGAACAACTACTTCCCCTTCGACACGTGTACCCCTACCGCCGAACTCGATCCGTTCTGATAATGCACGCTTCGAAGGTATAACCTCGAGACGACGTTCGTGAATGAATGCTTGCGATGTCTGAGATGCTCGTGTTTGCAACGTGTCCAAATTGGCACTCGTTCCCTTGTCGCCAACTCATGGGACACCCGGAATCCGGGAACGCCCACCATCTTTTGCACGCGTCCGCACACTTCTCCTTTGCATCAGTATCTCAATCGAATTACCGGAACTGGGACGTTGCCGTGGCACCATTTCGTTATCGTTGCCGTGGCACCCCTTTTTATTTCCGCCACGATGAGAAATGCTTCTTAATATGCTCTTATCAACTTATTCATAAATATTGCATAAAACTTGTTGATGTCATCCGCATCATGATAACAACAATTAAAATGTTTAGATTGTTGTTGCAATAAATTACTAAAGCACATGGGGATTTTTCCGGACTTGGTGTTTGTTGTTCCGGCCTCATTTAAACTTGCCTAGATAGGTAGTTTTCATTTGCTTCACCCCTTGCCATGTTAACCAACATTTAATATTGTTTAGTACCTAAACGAGAGAGAACTAAATAACTTGAATGTGGTGTTTCGTCAATATGCAACTCGTTGCATATTGAGCTCCACTTACCTTGTAGAGTTGTTTGTGCTCTTTGCCATGCCATGCATATTTAAACCGGACATGCATCATTCTTGGTTGTGCATCATGCCATGTTTATGTAGTGGTTGTTTACCATGTTGTTTGCTTCTTTCCGGTGTGCTTCTTCGGGTTGGTTCCGTTCACGTTGCGTTTGTGAGGATCCGTTCGACTACGTCCGTTTGTCTTCTTCATGGACTCGTTCTTCTTGCTTGCGGGATCTCAGGCAAGATGACCATACCCTAGAAATCAGTTCTATCTTTGCTTGCTAGTTGCTCGCTCTATTGCTATGCCTGTGCCGCGATACCTACCACTTTCCATATCATGACTCACATATTGCCATGTCAAGCCTCTAACCCACCTTGTCCTAGCAAACCGTTTGTTGGCTATGTCACCGCTTCGCTCAGCCCCTCTTATAGCGTTGTTAGTTGCAGGTGAAGATTGGAGTTTGTTCCTTGTTGGAACATGGATATTCTTGTTGGGATATCACAATATCTCTTATTTAATTAATGCATCTATATACTTGGTAAAGGGTGGAAGGCTAGGCCTTATGCCTGGTGTTTTGTTCCACTCTTGCCGCCCTAGTTTCCGTCATACCGGTGTTATGTTCCTTGATTTTCCGTTCCTTACACGGTTGGGTTATAATGGGAACCCCTTGACAGTTCGCCTTGAATAAAACTCCTCCAGCAAGGCCCAACATTGGTTTTACCATTTTCGACCTAGCCTTTTCTTTCCCTTGGGTCGGCCGGCTCAAGGGTCATCTTTATTTAACCCCCACCCCCGGGCCATTGCTTCTCAGTGTTGGTCCAACTTTGCGATGTCCGGGGCTACCAGGGGCAACTCTAGGCTGGCCTACCCGACGTCTTGCTCATCCGGTGTGCCCTAAGAACGAGATATGTGCAGCGCCTATCGGGATTTGTCGGCACATATGGGTGGCTTTGCTGGTCTTGTTTTACCATTGTCGAAATGTCTTGTAACCGGGATTCCGAGCCTGATCGGGTCTTCCTGGGAGAAGGAATATCCTTCGTTGACTGTGAGAGCTTGTGATGGGCTAAGTTGGGACACCCCTACAGGGATGTGAACTTTCGAAAGCCGTGCCCGCGGTTATGGGCAGATGGGAATTTGTTAAGGTTCGGTTGTAGAAAACCTGAAACTTATCTTAATTAAAATACATCAACCGCGTGTGTAGCCGTGATGGTCTCTTTCCGGTGGTGTCCGGGAAGTGAACACGATGTTGGAGTTATGCTTGATCGTAGGTTGTTCTAGGATCACTTCTTGATCATAGTTTCTCGATCGTGCATTGCCTTCTCTTCTCGCTCTCATTTGCGTATGTTAGCCACCATATATGCTAGTGCTTGCTGCAGCTCCACCTCCTACCCATAAGCTTAAATAGTCTTGATCGCGAGGGTGTGAGATTGCTGAGTCCCCGTGACTCACAAATTACTTCCAAAACCAGCTTGCAGGTGCCGATGATACCGTGCAGGTGATGCAACCGAGCTCAAGGAGTAGCTCGATGAAGATCTCGTTCATTGTGTTGTTTCGTTTCAGTTGATTAGTAGTGGAGCCCAGTTGGGACGATCGGGGATCTGTGTAGCATTTCGGGTAGTCTTCTTTCATTTTGGTTCCGTAGTCAGACCTTGTTTGTATCTGGATGTTGTAATGCTTTATTCATGTATTGTGTGAAGTGCCGATTGTAAGCCAACATGTATCTCTTTTCCTTATTCATTACATGGGTTGTGTGAAGATTACCTCACTTGCGACATTGCTTTCAATGCGGTTATGCCTCTAAGTTGTGCTTCGACAAGTGGGAGATATAGCCGCATTGAGGGCGTTACACCTCCTCTCTCTCCAACAAGGCCCATGGTGGCCCATTAGTTTCCTCGGGGGGTTCCGGTAACCCCTCCGGCACTTCGGTTTTACCCGAAACTATCCGGAACACTTCTGGTGTCCGAATAACATGGTCCAATATATCAATATTTATGTCTCAACCATTTCGAGACTCCTCGTCATGTCCGTGATCTCATCCAGGACTCCGAGCAACATTCGGTCATAAAATCACATAAACTCATAATACAAATCATCATCGAACGTTAAGTGTGCAGACCCTACGGGTTTGAGAACAATGTAGACATGACCGAGACACATCTCTGGTCAATAACCAATGGCAGAACCTAGAGGCTCATATTGTCTCCTACATATTCTACAAAGATCTTTATCGGTCAAACCGCATAACAACATACATTGTTCCCTTCGTCATCAGTATGTTACTTGCCCGAGATTCGACCGTCGGTATCACCATACCTAGTTCAATCACGTTACCGGCAAGTCTCTTTACTCGTTTCGTAATGCATCATCCCATGACTAACTCATTAGTCACATTTCTTGCAAGGCTCGTAGTGATGTGTATTACCGAGAGGGCCCAGAGATACCTCTTCGATACACGGAGTGACAAATCTTAATCTTGATCTATGCCAACTCAACAAACACCATTGGAGACATGTGTAGAGCATCTTTATAATCACCCAGTTACGTTGTGACGTTTGATAGCACACAAGGTGTTCCTCCGGTATTCGGGAGTTGCATAATCTCATAGTCAAGTAGAGGCATACTAGGGACACTCTATTTGTCTATGTATTCACACATGTACTAAGTTTCCAGTTAATACAATTCTAGCATGAATAATAAACATTTATCATGATATAAGGAAATATAAATAACAACTTTATTATTGCCTCAAGGGCATATTTCCTTCAGTCTCCCACTTGCACTAGAGTCAACAATCTAGATTACACAGTAATGATTCTAACACCCATGATGTCTTGGTACTGATCATGTTTTGCTCGTGAGAGAGGCTTAGTCAACGGGTCTGCAACATTCATATCCATATGTATCTTGCAAATCTCTATTGTCTCCCTCCTTGACTTGATCACGGATGGAATTGAAGCGTCTCTTGATGTGCTTGGTTCTCTTGTGAAATTTGGATTCCTTTGCCAAGGCAATTGCACCAATATTGTCACAAAAGATTTTCATTGGACCCGATGCACTAGGTATTACACCTAGAACGGATATGAACTCCTTCATCCCGACTCCTTCATTTTCTGCTTCCGAAGTAGCTACGTACTCCACTTCACACGTAGATCCCGCCATGACGCGGTGCTTAGAACTGCACCAACTGACGGCTCCACCATTCAATATGTTGTTGGGGAACGTAGCAGAAATTCAAAATTTTCCTACGTGTCACCAAGATCTATCTATGGAGAAACCAGCTACGAGTAGAAGGAGAGTGCATCTACATACCCTTGTAGATCGCTAAGCGGAAGCGTTCAAGTGAACGGGGTTGATGGAGTCGTACTCGTCGTGATTCAGATCACCGATGATCCTAGTGCCGAACGGACGGCACCTCCGCGTTCAACATACGTACAGCTCGACGATGTCTCCCACGCCTTGATCCAGCAAGGAGAGAGGGAGAGGTTGAGGAAGACTCCATCCAGCAGCAGCACAACGGCGTGGTGGTGGTGGAGGAGCGTGGCAATCCTGCAGGGCTTCGCCAAGCACCTACGGGAGAGGAGGAGGTGTCACGGGAGGGAGGGAGGCGCCAAGGGCTCAGGTGTGGATGCCCTCCCTCCCCTCCACTATATATAGGGGCAAGGGAGAGGGGGGAGGCGCAGCCTTGCCCCTTCCTCCAAGAAAGGGGTGCGGCCAAGAGGGGGGGAGGAGTCCATCCTCCCCAAGGCACCTTGGAGGTGCCTTCCCCCTTGAGGACTCTTTCCTCTAGGGTTCCCTACGCGCATGGGCCTCTTGGGGCTGGTGCCCTTGGCCCATGTAGGCCAAGGCGCACCCCCTACAGCCCATGTGCCCCCCCGGGGCAGGTGGCCCCACCCGGTGGGCCCCCGGGACCCTTCCAGTGGTCCCGGTACAATACCGATGACCCCGAAACTTGTCCCGATGGCCGAAACAGGACTTCCTATATATAAATCTTTACCTCCGGACCATTCCGGAACTCCTCGTGACATCCGGGATCTCATCCGGGACTCCGAACAACATTCGGTACCCACATACAAACTTCCTTTATAACCCTAGCGTCATCGAACCTTAAGTGTGTAGACCCTACGGGTTCGGGAGACATGTAGACATGGCCGAGACGTTCTCCGGTCAATAACCAACATCGGGATCTAGATACCCATGATGGCTCCCACATGTTCCACGATGATCTCATCAGATGAACCACGATGTCAAGGACTTAATCAATCCCGTATTCAATTCCCTTTGTCTATCGGTATGTTACTTGCCCGAGATTCGATCGTCGGTATCCAATACCTTGTTCAATCTCGTTACCGGCAAGTCACTTTACTCGTTCCGTAACACATCATCCTGTGATCAACCCCTTGGTCACATTGTGCACATTATGATGATGTCCTACCGAGTGGGCCCAGAGATACCTCTCCGTTTACACGGAGTGACAAATCCCAGTCTCGATCCGCATAAAACAATAGATACTTTCGGAGATACCTGTAGTGCACCTTTATAGTCACCCAGTTACGTTGTGACGTTTGATACACCCAAAGCACTCCTACGGCATCCAGGAGTTACACGCTCTCATGGTCAAAGGAAGAGATACTTGACATTGGCAAAGCTCTAGCAAACGAACTACACGATCTTTGTGCTATGCTTAGGATTGGGTCTTGTCCATCACATCATTCTCCTAATGATGTGATCCCGTTATCAACGACATCCAATGTCCATAGCCAGGAAACCATGACTATCTGTTGATCACAACGAGCTAGTCAACTAGAGGCTCACTAGGGACATATTGTGGTCTATGTATTCACAAGTGTATTACGATTTCCGGATAATACAGTTATAGCATGAATAAAAGACAATTATCATGAACAAGGAAATATAATAATAATACTTTTATTATTGCCTCTAGGGCATATTTCCAACAGTCTCCCACTTGCACTAGAGTCAATAATCTAGTTCACATCACCATGTGATTAACACTGACAGGTCACATCACCATGTGACCAACATCCAAAGAGTTTACTAGTGTCACTAAACTAGTTCACATCATCATGTGATCAAGACTCAATGAGATCTGGGGTTTGGTCATGTTCTGCTTGTGAGAGAGGTTTTAGTCAACGGGTCTGAACCTTTCAGATCCGTGTGTGCTTTACAAATCTCTATGTCATCTCCTAGATGCAGCTACCACGCTCTATTTGGAGCTATTCCAAATAACTGTTCTACTTGGAGCTATTCTAAATTATTGCTCCATTATATGTATCCGGTCTCTCTACTCAGAGCTATCCGGATAGGTGTCAAGCTTGCATCGACATAACCCTTTACGACGAACTCTTTTACCACCTCCATAATCGAGAAAATTCCTTAGTCCACTAGTTACTAAGGATAACTTTGACCGCTGTCCTGTGAGCCATTCTTGGATCACTCTTGTACCCCTTGACTGACTCATGGCAAGGCACACTTCAGGTGCGGTACACAGCATAGCATACTGAAGAGCCTACGTCTAAAGCATAGGGGACGACCTTCGTCCTTTCTCTCTTTTCTGCCGAGGTCGAGCTTTAAGTCTTAACTTCGTACCTTACAATTCAGGCAAGAACTTCTTCTTTGACTGATCCATCTTGAACACCTTCAAGATCATGTCAAGGTATGTGCTCATTTGAAAGTACTATTAAGCGTTTTGATCTATCCTTATAGATCTTGATGCTCAATGTTCAAGTAGCTTAATCCAGGTTTTCTATTGAAAAACACTTTCCAAATAACCCTATATGCTTTCTAGAAATTCTACGTCATTTCTGATCCATAACAATATGTCAACAACATATACTTATCAGAAATTCTATAGTGCTCCCACTCACTTCTTTGGAAATACAAGTTTCTCATAAACTTTGTACAAACCCAAAATCTTTGATCACCATCAAAGCATACATTCCAACTCCGAGATGCTCACTCCAGTCCTTAGAAGGATTGCTGGAGCTTTGCATACTTATTAGCATCTTTTGGGATTGACAAAACCTTCCGGTTGTATCACATACAACCTTTCCTCAAGTATAACGTCGAGGAAACAATGTTTTGACATCCTATCTGCAAGATTTCATCAATCATGCAGTAACTGCTAATCCAATTCCAACAGACTCTTAGCATCGCTACGAGTGAGAAAACCTCACCATAATCAACTCCTTGAACTTGTCGGAAAATATCTTAACGACAAGTCGAGATTTCTTAATGGTAATTCTTACCATCATTGTCTGTCTTCCTTTTAAAATCCATCCGTACCCAATGGCCTTACGACCATCAAGTATTTCTTCCAAAGTCATGGATCCGTTCTCGGATTTTATGGCCTCGAGCCATTTATCAGAATCCGGGCCCACCATCGCTTCTCCATAGCTCGTAGGTTCATTGTTGTCCAGCAACATGACTTCCAAGACAGGATTACGTACCACTCTGAAGTAGTACGTATCCTTGTCATCCCACGAGGTTTGGTAGTGACTTGATCCGAAGTTTCATGATCAATATCATAAGCTTCCACTTCAATTGGTGTAGGTGCCACAGGAACAACTTCCTGTGCCCTGCCACACACTAGTTGAAGAGACGGTTCAATAACCTCATCAAGTTTCCACCATCTTCCCACTCAACTCTTTCGAGAGAAACCTTTACTCGAGAAAGGACCCGATTCAAGAAACAATCCATATTGCTTTCGGATCTGAATTAGGAGGTATACCCAACTGTTTTGGGTGTCCTATGAAGATGCATTTTATCCGCTTTGGGTTCGATCTTAATCCTGAAACTTTTTCACATAAGCGTCGCAGCCCCAAACCTTTAAGAAACGACAACTTAGGTTTCTCTAAACCATAATTCATACGATGTCATCTCAACGGAATTACGTGGTGCCCTATTTAAAGTGAATGTGGTTGTCTCTAATGCCTAACCCATGAACAATAGTGGTAATTCGATAAGAGACATCATGGTACGCACCATATCCAATAGGGTGCAACTATGATGTTCGGACACACCATCACACTATGGTGTTCCAGGTAGTATTAATTGCGAAACAATTTCCACAATGTCTTAATTGTGTGCCAAAACTCGTAACTCAGATATTCATCTCTATGATCATATCATAGACATTTTATCCTCTTGTCACAATGATCTTCTACTTCACTCTGAAATTATTTGAACCATTCAATAATTCAGACTTGTGTTTCATCAAGTAAATATTCTCAACATCTACTCGAATCATCTGTGAAGTAAGAACATAACGATATTCACTGCATGCCTCAGCACTCATTGGACTACACACATCAAAATGTGTTACTTCCAACAAGTTGCTATCTTGTTCCATCTTATTGAAAACCGAGGCTTTTCAGTCATCTTGCCTATGTGGTATGATTTGCATATCTCAAGTGATTCAAAATCAGTTGAGTCCAAACGGTCCATTTGCATGGAGTTTCTTCATGCATATACACCAATAGACATGGTTCGCATGTCTCACACTTTTCAAAAACGAGTGAGTCCAAAGATCCATCAACATGGAGCTTCTTCATGCGTTTTATACCAATATGACTTACATGGCAGTGCCACAAGCAAGTGGTACTATCATTACTATCTTATATCTTTTGGCATGAAAATGTGTATCACTACGATCAAGATTCAATAAACCATTCCTATAGGTGCAAGAGCACTTATTCAGGTTTAATACTAATCTTGATGGTAGAGGGAGCGTGCGATGTTAGATCACATCAAACTTGGAAACACTTCCAACACATATCGTCAGCTCACCTTTAGCTAGTCTCCGTTTCATTCCGTAGCTTTTATTTCGAGTTACTAATACTTAGCAACCGAACCGGTATCTAATACCCTGGTGCTACTAGGAGTACTAGTAAAGTACACATTAACATAATGTATATCCAATATACTTCTATCGACCTTGCCAGCCTTCTCATCCACCAAGTATCTAGGGTAATCTTGCTCCAGTGGTTGTTCCCCTTATTACAGAAGCACTTAGTCTCGGGTTTGGGTTCAACCTCGGGTTTCTTCATTGGTGCAGCAGCTGATTTGCCGTTTCATGAAGTATCCCTTCGTTCCCTTGCCCTTCTTGAAACTAGTAGTTTCATCAACCATCAACAATTGATGCTCCTTCTTGATTTCTACTTTCGCGATGTCAAACAACGCGAATACCTCAAGGATCATCATCTCTATCCTTGATATGTTATAGTTCATCACGAAGCTCTAGCAGCTTGGTGGCAATGACTTTGGAGAAACATCACTATCTCATTTGGAAGATCAACTCCCATTCGATTCAAGTGATTGTTGCACTCAGACAATCTGAGCACAAGCTCAACGATTGAGCTTTTCTCCCTTAGTTTGTAGGCTAAGAAAATTGTCGGAGGTCTTATACCTCTTGACGTGGGCACGAGCCTGAAATCCCAATTTCAGCCCTCGGAACATCTCATATGTTCCGCGACATTTTGAAAACGTCTTTGGTGCCTCTACTTAAACCATTTAATTGAACTATCACGTAGTTATCAAAACGTGTATGTCCGATGTTCGCAATATCGACAAACGACGTTGGGGTTCAGCACACTGAGCGGTGCATTAAGGACATAAGCTTTCTACTGATCGCATAATCGCTACTTTCAACTATAATTTTCTCTAGGAACATATCTAAACAGTAGAACTATAGCGCGAGCTACGACATAATTTGCAAAAGGTCTTTTGACTATGTTCAGGATAATTAAGTTCATCTTATGAACTCCCACTTAGATAGACATCCCTCTGGTCATCTAAGTTATCACATGATCCGAGTCAACTAGGCCGTGTCCGATCATCACGTGAGACGGACTAGTCATCATCGGTGAACATCTTCACGTTGATCGTATCTACTATACGACTCATGCTCGACCTTTCGGTCTCCGTGTTCCGAGGCCATGTCTGCACATGCTAGGCTCGTCAAGTTAACCCTAAGTGTTTTCGCTGTGTAAAACTGTCTTACACCCATTGTATGTGAACGTAAGAATCCATCACACCCGATCATCACGTGGTGCTTAGAAGCGACGAACTGTAGCAACGGTGCACAGTTAGGGGAGAACACTTCTTGAAATTTTGTAAGGGATCATCTTATTTACTACCGTCATCCTAAGTAAACAAGATGCATAGTCATAATAAACATCACATGCAATTATATAGTTGTGACATGATATGGCCAATATCATATAGCTCCATTGATCTCCATCTTCGGGGCTCCATGATCATCTTGTCACCGGCTTGACACCATGATCTCCATCATCATGATCTCCATCATCGTGTCTTCATGAAGTTGTCACGCCAATGACTACTTCTACTTCTATGACTAACGCGTTTAGCAATAAAGTAAAGTAGTTTACATGGCGTTCTTCAATGACACGCAGGTCATACAATAAATTAAGACAACTCCTATGGCTCCTGCCGGTTGTCATACTCATCGACATGCAAGTCGTGAATCCTATTACAAGAACATGATCAATATCATACATCACATATCATTCATCACATTCTTCTTGGCCATATCACATCACATAGCATACCCTGCAAAAACAAGTTAGACGTCCTCTAATTGTTGTTTGCATATTTTACGTGGCTGCTATGGGTTTCTAGCAAGAACGTTTCTTACCTACGCAAGACCACAACGTGATATGCCAATTGCTATTTACCCTTCATAAGGACCCTTTTCATCGAATCCGTTCCGACTAAAGTGGGAGAGACTGGCACCCGCTAGCCACCTTATGCACCAAGTGCATGTCAATCGGTGGAACCTGTCTCACGTAAGAGTACGTGTAAGGTCGGTCCGGGCCGCTTCATCCCACAATACCATCGAAACAAGATTGGACTAGTAACGGTAAGCATATTGAACAACATCAACGCCCACAACTACTTTGTGTTCTACTCGTGCAAAGAATCTACGCAATAGACCTAGCTCATGATACCACTGTTGGGGAACGTAGCAGAAATTCAAAATTTTCCTACGTGTCACCAAGATCTATCTATGGAGAAACCAGCTACGAGTAGAAGGAGAGTGCATCTACATACCCTTGTAGATCGCTAAGCGGAAGCGTTCAAGTGAACGGGGTTGATGGAGTCGTACTCGTCGTGATTCAGATCACCGATGATCCTAGTGCCGAACGGACGGCACCTCCGCGTTCAACACACGTACAGCTCGACGATGTCTCCCACGCCTTGATCCAGCAAGGAGAGAGGGAGAGGTTGAGGAAGACTCCATCCAGCAGCAGCACAACGGCGTGGTGGTGGTGGAGGAGCGTGGCAATCCTGCAGGGCTTCGCCAAGCACCTACGGGAGAGGAGGAGGTGTCACGGGAGGGAGGGAGGCGCCAAGGGCTCAGGTGTGGATGCCCTCCCTCCCCTCCACTATATATAGGGGCAAGGGAGAGGGGGGAGGCGCAGCCTTGCCCCTTCCTCCAAGAAAGGGGTGCGGCCAAGAGGGGGGGGAGGAGTCCATCCTCCCCAAGGCACCTCGGAGGTGCCTTCCCCCTTGAGGACTCTTCCCTCTAGGGTTCCCTACGCGCATGGGCCTCTTGGGGCTGGTGCCCTTGGCCCATGTAGGCCAAGGCGCACCCCCTACAGCCCATGTGCCCCCCCGGGGCAGGTGGCCCCACCCGGTGGGCCCCCGGGACCCTTCCAGTGGTCCCGGTACAATACCGATGACCCCGAAACTTGTCCCGATGGCCGAAACAGGACTTCCTATATATAAATCTTTACCTCCGGACCATTCCGGAACTCCTCGTGACGTCCGGGATCTCATCCGGGACTCCGAACAACATTCGGTACCCACATACAAACTTCCTTTATAACCCTAGCGTCATCGAACCTTAAGTGTGTAGACCCTACGGGTTCGGGAGACATGTAGACATGACCGAGACGTTCTCCGGTCAATAAACAACAGCGGGATCTGGATACCCATGATGGCTCCCACATGTTCCACGATGATCTCATCGGATGAACCACGATGTCAAGGACTTAATCAATCCCGTATTCAATTCCCTTTGTCTATCGGTATGTTACTTGCCCGAGATTCGATCGTCGGTATCCAATACCTTGTTCAATCTCGTTACCGGCAAGTCACTTTACTCGTTCCGTAACACATCATCCCGTGATCAACCCCTTGGTCACATTGTGCACATTATGATGATGTCCTACCGAGTGGGCCCAGAGATACCTCTCCGTTTACACGGAGTGACAAATCCCAGTCTCGATCCGCATAAAACAATAGATACTTTCGGAGATACCTGTAGTGCACCTTTATAGTCACCCAGTTACGTTGTGACGTTTGATACACCCAAAGCACTCCTACGGCATCCAGGAGTTACACGCTCTCATGGTCAAAGGAAGAGATACTTGACATTGGCAAAGCTCTAGCAAACGAACTACACGATCTTTGTGCTATGCTTAGGATTGGGTCTTGTCCATCACATCATTCTCCTAATGATGTGATCCCGTTATCAACGACATCCAATGTCCATAGCCAGGAAACCATGACTATCTGTTGATCACAACGAGCTAGTCAACTAGAGGCTCACTAGGGACATATTGTGGTCTATGTATTCACACGTGTATTACGATTTCCGGATAATACAGTTATAGCATGAATAAAAGACAATTATCATGAACAAGGAAATATAATAATAATACTTTTATTATTGCCTCTAGGGCATATTTCCAACATATGTATCCAGTTTGTGACTTAGAGTCATCCGGATCAGTGTCAAAGCTTGCATTGACGTAACCATTTATGACGAGCTCTTTGTCACCTCCATAAACGAGAAACATATCCTTAGTCATTTTCAGGTATTTTAGGATGTTCTTGACCATTGTCCAGTGATCCACTCCTGGATTACTTTGGTACCTCCCTGCTAAACTAATAGCAAGGCACACATCAGGTCTAGTACACAACATTTCATACATGATAGAACATATGGCTGAGGCATAGGGAATGACTTTCATTTTCTATCTATCTTCTGCAGTGGTCGGGCATTGAGTTTGACTCAACTTCACACCTTGTAACACAAGCAAGAACCCTTTCTTTGCTTGATCCATTTTGAACTCTTCAAAATTTTATGAAGGTATGTGCTTTGTGAAAGTCCAATTAAGCATCTTGATCTATCTCTATAGATCTTGATGCCCAATATATAAGCAGCTTCATCGAGGTCTTTCATGGAAAAATTCTTATTCAAGTATCCTTTTATGCTCATCAGAAATTCAGTATCATTTCCGATCAACAATATATCATCCACATATAATATCAGAAATGCTACAGAGCTCCCACTCACTTTCTTGTAAATACAGACTTCTCCAATAGTTTGTATAAAACCATATGCTTTGATCACACTATCAAAGCGTATATTCTAACTCCGAGAGGCTTGCACCAGTCCATAAATGGATCGCTGGAGCTTGCACACTTTGTTAGCACCTTTTGGATCGACAAAACCTTCTGGTTGCATCATATACAACTCTTCTTTAAGATATCCATTAAGGAATGAAATTTTGACATCCATTTGCCAAATTTCATAATCATAAAATGCAGCAATTTCTAAGATGATTCAGACAGACTTAAGCATCACTACAGGTGAGAAGGTCTCATCGTAGTCAACTCCTTGAACTTGTCAAAAACCTTTTGCAACAAGTCAAGCTTTGTGGACAGTAACATTACCGTCAGCGTCAGTCTTCTTCTTGAAGATCCATTTATTCTCTATGGCTTGCCGATCATCGGGCAAGTCAAGCAAAGTCCACACTTTGTTCTCATACATGGATCCCATCTCAGATTTCTTGGCCTTAAGCCATTTCACGGAATCTGGGCTCATCATCGCTTCCTCATAGTTCGTAGGTTTGTCATGGTCAAGTAACATGACTTCCAGAATAGGATTATCATACCACTCTAGCGTGGATCTTACTCTGGTTGACCTACGAGGTTCGGTAGAAACTTGATCACAAGTTTCATGATCATCATCATTAGCTTCCTCACTAATTGGTGTATGAATCATTGGAACTGATTTCTGTGATGTACTAATTTCCAATAAGGGAGCAGGTACAATTACCTCATCAAGTTCTACTTTCCTCCCACTCACTTCTTTCGAGACAAACTCCTTCTCTAGAAAGGATCCATTCTTAGCAACCGAATATCTTGCCTTTGGATCTGTGCTAGAAGATGTACCCAACAGTCTCCTTTGGGTATCCTATGAAGACACATTTCTCCGATTTGGGTTCGAGCTTATCAGGTTGAAGCTTTTTCACATAAGCATCACAGCCCCAAACTTTATGAAACGACAAATTGGGTTTCTTGCCAAACCACAGTTCATATGGTGTCGTCTCAACGGATTTAGATGGTGCCCTATTTAACATGAATGCAGTCGTCTCTAAAGCATAACCCCAAAACGGTAGCGGTAAATCAGTAAGAGACATCATAGATCGCACCATATCTAATAAAGTACGATTACAATGTTCAGATACACCATCACGCTGTGGTGTTTTAGGTGGCGTGAGTTGTGAAACTATTCCACATTGTTTCAAATGAAGACCAAACTCGTAACTTAAATATTCACCTCCACGATCAGATCGTAGAAACTTTATTTTCTTGTTACGATGATTTTCCACTTCACTCTGAAATTCTTTGAACTTTTCAAATGTTTCAGAGTTAAGTTTCATCAAGTAGATATACCCATATCTGCTCCAAATCATCTATGAAGGTCAGAAAATAACGATACCCGTCGTGAGCCTCAACACTCATCAGACCGCATACATCAGTATATATTATTTCCAGTAAGTGTTTTGCTCGCTCCATTGTTTAGGAGAATGGAGTTTTAGTCATCTTGCCCATGAGGCATGGTTCGCAAGCATCAAGTGATTCATAATCAAGTGATTCCAAAGCCCATTAGCATGGAGTTTCTTCATGCGCTTTACACCAATATGACCTAAATGGTAGTGCCACAAATAAGTTGCACTATCATTATTAAACTTATATCTTTTGGCTTCAATGCTATGAATATGTGTATCACTACTATCGATATTCAACAAAAATAGACCACTCATCAAGGGTGCATGACCATAAAAGATATTACTCATATAAATAGAACAACCATTATTCTTTGCTTTAAATGAATAACCATCTCGCATCAAACAAGATCTAGATATAATGTTCATGCTTAATGCTGGCACCAACTAAAACTAATCCCGAAGGTAGATGTAGAGGTAGCGTGCCGATGGTGATCACATCGACTTTGGAACCATTTCCTACGCGCATCGCCACCTCGTCCTTAGCCAATCTTCGCTTAATCCGTAGCCCCTGTTTCGAGTTGCAAATATGAGCAACAGAACTAGTATCAAATACCCAGGAGCTACTACGAGCATTAGTAAGGTACACATCAATAACATGTATATCAAATATACCTTTCACTTTGCCATCCTTCTTATCCGCCAAATACTTGGGGTAGTTCCGCTTCCAGTGACCAGTCCCTTTGCAGTAGAAGCACTCAGTCTTAGGCTTAGGTCCAGACTTGGGCTTCTTCACTTGAGCAGCAACTTGCTTGCCGTTCTTCTTTAAGTTCTCCATCTTCCCTTTGCCCTTCTTCTTGAAACTAGTGTTCTTGTTAACCATTAACACTTGATGCTCCTTCTTGATTTCTACCTCCACAGCCTTTAGCATCGTGAAGAGCTCGAGAATTGTCTTATCCATCCCTTGCATATTATAGTTCATCACGAAGCTTTTGTAGCTTGGTGGAAGTGATTGAAGAACTCTGTCAATGACACTGTCATCAGGAAGATTAACTCCCAGTTGAGTTAAGTGGTTGTGGTACCCAGACATTTTGAGTATATGTTCACTAACAGAACTATTCTCCTCCATTTTGCAACTGTAGAACTTATTGGATACTTCATATCTCTCAATCCAGGCATTTTCTTGAAATATTAACTTCAACTCACATTCAAAACTTCGTTGAAGTCCCGATTCTAAGCCATAAAGCATGGCACACTGAACTATCGAGTAGTCATCGGCTTTGCTCTGCCAGGCATTCATAACGTCTGGAATTGCTCCTGTAGCGGGTCTTGCACCTAACGGTGCTTCCAGAACATAATTCTTCTGTGCAGTAGTGATGATAATCCTCAAGTTACGGACATAGTCCGTGTAGTTGCTACCATCATCTTTTGACTTAGATTTCTCTAGAAACGCATTAAAATTCAAAGGAACGGTAGCACGGGCCATTGATCTACAACAACATAGACATACAAAATACTATCAGGTACTAAGTTCATGATAAATTAAAGTTCAATTAATCATATTACTGAAGAACTCTCACTTAGATAGACATCCCTCTAGTCATCTAAATGATCACGTGATCCATATCAACTAAACCATGTTCGGTCATCACGTGAGATGGAGTAGTTTTCAATGGTGAACATCACTATGTTGATCATATCTACTATATGATTCACGCTCGACCTTTCGGTCTCAGTGTTTCAAGGCCATATATACATATGCTAGGCTCGTCAAGTTTAACCCGAGTATTCTGCGTGTGCAAAACTGGCTTGCACCCGTTGGATGTGAACGTAGAGCTTATCACACCCGATCATCACGTGGTGTCTCGGCACGATGAACTGTAGCAACGGTGCATACTCAGGGAGAACACTTATACCTTGAAATTTAGTGAGAGATCATCTTATAATGCTACCGCCGTACTAAGCAAAATAAGATGCATAAAGGATAAACATCACATGCAATCAAAAAAAGTGATATGATATGGCCATCATCATCTTGTGCCTTTAATCTCCATCTCCAAAGCAACGTCATGATCACCATTATCACCGGCTTGACACCTTGATCTTCATCGTAGCATCGTTGTCATCTCACCAACTATTGATTCCACGACTATCGCTACCACTTAGTGTTAAAGTAAAGTAATAACATGGCGATTGCATTTCATACAATAAAGTGACAACCATAAGGCTCCTGCCAGTTGCCGATAACTTTTACAGAACATGATCATCTCATACAACAATTTATATATCATCACGTCTTGACCATATCACATCACAACAAGCCCTGCAAAAACAAGTTAGACGTCCTCTAATTTGTTGTTGCAAGTTTTACGTGGCTGCTACGGGCTTCTAGCAAGAATCGTTCTTACCTATGAATCAAAATCACAACGATTTTTCGTCAAGTGTGCTGTTTTAACCTTCAACAAGGACCGGGCGTAGTCAAACTTGATTCAAAAAGTTGGAGAAACAGACACCCGCTAGATGAAGGAAATATGCCCTAGAGGCAATAATAAAGTTGCTATTTATATTTCCTTATATCATGATAAATGTTTATTATTCATGCTAGAATTGTATTAAACGGAAACTTAGTACATGTGTGAATACATAGACAAACAAAGTGTCACTAGTATGCCTCTACTTGACTAGATCGTTGATCAAAGATGGTTATGTTTCCTAGCCATAGACATGAGTTGTCATTTGATTAACGGGATCACATCATTAGGAGAATGATGTGATTGACTTGACCCATTCCGTTAGCTTAGCACTTGATCGTTTAGTATGTTGCTATTGCTTTCTTCATGACTTATACAAGTTCCTATGACTATGAGATTATTCAACTCCCGTTTATCGGAGGAACACTTGTGTGCTACCAAACGTCACAACGTAACTGGGTGATTATAAAGGTGCTCTACAGGTGTCTCCAAAGGTACTTGTTGGGTTGGCGTATTTCGAGATTAGGATTTGTCACTTCGATTGTCGGAGAGGTATCTCTGGGCCCACTCGGTAATGCACATCACTATAAGCCGTACAAGCATTGCAACTAATGAGTTAGTTGCAGGATGATGTATTACGGAACGAGTAAAGAGACTTGCCGGTAACGAGATTGAAGTAGGTATTGAGATACCGACGATCAAATCTCGGGCAAGTAATATACCGATGACAAAGGGAACAATGTATATTGTTATGCGGTTTGACCGATAAAGATTTCCGTAGAATATGTGGGAGCCAATATGAGCATCCAGGTTCCGCTATTAGTTATTGACCGGAGACGTGTCTCGGTCATGTCTACATAGTTCTCGAACCCGTAGGGTCCGCATGCTTAAAGTTTGATGACGGTTATATTATGAGTTTATGTGTTTTGATGTACCGAAGGTAGTCGGAGTCCCGGATGTGATCACGGACATGACGAGGAGTCTCGAAATGGTCGAGACGTAAAGACCGATATATTGGATGACTATGTTCGGACACCGGAATGGTTTCGGGGAGTTTCACGCATATACCGGAGTACAGGGGGGTTACTGGAACCCCCTGGGGAGACTAATGGGCCTATTGGGCCCTAGTGGAGAAGAGGAGGGGCGGCCAAGGGCAGCCGCGTGCCCCCTTCCCCCCAGTCCAAATTGGACAAGGAGGGGGGGCACCCCCCTTTCCTTTCCCCCTCTCTCTCCTTCCCTCTCCTCTCCTACTCCTCATGGGGCTCGCCTAGGGTGGCCGGCCCCCTCCTCCTCCTCCAGTCCTTTATATACGGGGAGGGAGGCACCCCTTGGAGACACAACAATTGATCTCTTGGATCTCTTAGCCGTGTGCGGTGCCCCCCTCCACCATAATCCACCTCGATAATATCGTAGCGGTGCTTAGGCGAAGCCCTGCATCGGTAGAACATCATCATCGTCACCACACCATCGTGCTAATGGAACTCTCCCTCAAAGCTCGGCTGGACCGGAGTTCGAGGGACGTCATCGAGTTGAATGTGTGCGGAAATCGGAGGTGTCGTGCGTTCGGTACTTGATCGGTCGGATCGGGAAGATGTACGACTACATCAACCGCATTGTGCTAACGCTTCCGCTGTCGGTCTACGAGGGTACGTAGACACACTCTCCCCTCTCGTTGTTATGCATCACCATGATCTTTCGTGTGCATAGGATTTTTTTTTTGAAATTACTACGTTCCCCAACAGTGGCATCCGAGCCAGGTTATTGCGTAGATGTTATATGCACGAGTAGAACACAAGTGACTTGTGGGCGATACAAGTCATACTGCTTACCAGCATGTCATACTTTGGTTCGGCGGTATTGTTGGATGAAGCGGCCCGGACCAACATTACGCGTACGCTTACGCAAGACTGGTTCTACGACGTGCTTTGAACACATGTGGTTGGCGGGTGTCAGTTTCTCCAACTTTAGTTGAACCGAGTGTGGCTGCGCCCGGTCCTTTTGAAGGTTAAAACATACTAACTTGACAAACTATCGTTGTGGTTTTGATGCGTAGGTAAGAACGGTTCTTGCTCAGCCCGTAGCAGCCATGTAAAACTTACAACAACAAAGTAGAGGACGTCTAACTTGTTTTTGCAGGGCATGTTGTGATGTGATATGGTCAAGACGTGATGAAATATAAATTGTTGTATGAGATGATCATGTTTTGTTAAAGTTATCGGCTACTGGCAGGAGCCTTATGGTTGTCTCTTTGTTTTGCATAAGATGCAAGTGCTATGTAATTGCTTTACTTTATCGCTATGCGATAGCAATAGTTGCAAAAGCAATAGCTGGTGAGACGACCATGTGACGACACATTGATAAAAGATCAAGATGATGTGTCATGCCGGTAACAATGGAGATCATGGTAGTACTTTGAAGATGGAGATCAAAAGCACAAGATGATGATGGCCATATCATTGCACATATTATGATTGCATGTGATGTTTATCTTTTATACATCTTATTTTTCTTAGTTCGGTGGTAGCTTTATAAAATGATCCCTTACTAAATTTCAAGGAAAAAATGGTCTCCCTGAGTATGCACCATTGCCAAAGTTCGTCATGCCGAGACACCACATGATGATCGAGTGTGATAAGCTCAACGTTCATCTACAATGGGTGTAAGACAGTTTTACACACGCAGAATACTCGGGTTAAACTTGACGAGCCTAGCATATGCAGATATGGCCTTGGAACACTGAGACCGAAAGGTCGAGCGTGAATCATATAGTAGATATGATCAACATAGTGATGTTCACCATTGAAAACTACTCCATCTCACGTGATGATCGTACATGGTTTAGTTGATATGTCTCACGTGATCACTTAGATGATTAGAGGGATGTCTATCTAAGTGGGAGTTCTTAAGTAATATGACTAATTGAACTCTAAATTTATCATGAACTTAGTCCTGATAGTATTTGCATATGTATGTTGTAGATCAATAGCTGGCGATATAGCTTCCCGTTTATTTTTGATATGTTCCTAGAGAAAATAAAGTTGAAAGATGTTAGTAGCAATGATAGGATTGGATCCATGATCTGAGGATTATCCTCATTGCTACACAGAAGAATTATGTCCTTGATGCACCGCTATGTGACAGACCTATTGCAGGAGCAGATGCACATGTTATGAACATTCGAGAAAGCTCGGTATGATGACTACTTAATAGTTTAGTGCACCATGCTTTACGGCTTAGAACCGGGACTTCAAAATTGTTTTGAATGCCATGGAACATATAAGATGTTCTAAGAGTTGAAATTGGTATTTCATACTCATGCCCGTGTCGAGAGGTATTAGACCTCCGACAGTACTTTGACTACAAGATGGAGGATAATAGCTCAACCAGTGAGCATGTGCTCAGATTGTCTGAGTACTACAATCGGTTGAATCAAGTGGGAGTTAATCTTCCAGATAAAAGGTGATTGACAGAGTTCTCTAGTCACTATCACCAAGTTACTGGAACTTCGTGATGAACTATAATATGCAATGGATGACAAAATTAATTCCCAAGCTCTTTGCGATGCCCAAATCGGCAAAGGTAGAAATCAAGAAATAGCATCAAGTGTTGATGGTTAACAAAACCACTAGTTTCAAGAAAAGGGCAAAGGGAAAGAAAGGGAACTTCAAAGAAGAATAGCAAGCAAGTTGTTCCTCCCATGAAGAAGCCCAAATCTAGACCCAAGCCTGGAACTGAGTGCTACTACTGCAAAGGAAATGGTCACTGGAAGTGGAACTGCCCTAGATACTTGGCAGATAAGAAGGATGGCATAGTGAACAAAGGTATATTTGATATACATGTTGTTGATGTGTACTTTACTAGTGTTTATAGCAAACCCCTCGGTATTTGATGCTGGTTTAGTTGCTAAGAGTAGTAACTCGAAATGGGAGTTGCAGAATGAATAGAAACTAGTTAAGGGTGATGTGATGATGTGTGTTGGAAGTAGTTCCAAGAATGATATGATCATCATCACACACTCCCTATACTTTCGGGATTAGTGTTGAACCTAAATAAATGTTATTTGGTGTTTGTGTTGAGCATGAATATGATTTGAGCATGTTTATTACAATACTATTATTCATTTAAGTTAGAGAATAGTTGTTGTTCTGTTTATATGAATAAAACCTTCTATGGTTATACACCCAATGAAATTGGTTTGTTGGATCTCGATCGTAGTGATACACATATTCATAATATTGAAGCCAAAAGATGCAAAGTTAATAATGATAGTGCAACTTATTTGTGGCACTGTCGTTTGGGTCATATTGGTGTAAAGCGCATGAAGAAACTCCATGCTGATGGGCTTTTGGAATCACTTGATTATGAATCAGTTGATGCTTGCGAACCATGCCTCATGGGCAAGATGACTAAGACTCCGTTCTCCGGAACAATGGAGCGAGCAACAAACTTGTTGGAAATAATACATACTGATGTATGCAGTCCGATGAGTGTTGAGACTCGCGGTGGGTATCATTATTTTCTGACCTTCACATATGATTTGAGAATATATGGGTATATCTACTTGATGAAACATCAGTCTAAAACATTTGAAAAGTTCAAAGAATTTCAGAGTGAAGTGGAAAAACATCATAACAAGAAAATAAAGTTTATACGATCTGATCACGGAGATGAATATTTGAGTTACGAGTTTGGTCTTCAACTAAAACAATGTGGAATTTTTTCACAAATACATGCCACCTAGAACACCACAATATAATGGTGTGCCCGATCGTCATAACCACACTTTATTGGATATAGTGCAATCTATGATGTCTCTTACCGATTTGCCACTATCATTTTGGGGTTATGCATTAGAGACAGCTACATTCACATTATATAGGGCACCGTCTAATCCGTTGATATGACACCGTATGAACTATGGTTTGGCTAGAAACCTAAGCTATCGTTTCTTAAAGTTTGGGGTTGTGATGCTTATGTGAAAAAGTTTCAGCCTGATAAGCACAAACCTAAATCGGAAAAGTGCGACTTCATATATAGGATACCCAAAAGAAACTGTTGGGTACACCTTCTATCATAGATCCGAAAGGTAATATCTTTGTTGCTAAAGAGTGGATCCTTTCTTGAGAAGAAGTTTCTCTCGAAAGAAGTGAGTGGGAGGAATGTAGAACTTGATATGGTAATTGTACCTTCTCCCGAATTGGAAAGTAGTTCATCACAGAAATCAGTTCTAATGATCTCTACACCAATTAGTGAGGAAGCTAATGATGATGATCATGAAACTTCAGATCAAGTTACTACCGAACCTCGTAGGACAACCAGAGTATGGTCCACACCAGAGTGGTATGTGTTGGGGATATTACTACTAGTATAACCCGCCCAGGAGGGGCCGGGTCAGCCCTAATGGCGGGTTACATAAGAAGCCCAATAAACATTCAAGATGATAGTGTACTAAACATATAGAAGGCCCAAAGGCATGGGGCCGGCTTAAGGCCTGATATTGTAAACCGCCGTATGTAAGGAAAGACTTGTAAAGAAAGGCATGTAAAGGAAGTCACCGAGCCGGACACGATTATGAGCCGGCCAGGACTCTGTAGGCCACCGGGCGTCAACCCGTGTATATAAGGGGACGACCCGGTGGCGGTTTAGAAAAAGAGATAACCAAGTCGATAACCAGGC
Organism: Triticum dicoccoides; assembly: GCF_002162155.2. Classification (NCBI taxonomy): domain Eukaryota; kingdom Viridiplantae; phylum Streptophyta; class Magnoliopsida; order Poales; family Poaceae; genus Triticum; species Triticum dicoccoides. The sequence goes on along the minus strand of NC_041392.1, from coordinate 210,377,755 downwards.
CGGCGAGTTGAGCCTCTTGGAGATCGAAACCTCAGCAATACCAATCCCAACTAGACGTAGGCTTTTACCTTCATCGTAAGGGGCCGAACTAGTATAAAAACTCTCTCGTGTGTCCTTTGTCCCGATTAACCCCTTTAAGATTCCTATTGCGATGGCCCTACGACTAAGTCCTTGCTCTAGGACATCTGCCGTGTCAACTCCACGACAGTTGGCGCCCACCATGGGGCCAGCGCACGGTGGATTTGACTTCTTGAAGGGAAACTTCGAAGGGCTCAAAGGATACGCTGTGGGCCGGATGACCAAGAGTCGTCGCGGCAAACTCTACATCGACGAGGAAGGCTGGGGCCCCGAGGCCGGCTCGATCGAGTACGGGTACCGGGTCCCCTTCGGCGGAATTCATGTCTTCATCGGCCGGGTCGGCGAGTCAGGCCCTGAGCCGGACGTCCACATCAACCTTATTGAAATGGCTCAGCGTGTTGGCTCCGCCCGTGTTCAATCTGTCGTGAAACATGCCTTTGTAGGCTGCATCCATGGCAGTGAATACTTCGAAGGATCAATGGAAGGCGGGGAGATGGCCATCTGCTCTGATACTACATCATCAACAGGTGAGATGGACTCGTTGTACCAACTGCAAGACGTCATGCTCGGGGATTGTTCCGATGGCAGCAGTATTCCGGACCCCCTTGAGCCGCCGAATTGGGCCGGAGTCTTCATGGCGGGAACGCAACCCGGGCATAACTCCACCGCAGCGGTAGCAGTAGCTACCGGGTCGGCAGCAGCCGGGTCAGGAGACCCCCGCGCGCCCCCCGGCTCAGGTTCTAATGGACCTCATGGATAAGCTGACGACTCTGTTAACCGCTGTGGTAGAACCGGTGGATAAAGCCCAACACGACGCAGAAGTGGCACGCGTGCGGGAGGAGATGGTGCAAGCTAAAGAAAATCTAGCCGCAGAGGAAACCCGGATGGCAGCAGAACGAGCAGCTCTGGATGCTCGTGCTCAGCAGCTTCAAGCAGAAACTTTCCGACTCTCGGTGGATCTTAATGCATCAAACAAGGTCATGAGGAGGAGGCATCAGAAAACTCAGTCACGTCTGCCTCTAACGCTGGATCCGAGGAACTTGTTCCATACACCCGGAGCTGGGGGGGAGCAACCCACCAGAGGCAAACCGGGTCATGACACCCGGTGCACCAGTTCATCCACGCACCATGGAGCCGCCTCACATGAATATAGCTCCTCCTCGTTATGTATCAACACCTCCGGGTCACTTCTCCAACCCTATGGAAAATCTCATCGTAGCGTTGGCTCGTTTGGCAGCTCTCCCAGTGGAAGGTGACTCGCCAGCAGCAATTGAAACCCGGAGGGTAAGAGAACTACTTCAGACAGCTTTGGCCCAGCAGGATGCATACTCCTACATTCGAGACAAGATTCATTCAACTCCTCGCCCAAGCCGGAGCCCGAGTTACAGTAGGCACATGGAGTCCTTAGAGATGTCAAGTAATCCTCAACACCACAACCGGCCATATAGGCATGAGCCGGTGCGGGATGGAGCCCTTAACTTGGCAGACCAGGAGAGAATTCATCAAGAGGCGGAACGGGAAGCTCAGATAGCGGCAGAGCAGGCGGCTCACCTAACCTTTCTGGCTTATCCAGCAACCTCGGTTGAGGCAGGAGCGGCGACAAGAACCGGAGGCGTACCTTGCCTGGTCCCAGCCATACACAATGAGCGGTTGCCCAAGGATTTCAAGGGGCCTCGTAAGGTGCCTAATTACACGGCTGACCTACAGCCGGGGGCTTGGATTGAGAGTTATGAGATGGCTATGGAGCTGTTGGAGGTTAGCGACGCTGCAATGGCCAAGTATTTTACCATGATGTTGGATGGAACGGCTCGGACCTGGTTGAAGGGATTGCCACCCAATTCTATCGGCTCATGGGCAGAGTTGAAAGCACGGTTCATCTAGAACTTTAAGGTCACGTGTAAGCAGCCAATGTCGATTGCGGACCTGACCAATTGCAAGCAAGAGGATGGTGAATCTACAACCCATTGGGTGCGCCGGGTCAAGGAGATAATACATTCATGTGATAAAATGGATGCCGACTCAGCAGTTTCGATGTTGGAGAAAAATTGCCGCTTTGAACCTCTGAAGCAGAAGTTGGGGTGGCTTAAACATGACTGTAATGACATGGGGACATTGATGGCAGCTCTTGTCAAGTATGCCGATTCTGATACCACCAAGGACCCGGTGTCTGATGAAGAAAGGGCAACGAAGGGAAAGAAGAACAGCAATGGCAAGGGTCACTAGCATAACCCGGCGAATCAGGGAGGTAATAAACATAAGGGTGATGAGTTTGTTGTTAATACTAATGTGCAGGGTGGTAATCAGCGGCACAAGGGCAGACAACCTCCTCGATCGGGCGGGTCAGGCCCACCCTTGAACATTTGTTGAATGAACCTTGTCCAAAACACGACACCCGGGAGAAACCAGCCACCCACTTGTGGAAGGATTGCACGATCATGAAGGCATTTAAAAATTCAAACGCATTTGATGGGGGTCACGGTGCAAGTGGCGGCTCAGGTGGAGGCGGCTTTCAGGGCCCGGGAGCCGGTTCAAGCGGGGGAGGTTTTCATGGTCAGGGTTATCCTGGTCACCAAGGCGGATATAATCAGCAACACGGCCAAGGGAACCAGCAGCAGCAGCAATCCGGCTATCTGAGCAACCCGAAGCAGTTGAGTAGCGGACAGTATCATGTCTTTACTACCAGTTTATGCAAGAGGGACCAGAAACTCCACAAGAGGGCCGTCAATGCCGTTGAACCGACAATTCCACGTTATCTACGTTGGTCGGAGCAGCCTATTGTGTGGAGCAGAGAGGATCACCCGCCCCGGGTTGATAATCCGAGTCACTTGGCTTTGGTGGTGGCACCTCAGGTTGGTGGGTACAAGTTTACTAAGGTGCTCATGGATGGAGGCAGCAGCATCAACATCCTCTACTATGAGACGTTCCGCCGGATGGGATTGACAGATAAAAATCTTAAACCATCCAACACTATTTTTCACGGTGTGGTACCTGGTAAATCGGCATACCCAGTTGGTAAGATTGAGCTGAAGTAGCCTTTGGGGATGAGTATGACTCCAGAGCAGAAAAATTAACCTTTGAAGTGGTTAAGATCAAAAGCCCATATCATGCTCTGTTTGGGCGGCCGGATTATGCCAAGTTCATGGCTCGGTCGTGTTACGTATATTTGCAGCTCAAGATGCCGGGTCATAAGGGCAGCATTACAGTACATGGGAGCCGGAAGATAGCCTTGGAATGTGAAGAAGGTGATGCTGCCTATGCTGAATCTGTTTGTGCAACAGAGGAGTTAAAATTCTACAAGGATCATGTTGACCCGGCGGACATGACGTCATTAAACAAACCAACAACAGAGCATGAGTCGGAGCTGAAATTCAAATCAGCTGATGACACTAAGATGGTTGACTTTGTACCTGGCGACTCATCCAAACAGTTCATCATCAGCGCAAACTTAGATCCGAAATAGGAAAGCACGCTCATCGAGTTCATCCGTGAGAACCGGGACATCTTTGCATGGAAACCTTCAGACATGCCGGGTGTCCCGAGGGAACTCGCTGAGCACACTCTTAATATTGATCCAAAGTTCAAACCTGTCAGACAATTTCTCCGACGGTTCAATGAAGAAATGCGCAAGGCCACTGGAGAAGAGGTGGCCCGGCTCTTGGCAGCCGGGTTCATTGTGGAGGTCTTTCACCCCGAATGGTTAGCTAACTCGGTGCTGGTACTCAAGAAGAATGGCACCTGGCGTATGTGTGTGGATTACACAGATTTGAACAAGGCTTGTCTGGCTGATCCTTTTGCTCTCCCCCATATTGATCAAATCATTGATGCTACGGCGGGTTGCGCACGGTTGAGTTTATTAGATGCTTATTCCAGTTATCATCAGATTAAGATGGCAGTCAAGGATCAAGAAAAGACAGCTTTTATAACTCCTTTTAGAGCTTTCTGCTATGTGTCTATGCCTTTTGGGCTTAAGAGTGCCCAGGCAACTTACCAGCGGTGTGTGCAGAATTGTCTTCACGATCAAATTGGGCGCAATGTTCATGCTTATGTGGATGATATAGTGGTGAAATCCAGGGAAGAAGAAACCTTGGTCACAGACCTGAAAGAGACTTTTGATAATCTTCGGGTTTACAAAATGATGCTTAACCCGGCCAAGTGTGTTTTTGGAGTGCCAGCCGGCAAGCTCTTGGGTTTTTTTGGTGTCTAACCGAGGTATTGAAGCTAACCCGGAGAAAATCAAGGCAATTACATCTCTAGCCAAACCAACCTGCGTCAATGATGTTCAGCGACTGGCGGGTCGTGTGGCTGCTTTGAACCAGTTCATAAGCCGGTTAGGGGAAAAGGCTATGCCTCTGTATCAGTTGATGAAGAAAACAGATGTTTTTGTTTGGAGGGATGCTGCGGACGCTGCTTTTGAGGATCTGAAGGCACAACTGGCTGAGCCGCCGGTCCTGGCTGCTCCAATTGAAAAAGAGCCACTATTGTTATACGTGGCTGCCAACTCACGGGCTGTTAGTGTGGCTATGGTGGTAGAGTGCAAGGAGGCTGGCAAAGAGCATCCGGTTCAGCGGCCGGTTTATTATGTCAGTGAAGTGCTAAATGAGTCTAAGCAACGATATCCACATTGGCAGAAGCTTGTTTATGGGGTATTCATGGCAAGCCGAAAGCTTAAGCATTACTTTTAGGGACATCCAATCACTGTGGTTAGCTCTGCTCCTTTGGGAGACATTATTCAAAATAGAGAAGCCACTGGGCGAGTCGCCAAGTGGGCAATTGAGCTTGGGTCTCATGGGTTGAAGTATGTTCCATGTACTGCAATTAAGTCTCAAGCCCTGGTTGACTTCATCAATGACTGGACAGAGATGCCGATGCCAGAAGAGAAGCCGGACAACACATATTGGACTATTCATTTTGATGGATCCAGGCAATTGGAAGGCTCGGGGGCTGGAGTCGTGCTAACTTCCCCACGAGGTGACAAATTTTGTTATGTGTTACGGTTGATGTTTCCATGCACTAACAATGCAACAGAGTATGAAGCCTTGCTCCATGGTCTTCGAGTGGCAAAGGAGATGAACTTGAGCCGGGTCAGATGTCTTGGTGACTCAGATCTAGTGGCTCAACATGTATCTGGCAAGTGGGATTCCAAAGACCCTCTCATGGCGGCTTATCGCCGAGAGGTCGATGCTGTTGCGGGATATTTTAAAGGTTATCAGGTGGAACACATTGACCATCAAAAGAACGAAGCAGCTGATGCTTTAAGCCGGCTGGGGTCTCAGCGTAAGCCGGTGCCACCCAACACCTTTTTGGATGTTTTGCATAACCCCTCCGTCAAGTTGCCCACAGAAGAAGATTTAGATGTTCCTAACCCGGAGGCACAGTTGGTAGCGGCTCTTCATGTCATCCCAGATTGGACGGTGCCGTTCTTGGCGTACATGGCCCGGGGAGAGTTGCCAGCATATGAGACCCTGGCTCGGCAGATAACCCGGCGATCTAAGTCCATGACGATTTCGGATGGAGAGTTATTTCATCGCAGTGTTTCCGGAGCATTTCAATGGTGTGTTTCCCCCGAAGAAGGTGAAGAAATCCTTCGTGAGATCCATGAAGGCGACTGCGGTCATCACGCCGGGTCAAAGTCTTTAGTGGCCAAGGCGTTTCATCACGGTTTTTACTGGTTGACGGCTCACGCTGATGCAGAAGATCTGGTCAGTAGATGTGATGGATGTCAATAACTTGCATGACGAGCGCATGTGCCGGCTCAAGAGCTCCGGATGATTCCAATCACTTGGCCGTTTGCGGTCTGGGGGCTCGATATGGTGGGACCTTTCAAAAGGTCTAAGGATAAAAAGACACATCTCTTGGTGGCAGTTGATAAGTTCACTAAGTGGGTTGAGGCGGAGCCTGTGAGTAAGTGTGATGCAGCCACGGCGGTTCAGTTCATGAAAAAAGTAATCTTCCGTTTCGGTTTTCCACACAGTATTATCACAGACAATGGCACTAATCTGTCTCAAGGGGCTATGGAAGAGTTTTGTCAGCGAGAGCACATCCGGCTTGATGTTTCTTCTGTAGCTCATCCTCAATCCAATGGTCAAACTGAGAGAGCCAATCAGGAAAATCTGAAAGGGCTAAAACCCCGACTTATGGTTCCTTTACAGCAAACGCCGAGTTGTTAGGTAGAGGAGTTACCCTCAGTGTTATGGAGCATCAATACTACGCCCAACAGGTCTACGGGTTACACACCCTTCTTCACGGTTTATGGAGCAGAGGCAGTGTTGCCTAGTGACATCCGTCATGACTCGCCCCGTGTGGCGGCTTATGTTGAAACTAACAATGAAAAAGCCAGACAGGATGCGCTTGACTTATTGGATGAAGAAGAGACCTAGCAGCGACGCGGTCAACAATTTATCAACAAGACCTGCATCGTTATCACAGCCGCCGGGTTAAGTCCAGGACTTTTCAGGAAGGCGACTTGGTGCTCCGGCTCATCCAGGATCTTTCAGATGCACACAAGTTATCCCCACCTTGGGAAGGACCCTTTGTGGTCAGTAAAAATTTAAATAATGGGTCATACTACCTTACTGACGTTCGAGAGCATGCAGACTCATGTAAGTCGGATGAGGAGACCCGCCGGCCATGGATCATTGCTCAACTTCGGTCGTATTACACCTGAGCCACCGGCTCTCAACATGTACATACATTCACGTTGTATATACTATGATAAGCAATAAAGTAAGACCATCGGTCTCTTTCCTTTTCACAGACTATACATCTTTATTATTTATTACTTACAAATGACTATTAAGGAGCTGATCATATTTGAATCAAGTTTAACCTTTTTGGTACAGCTTATGATCGTATCCGAATCTAGCTGCAAATCTCATGGTCATTTGGGTGCTTCCTATTCAAACATAGGTCATATTCGAACCAAAGAGAACATAGCTGTCGTAACCCTCTTGATCGGCTCAAGGCCAAACTCACTTGGGGGCTTCTTGATCGTATCCGAATCATAGCTCAACCCCTTTTGAGTCCGACTTGGATCGTATTCGAATCAGGGTCGTTAAAAACCTCTCAAGGTCATTTGGGGGCTTCCTGTTCAAACATAGGTCGTATTCGAACCAAAGAGAACATAGCTGTCGGTACCCTCTTGATCGGCGCAACGCCAAAGCCACTACAGGCTGTATGGTCGTATTCGAACCTTAGCTTAACCCCTTTGGTCCGGTTTACTGATTGTATTAGAATCAGAAACCCCCAGCCTCTTGAATACAGAGTTAAAATTATGTTTATTATCTACTGTTTGCCTTTTAGCTTTTGTTGTTTCAATATTACAAATAAGCTTGCCTGGTTTTCTTCACCGGCTCAATTATTGGACAACACAGCCGCCCGGGTTATTCAAGCCGGTGGCTCAAGGATCCAAAGGTATGAGCTACTAAGATATGATGATCATTGAGTATTCAAGAAGTATTAACTTTTCATACATATTGAATTATCAAGCTCACCACCCGGATTATTAAAACCGGCGATCTAAGGATCAACAAGGACAAGGTATGGTTCTTACTTGTACGCGTTTACCCGCTGTGTTAACTCAAGAGTTAGTATTAACCCTTAGCCTTTCTTTATATCTGTCTCTGCTTTTTTGAGGTAAAAATATTGGCTGTAAATTAGGTGTTTAAGCCCGTTTGGTTCTAAACCGCCTTGCCAGTCTTTTCCTTGTATTTACAGGAACAGAGTTCAAACATTGCAGAGACAAACATTAAACGATGCCCATATTGACATCTGGAAGCAGATTCACATAGAAGTATTTTATGCGCGATGGCATAAGCAAAACATGCGGTGTTTTAGCAACTAAATTATTACAAAGGCTTTATAAGCCCATGAAGATGATCATCGTTCCTCCCTTGCTGGTTCACCACCTTCTATTTGCTGGAAGTTGGATTTTGACCAATCAAATCCGTTCATGGCGACAAATTCGGCTTCATCGTCAATCAGGCCGACCGGGTCAATTTCTGGGGCAAAGGTATCTTCTCTCACAGGTGGGAGCAGATCTGCTACTTTGTATGAAGGAGTGGCCATCTTCTTATTTTCACTATCAAAACCCGGCCGGTACTTGTCAACATTGGTGTCATCTCCAAGACTAGTCGCCTGAGGCCGGACTTCGCGTACGCACGCTATGAAATCATCCTGATCAAACGGAGACCCATCCTCCTTCACAGTAGGGTAACCTCTTACTACGTCCGCTGGGTCTAGGTCTGGCACCCAAGCCTCGGAGCGGCTTAGGGCAGTCAAAGCTCTGGCTCGCGCGCAGGAGCGTTTTACTTCTTGGAATCTAGCAGGAGGGATGGACAGCTTCTTCAGGACATCGCTGAGCCGTTTGGGTCCTTGATTTGCAGGAGAGATAGCGGCCAGAGCCCGTTGTGCACCAATATACAATTGTTCAACCAAGGTGTATACTGCCTTCAGTTTAATCAACGGGTCTTGGCTCAGATTTTTACTTCGCGGACCTGCATATATTTTTAACAGAGTAAGTTGGCGGATCATGTTCCGATTTTGCAAAAATTATACGAAAGGTCAAATCAGGCAGCTTACCAAAGATAGCAGCGACCATCTGAGACACCAGGCCCTTTAAACTGTTCATCTCTGTTGAAATTTCTTTCAGAGTTGTTTCGGCTGTCTCAGCCCGTCGGGTCAGAAGTGTTTTCTCATTTTCCCAAGCCTTCTCCTTGGTAGCAAAGCTGGTCTTCAAATTTTCCATTGCAGAAAGGCTCATTTGCAGTTTGGAGGTGGAAGATTTGATTTTGGACTCCTGACTTGCTAGCCGGGTCTTTGCGTCCAACAATTGAGAGTTCAGTTCAGACAAGGCATTCTGTGAAACATTCAGATAAGTCAAGACTTGGTTTCAAATTCAAGATTCAAGTCTCAAAGTACTTTACGAGTAAACCACTTGACACTTGGGGGCTAATGTATGCCAAATCAAATTTTTACGATTCTACAAACATATTTAAAGTCCCAAGTCCCTTACAAAGTGACAGCACTTGGCACTTGGGGGCTAATGTATGCAGTTCAGCAAGTTTATCAAGGTTAAACCAAAGTGTTAAGTACTTTGAAGACGGTTTTAAATTCTAAAGTATCGATTCATTGATGATCAAAATAAACCCGTCCTTGGGGACTATAGGTGAAGTTTTTGTTTCTATCAATATCAGGCAAAGATTCGGAGGTAAAAGTCTCGACCTGTACTTTAAGTCTACAGATTATTCCGTTTCTCTCATAATCTGAAGACTTGGGGGCTGAAGGAATATTAGTAAACCGAAAACAACATACCTCATACTTCAACTAAAGCTGCTTGACCATCTCGATCTCAGACACATGACTGGGGTGTACATGACTGAGATAGCCGGATAAGATATCACTGGCATTGAGACGGTCATAGTTGGCAACATCAAAGTGAACCTTATGCCTCTCCAATGCTTCTTGCTTTGCTGTGCACCGAGCCAACACCGTTGGGTTCCCCGGCTCAACAAAGCGGCTCCTAGTAATTTGAACATCTTGAGCACGTGGAGACGGCGGGTCGGTTGAGCTTGACGGTCCAGCTGTAGAAGGATTCATAGTGGCTTCGACAAGGGACGGCTCCGGAGGATTTGCTTCATTGACAATAGGCGGGTCTTCTGGGGTGTCAGTTAATGGAGAATGCTGTAACGCCCTCGATGCGGCTATATCTCCCACGTGTCGAGGCACGACTTATAGGCATAACTGCATTGAAAGCAATGTCGCAAGTTAGGCAATCTTCACAACATCCCATGTAATATAGATAATAAAAGGGGAGATACATAGTTGGCTTACACTCGCCACGTCAATCAAAGTACATAAATAGCATTACATCAATCAAACACTCATGGCCCGACTACAGCGCCAAAATAAAAGATAAACCCAACATGCGACATGGTCCCGATCGCCCCAACTGGGCACCACTACTGATCGTCAGGGAAAGACACATAGAAACGGCGTGAGTCCTCGTCGAACTCCCACTTGAGCTCAAGCGCGTCATCTGGAACGGAGTCATTAGGCCCTGCATCTGGTTTGGAAGTAATCTGTGAGCCACAGGGACTCAGCAATCTCGCACCCTCGCGATCAAGACTATTTAAGCTTATAGGTAAGGCAAGGTACAATATGTGGAGCTGCAGCAAGCGACTAGCATATATGGTGGCTAACCTATTCGCAAAAGAGAGCGAGAAGAGAAGGCAAAGCGCGAACGAATAACTGGAGAACAACCTACGGCAAGCATTACTCCAACACCGTGTTCACTTCCCGGACTTCGCCGAGAAGAGACCATCACGGTAACTCACACAATTGATTCATTTTAATTAAGTTAAGGTTCAAGTTATATACAACCGGACATTAACAAATTCCCATCTGCCCATAACCGCGGGCACGGCTTTTGAAAGTTCAAATCCCTGCAGGGGAGTCCCAACTTAGCCCATGACAAGCTCTCACGGTCAACGAAGGAATAGACCTTCTCCCGAGACATTCTGATCAGACTCGGTATCCCGGTTCTACAAGACACTTCGACAAGTTAAAACAAATCCAGCAACACCGCCCGAATGTGCCGACAAATCCCGATAGGAGCTGCACATATCTCGATCTCAGGGCACACTCAGATAGGTCAAGCTACGAGTAAAACCAGCCCTCGAGTTTCCCCGAGGTGGCCTCGCAGGCTGCCTGGTTCAGACCAACACTCAGAGGAGCACTGGCCCGGGGGGGGGGGGGTTAAATAAAGATGACCCTCGGGCTCCGGAAACCCAAGGGAAAAAGAGGCTAGGTGGCAAATGGTAAAACCAAGGTTGGGCATTGCTGGAAAAGCTTTAATCAAGGTGAACTATTACGGGGTTCCCATTATCACCCAACCGCGTAAGGAACGCAAAATCCGGGAACATAACACCGATATGACGAAAACTAGGGCGGCAAGAGTGGAACAAAACACTAGGCGAGAGGCCGAGCCTTCCACCCTTTACCAAGTATATAGATGCATTAAGATAACAAGATAATATAGTGATATCCCAACAAGTAAATAATGTTCCAACAAGGAACGGTCTCCAATCTTCACCTGCAACTAGCAACGCTATAAGAGGGGCTGAGCAAAGCGGTAACATAGCCAATCAACGGTTTGCTAGGACATGGTGGGTTAGAGGTTTGGCATGGCAATTTAGGAGGCATGATAAGCAAGTGGTAGGCATCGTAGCATAGGCATAGCAAAAGAGCGAGCATCTAGCAAAGCAAAGATAGTAGTGATTTCGAGGGTATGATCATCTTGCATGCAAAGTTGTCAGAGTTGACTGGATCCTCGAAAGCAAACTCAACGGGCTCCTCGTTAGCGAACTCGTCTCCCGGCTCTACCCAAACAAGACAAACAAGCAACAAGGACACAATCAATCACGTGCAAAGCTCAAACAATATGATGCAAACATGGCATGCTATGCGGGATGCGATATGCGATGCATATGCAAGATTTGACAAGGAATGAATGAACCTGGCCTCAACTTGGAAATCCAAGTGTACCACTGGAAAGTTGAGATTAAATCGCTTGAAAACGATATAAAGAACGCCGGAATCGGAGTTACGGTTTGGAAATGGCAAGCAATTCAAATATGACCACGTTCTACGATTTACAGCAAGTAGCCATCTAAATGCAACAAGATGAACATGCTACAGCACTCAAATATGGCAACAAAATACATGGCAGGGACCCATTCATGATGATCAACAAAAGAGGAACACTGAGCTACGGCCATTTCATCCATTAACAGGTTCCAACAAGCATGGCAAAAATGCATTTGGTAAACAGATTTCAGACATAGTGAAATTAGCACTTGTCTGGAATCTCAGATCAGGTAGCACACTTCGGAGCATGAAAACTATATGCTACAGGACCTGAACATGGAAAAGTAAAGCATGGCATGGAGCTACTCTAAGAGCTTAACAAAAGTCCCTTAGTGACCTTGAGCCAAAAGGGATCAGAAAATACATTTGCAAGCATGTGAACATGGCAAAAACATAATCAGATCACAGACTTAGTGAAAAACTGGAGCATGCAAATCAGATATCAAGTAGGCATGTTTACGAGCTCGATGCACTCACTACAGAACATGTCATGACAATATAAGCATACACCCATCAAGAATACACATTAAACCAGCTAGACATGGCAAGAACAATAGCATAGCATGCACGGATCAACTACAACATCCTCGGCAAAATCACTAACAAGTAGACAATCTGCCCAGATTCACGAAATGACAAAAGTAGAGCTCGATTGACTCAAGCTATTATGCTCCATAATTGCAAACAAAGACATGGATGGATAGAGCACTACAAGATTAACAAAACATCCTTACTGATTATCCTCAAAAGAGGCACGGATCACTAGGAAACAACATGAACATGTGGCATAATGAGATAAGCAGATCAAGGACTTGGTGGAATTGCTAAGTCCCTGAAATCAGCATTAACGAATGCTCCACTTTGCAAGCTTGTGGTAGTCACCACACACATCACAAAAATACATGGGTTACACCTCTGGATAGATGGAAAAACATATAACAAAACTCATGTAGAGTTCAGGGGCATATCATGCACACATTAATCATGGCAAAAATGACAAATATCTAATTGGAGCAGTAGATCTGACAATTATCTCAAATAGCATTCTTCCAACAGCATTTCGGGCATCAAGATGAACTCAAATGAAAATGATGCAATGAGATGAAATGATGCACTCTCTGAGGCGAACATTTTGATATGCTAAATGCGCAAAACAGAGCTACGGATGCGGAGATATAGCATGATGAAATATGCTAAAAATACTGAAAACGGGAGCAAAGTCAACCCTAGGGTTTCCTCAGATCTGGATCTGAAATCGACACTGTAGCAGCTGAGCGCGGTTCCCGAGGTTGAACGTCGCCGGCGTCGGAGTGGGACTTGCCGCCGGAGTGTGGACGTCGCCGGACTTGGCGGACCGGCCGGAGCTAGCCGGAGCTCTCGCCGGCATCGACGGGCGCGGCTGCCGGAGTTGAGGAGGCGCGGGGCGGCGCCGAGGTGGCCGGCGACGAGGCAGAGTGGCATCGGCCGGCCGGCGTCGATGGCGGGCGACGGCGCCGGTCGCCTCAGGCGGCCGGACACGAGGAGGGCGGCGGCGGCTCGCGGGCGGAGAAAAGCGGCTTCGGGCGGCGGGAGGAGCCGGGCTTCGAGGGCCCGCTGCGGGCCGCGTTGGGCCGGCGGCGGAAGCGGCGATGTGGGCGCGTACCCTCCACGTGGCAGCGCGGGGTTGGTCGGCGGAGGCGGCGGACGCGTCCGCACCGTCCGGACGTGTCCGGTGGCGGCGGATGGAATGGATCTAGGGTTAGGGAAGAGTGGAACCGCGAATTTCGGAGGGTGGTCTTTATATAGAGGTAGAGGGAGCTAGGAGAGTCCAAATGAGGTGTGGTTTTCGGCCACGCGATCGTGATCGAACGCTCTAGATGATGGAGAGGGTTTTGGTGGGTTTTGGGCCAACTTGGAGGGGTGTTGGGCTGCAACACACACGAGGCTTTTTCGGTCCCTCGGTTAACCGTTGGAGCATCAAACGAAGTCTAAATGGTATGAAACTTGACAGGCGGTCTACCGGTAGTAAACCAAGGCCGCTTGGCAAGTCTCGGTCCAATCCGGAAATGTTTAATCCCCACACATGAAAGAAAGATAGAAATGACCATCGGAGGAGAACGGAGCGCCGAAATGCAAAACGGACAACGGGACAAATGCTCAGATGCATGAGACGAACACGTATGCAAATGCAATGCACATGATGACATGATATGAGATGCATGACAACGACAACAACACACAGAGACAAAAACCCGAACCCGAGAAAATAAAATAACTTGACGCCGGAAACGGCAAGAGTTGGATTACATAATAGGAAAATCATATCCGGGGTGTTACAAAACTCCACCACTACGAAAGGATCTCGTCCCGAGATCTAGGACTGGAAGAACACCGGGTACTCAGAACGGAGGTGATCCTCGTGTTCCCAGGTAGCTTCACGGTCGGAATGGTGTGACCACTTGACTTTGAGGAATTTGATTGACTTGTTGCGAGTCTTGCTTCAGTCTCTTCAAGAATAGCCACGGGGTGCTCACGATAAGAGAGATCTTCTTGGAGCTCAATGTCCTCGAAGTTGACAGTGCGGTCAGGAGTCTTGAAGCACTTTTGGAGCTGAGAGACATGGAACACGTCATGCACATTTGCAAAGTTTGAAGGAAGCTCGAGTTGATAGGCGAGATCGCCTCTCTTGCTGACGATCTTGAAAGGTCCCACGTATCTGGTGGCAAGCTTCCCTTTGATGCCGAAGCAACGAGTACCTTTCATTGGAGAGACGCGGAGGTAAACATGATCTCCGATCTCGAAAGCCAAATCACGGTGCTTACTATCATGGTAGCTCTTCTGGCAGGATTGGGCTGCTTTGAGGTTATCTCAAATGACTTTGCACATTTCCTCTGCCTCTGTGATTAAGTCATTTCCCAGAAGTTGACGTTCACCGGTTTCAGACCAGTTGAGAGGGGTACGGCACTTCCTGCCATATAGAATTTCAAGTGGGGCCTTTCCCGAACTTGCTTGAAAACTGTTGTTGTAGGAGAATTCAGCATATGGAAGACAATCCTCCCACTTCACGCCGAAGGAGATCACACAAGCCCTGAGCATATCTTCAAGAATCTGATTGACACACTCGACTTGACCGCTAGTTTGAGGATGGAAAGTTGTGCTGAAGCGGATGTTGGTGCCCATGGCCTTCTGAAAAGAATCCCAAAACTTGGAGGTAAAGATGCTGCCACAGTCTGAAGAGATCACTTGTGGAATGCCGTGCAGAGAGACAATTCGAGAGGTATAGAGCTCTGCCAATTGAGCTGTAGTGATTGACTCTTTGATAGGCAGAAAGTGAGCCACTTTGGTGAGTTTGTCGATGATAATGAATATAGCATCATTGCCACGTTTGGACTTTGGAAACCCAGTCACGAAGTCCATCTCAATGTGGTCAAACTTCCATTCTGGAATGGCAAGAGGTTGGAGGAGACCAGCTGGCCTTTGGTGTTCTGCCTTCACTCTTCTGCAGACATCACATTCATTCACGAACTGAGCAATCTCGCGCTTCATTCGAGTCCACCAATAAGCCTGCTTGAGGTCCTGATACATCTTCGTGCTCCCAGGGTGGATGGAGAGGAGAGAATTGTGAGCCTCATTCATGATCACTTTATGAAGGTCACCTTTGGGCACAACAATACGATCCTCAAAGAAGAGAGTGTCCTTGTCATCAAGGCGGTAGCACTTGTACTTGGGTTGACTCTTGGCAATCCCAATCTTCACATTCTTCACCATAGCATCAAGAAGCTGAGCTTGGCGAATCTGGTCTTCCAAGGTAGGAGAGACTTGAAGGTTGGCGAGGAAACCTTGAGGAACAACTTGCAGATTGAGTTTGCGGAAAGCTTCACAAAGCTCGGGTTGATAAGGCTTGAGAATCAGGCTGTTGCAATAAGCCTTCCTGCTCAATGCGTCAGCAATCACATTGGCCTTGCCTGGAGTATACTCGATACTCGGATTATACTCTTGAATCATTTCGACCCATCGAGTTTGCCTGAGGTTGAGATTAGGCTAAGTGAAGATGTACTTGAGACTCTTGTGGTTAGTGAAAATGTCCACTTTTCTTCCCAATAAGAGATGTCTCCAAGTCAAAAGAGCATGCACAACTGCCGTCAACTCGAGGTCATGAGTGGGGTAGTTCTTCTCGTTGGGCTTCAACTGGCGAGAGGTATAAGCCACAACTTTCTTCTCTTGCATCAACACTGCACCGAGACCTTGGAGAGAGGCATCGCAAAAGACCTCATACGATTTGGATTCATCAGGCGGAGTCAGAACTAGAGCAGTGACCAATTTCTCTTTCAAAGTGCTGAAAGCAATGTCACATTCCGGAGACCAAACGTACTTGACGTGCTTCTGGAGAAGATTTGAGAGAGGCTTCACGATCTTAGAAAAGTTTTCAACGAATATTCGACAGTAGCGTGCGAGACCGAGGAAGCTACGGAGTTGCTTCACGTTCTAAGGTGGTTCCCAATTCACAATTGCAGACACCTTTTCAAGATTCACCGCAATGCCGTTGGCAGAGATGATATGACCAAGATAAAGAACCTCATCGAGCCAAAATTCGCACTTGGAGAAATTGGCGTAGAACTTGTGTTCCCTGAGCTTATCGAGCACCAAACGCAAGTGCTTGGCATGATCTTCCTTGTTCTTCGAAAAGACCAAAATGTCGTCGAGATAGACCAAAACGAAGTCATTGGTGTAGGCGTTGAAGATGAAGTTCATCATGCGAGAGAAAGTCGGAGGAGCGTTGACGAGGCCAAAAGACATGACAGTGTATTCATATGAACCAAAGCTTGTCCTAAAAGCCGTCTTGGGAATATCTTGCTCACGGATTTGAATCTTGTGATAACCCATACAGAGATCAAGCTTGGAGAATACTTGGTCACCTTTGAGTTGTTCGAACAGCTCGTTGATGTTGGGAAGTGGGTATTTGTTCTTGATAGTCTTCTTGTTCAATGGACGGTAATCAACACAAAGTCGGTCCGTTCCATCCTTCTTCTTCACAAAAAGAACACCACAACCCCACGGAGAAGAACTAGGTCGGATGAGACCCATTCTCTCTTGAGTATCGAGTTGCTTCTTCAGCTCCTTCAACTCTTCAGGTCCGAGCTTGTAAGGACGCTTGCACACTGGTTCCGTGCCAGGCTCAAGATCGATGACGAATTCAACTGGCCGGTGCGGAGGCATTCCTGGAAGCTCTTCTGGAAAGACGTCTTGATATTCACAAACAACTGGGATTTGCGAGATAGCATCCAGTTCACCCTTCTCATTGAGAGAAAAACAGACGGATGGTATCATCACGAGCGGCAAAGACAATTACATCCTCAGACGAATGAGTCAATTGAATCTGCCTGGCTGCACAATCAAGCTGAGCCTTGTGCTTAGAAATCCAATCCATTCCGAGAATAAGATCAATGTCCGAGTCACCAAGAACCATTGGGGAAGAAAGGAACTTGTAGTCGCCCAAGGTGATAGTAACATTTGGCACCTCCAGACTTGCACTCAAACGTTTGCCAGGAGAAATGATATCCATTTGTTTACCCAAATGAGAAGAAACGAATTCATGCTTGGTAAAAAATGGCTTTGACATGAAACAATGCGATGCACCAGTGTCAAAAAGAACTCTTGTAGGAATATCGTTAACAGGAAGGTTACCCATGATGACATCTGACGAGTCCTCTGCCTGAGCTGAATTCATCAAGTTGACCTTGGCGTGCTTGGGGTTATGCTTGACCACAACTGTACTTGCCGATCTCACAGGAGGAGGAGGAGGAAGACGCCTCTGGTTGAAGCATTTGTTGGCATAGTGACCCTTCTGTTGGCACTTGTTGCACGTGACCTCTGAAAGCGGACGGTGATACGGAGCACTCGATCTTGGAGCTTGAGACGAAGTCTTGTTCTGAACGCCAGGGTTGGGTGGGTGGGAAGATCCACTGCCACCTTTGCTCTTCTAATACGGCTGACGAAACGGAGGCGGAGAAAGCCAATACTTCTGCTGCTTGGCCACTTGAGTAGAGGAAGAAGGAGTAGCATCTCTGACTCGCTTCTTGGAAGCATCACACCTCAGTTGAGCAGCCTCTTGCTTCAATGCCATGTTGTAGAACTCATCGTACCTCAAGGGCTCAAAGAGAACAAGAGCTAACTGAATTTCTTCTCTGAGACCACCCCTGAACTGGTATATCATGCTCTTCTCGTCAGGGACGTCCTGCTTAGCAAAGCGGGCGAGCTTCTGAAACAACTTGTTGTAGTCATAGACAGACAAAGAGCCTTGCTTCAGGTTGCGGAATTCCTCACGCTTGCTTTCAACCATGCTCTGAGGAATATGATGAGCTTTGAAGTCTTGACGGAAGTCATCCCAGGTAATCACACGGCATCCTCTGGAATCCTTGTATTGCTGGAACCATTCTGCAGCTTGGTCTTTGAGTTGGAAGGAAGCGAACTTGACAAAGTCCTCAGGCCTAACGTTACTGCACTCGAAATGTTTGCATAGATCCACGAGCCAATCGTCAGCATCAGTTGCCTCAACACAATTGCTGAAAGTCTTTGGCCCATTAGCAAGGAACCGGTTGAGTGTAGCAAAGTGATTCTGATTGTTGCCTTGGTTCGCTTGATTGCGCTCTTGAAGAATTTGCATGATCAACTGTGTTTGCGTTGGTTGCGGCCATCACAGCTTGCCATGCCTCCGGAGGAGGTGGAGGTGGTGGCGGATCCTGATTCTGATTCTGATTGGTGCTCTTAGCGGGAGCCATCCTGAAGAGGGTGACAATCGTTAGCACATTGACAGATAAAATGAAGCTGAATCAAACGGGTTGAAATTGCAACATAAAGTCTTCACATCCGAACAGAATGAACGAATGCATTCCACTTGAAATGGTTACATATCCATAAATTGAGAAGCCACTTAAAATTTAGGTAGAGAAATAAATCAACAAGGTACGGATCAAGAACGAATACTCGGTAAGAAATCGCAATCTCAAACCAAATATCCGTGGAAGAAGAACTAGAGCTACAAGAATTCCCACCTATGAAACTCTCGAACCTTTCCGATTATGCAATCAGGTGTCGGGGATACAGGGGAAGCATAATATCTCACCCAAATCTAGCAAATCCTACATCCAGCTGTATCCATCCTTCAACACATAACCGAGAAAAACTTCGGAAACCATCTACCTCAACCTTCGAAAAGCATCCGTTATACAAGTTATGGCGATACTCCCGAACTCCCGCCCCAGTACTGGGTGGCGTCGAGGTTATCTCACCAACGAACTGCATAAAAGAGATTTTCGATGTCGGCATACTAAACTCAGGTATTCCAGAACTGCAACGATAAAATAGTGACGACAACACCTCGGAGCTCAACTCCCCGGGACACTGCCACAACCCCTAAAGACAGGAGGCACCAAGAACAATGTTCTCGTCACAAAACCATCGGAACGATTCCAAGATACCCGCGTGATCCTAATTTTTTTTAGTGAAATTTGAGAAGAGAAGAGTCAAAACTCTACGTCAGGATGCCTTACCAGAGCGATGAGGAGACTTGGGAGTAAAAAGAATTCCTAAACTCTCCGATATATAATTCCTAAATGACTCAAAACATTTTTCTAGACTCAACTCAGCCACTAAAAACGATCAAGCAATGGGGGCTCCTAAGGTCGGGGAAGGCTCTGATACCCAACTTGTAACGCCCTCGATGCGGCTATATCTCCCACGTGTCGAGGCATGACTTAGAGGCATAACCGCATTGAAAGCAATGTCGCAAGTTAGGCAATCTTCACAACATCCCATGTAATATAGATAATAAAAGGGGAGATACATAGTTGGCTTACACTCGCCACGTCAATCAAAGTACATAAATAGCATTACATCAATCAAACACTCATGGACCGACTACGGCACCAAAATAAAAGATAAACCCAACATGCGACACGGTCCCGATCGCCCCAACTGGGCACCACTACTGATCGTCAGGGAAAGACACATAGTAACGGCGTGAGTCCTCGTCGAACTCCCACTTGAGCTCAAGCGTGTTGTCGGTGTCAAAACCGGCGGATCTTGGGTAGGGGGTCCCGAACTGTGCATCTAGGCCGGATGGTAACAGGAGACTGGGGACACTTTGTTTTACCCAGGTTCGGGTCCTCTCGATGGAGGTAAAACCCTAATCCTGCTTGATTAATATTGAAGATATGGGTAGTACAAGAGTAGATCTACCACGAGATCAAGGAGGCTAAACCCTAGAAGCTGGCCTATGGTATGATTGTGTATGGAGTTGATCCTCTACGGGCTACAACCCTCCGGTTTATATAGACACCGGATAGGGTTAGGGTTACACAGAGTTGGTTACAATGGTAGGAGATCTTGAATATCACATCGCCAAGCTTGCCTTCCACGCCAAGGAAAGTCCCATCCGGACATGGGACGAAGTCTTCAATCTTATATCTTTATAGTCTAGGAGTCCGGCTGAAGGTATAGTCCGGCTATCCGAACACCCCCTAATCCAGGACTCCCTCAGTAGCCCCTGAACCAGGCTTCAATGACGACGAGTCCGGCACGCAAATTGTCTTCGGCATTGCAAGGCGGGTTCCTCCTCCAAGTCCTTCATAGAATATTGTAATCACCAATAGTAGTGTCCGGCTCTGTAAAATAAGTTTCCACATATTGCCGTAGAGAGAATAATATTAACACAAAACAAATCTGCTGACGTATTCTGCAGTGCGCCATCACACTACAACCAAGTCCTTTATTCGAATCGTTTTTACTTCCCCACCTCAACATGTTTTGCGAGGTGGTTTCCTTGGCACGTCTTGTCAAAGCAGAGATCGTGTACCCTTTTTACGGGATTCTCATCAATACGGATGTGGGTAACCCAACCGTGCCATTTATCACGACGCTCGGGAGGCAAGCGAGTTTTATTAGGCAAGCGGGGACGCATAACCGCATCCGCCTATATAAGGGGATAAGGATCCAGCCTATTTACCTACGCCTTCTTCCTCCCTTGCCTACCCATCTCTCGCACACCCGAGCTCCAGCGCCCAAGCCCGCACTTCCCACCTCAACCTTCTCCAGCAATGTCCGGAGCGGGAGGCAAATGGATGGTCTCCACCGTTACGGAGGACAAAATCAAGAAGCTAAGGAAGGCCGGGTATTTGTCCAAGGACATCGCGCACCGGCTTCCCGAGAATGGACAGCTTATCCCCCCCCCAAGGCCCCATGAGAGGGTGGTATTTCTCCTCCACTTCCTCCGCGGACTGGGTTTTCCACTCCACCCATTTGTCCCGGGGCTCATGTTCTACTACGGCCTAGATTTGCACGATCTGGCTCCTAACTTCATCCTCAACATCTCGGCGTTTATCATCGTGTGCGAGGCCTTTCTCCGCGTCCGCCCCCATTTCGGCCTCTGGCTCAAGACTTTCAACGTCAAGCCCAAGGTGGTGAGCGGCAGCCAGGCGGAGTGCGGAGGCGCCATGGCGGGCAAGATGGCCAACGCCCATTGGTTCGAGGGCTCTTTCGTGGAGACCCTAAAGGGATGGCAATCCGGGTGGTTTTATATCACCGAGCCACGCGATCCGGAATGGACCGTGGTCCCTGAGTTCCGATCCGGACCCCCCATGCGGCTTGTGTCTTGGAAAGAGACGGGCCTGTCGTGGGGTGACGAGAAAGAGGTGACCGGATTGCAAACATGCATCCGGTCCCTGGTGAACAAGCCAATCCGGCTTGTCAACATAATCCAGGTTATGATCGTCCGTCGGATCCTCCCGTGCCAACACCGGGATTTCAATCTGTGGGAGTTCGACTCGGCGCAGCATCAAACCCTCAGCAGGCTCTTCGACACAACGTACGAAGATGCCTGGAAGATGCTATTCAAGGGCGCCGAGGCTCCCGCATCCGCTTCTGAGGACTGCGGATACAACTCACAACGTCACGCTAGCAAGGTATGCTATCTACACCTGTTACAGGATGTTCAAGCTTTTTTCATAGTTTGACTCTATGCGGGATCTAAACTCCCTTGCCTTTGACAGGCTTGGCGGGCGATGGCCGAACCGATTAACTGTCCGGCTCCACTGCCCGAAGACCCAGCCCCAGCTCTACTGGTGAAGCTGCTGACTCCGGCGCCTTATGTGGTGCCGGAGAAGAAGGCTAAGAAGAAGAAGACCACGGGGACTCGAAAGAGTACCCGTAATGTGGTGTTGTCGGACTCGTCATCCGGCGAGTCCGAGACGCCCTCCTCCCATGAAAATGAGGAGGAGGAAGAAGAAACCTCTCCCCCTCCAGCGGGGGGAGGAAAGAAGAGGGAGGCCGCCCCAACTGGGGAGGCCGAGGGGTCCAGGAAGAGGAAGACCCCTCCGCCGGACTATTCCCCCGACGCCGAAGAAGACGAAGAGGAGTGGTCGGACAGGGCCAAGCGTCCGGCGAAATCGTAAGTTCGGATATCAGAGTAACTCGTGATGTTCCTTTGTTGCACAACTTTACTTAATGTCGATGATACTTATGCAGCCCGCCCCGGGCCAAACTCAACGAGTCATCGAGCAGCTCCCCGGATTCATCGGACGTGAACTCCGTTCCGCCCGCTGTCTCCCCCCGCACTGCGGACGACGCCGAAGTGGCGTCACGACAAGCTCCGGGGCAGGAGGAGGTGGTCCTGGAGGAGCCGCAAGGCAACCTCCCGGACTCCAGGAGTAAAGGGGACAAGACCCCCCAGGGCTCCAAGTCCGGCCTTAAGCCGGACACCATGCCGGAATCTTCAACGATTCCGGACCGCGGTAGGCGAGCTCCTTCCAAGAGGAGCAAGTCTTCTGAGCCGTCAACCTCCGTCCGACAAATCCCGATAGGAGCTGCACATATCTCGTTCTCAGGGCACACTCAGATAGGTCAAGCTACGAGTAAAACCAGCCCTCGAGTTTCCCCGAGGTGGCCTTGCAGGCTGCCTGGTTTGGACCAACACTCAGAGGAGCACTGGCCCGGGGGGGGGGGGTTAAATAAAGATGACCCTCGGGCTCCGGAAACCCAAGGGAAAAAGAGGCTAGGTGGCAAATGGTAAAACCAAGGTTGGGCATTGCTGGAAAAGCTTTAATCAAGGTGAACTATTACGGGGTTCCCATTATCACCCAACCGCGTAAGGAACGCAAAATCCGGGAACATAACACCGATATGACAGAAACTAGGGCGGCAAGAGTGGAACAAAACACTAGGCGAGAGGCCGAGCCTTCCACCCTTTACCAAGTATATAGATGCATTAAGATAACAAGATAATATAGTGATATCCCAACAAGTAAATAATGTTCCAACAAGGAACGGTCTCCAATCTTCACCTGCAACTAGCAACGCTATAAGAGGGGCTGAGCAAAGCGGTAACATAGCCAATCAACGGTTTGCTAGGACATGGTGGGTTAGAGGTTTGGCATGGCAATTTAGGAGGCATGATAAGCAAGTGGTAGGCATCATAGCATAGGCATAGCAAAAGAGCGAGCATCTAGCAAAGCAAAGATAGTAGTGATTTCGAGGGTATGATCATCTTGCCTGCAAAGTTGTTAGAGTTGACTGGATCCTCGAAAGCAAACTCAACGGGCTCCTTGTTAGCGAACTCGTCTCCCGGCTCTACCCAAACAAGACAAACAAGCAACAAGGACACAATCAACCACGTGCAAAGCTCAAACAATATGATGCAAACATGGTATGCTATGCGGGATGCGATATGCGATGCATATGCAAGATTTGACAAGGAATGAATGAACCTGGCCTCAACTTGGAAATCGAAGTGTGCCACTGGAAAGTTGAGATGAAATCGCTTGAAAACGATATAAAGAACGTCGGAATCAGAGTTACGGTTTGGAAATGGCAAGCAATTCAAATATGACCATGTTCTGCGATTTACAACAAGTAGCCATCTAAATGCAACAATATGAACATGCTACAGCACTCAAACATGGCACAAAAAATACATGGCAGGGATCCATTTATGATGATCAAAAAAAGAGGAACACTGAGCTACGGCCAATTCATCCATTAACAGGTTCCAACAAGCATGGCAAAAATGCATTTGGTAAACAGATTTCAGACATAGTGAAATTAGCACTTGTCTGGAATCTCAGATCATGTAGCACACTTCGGAGCATGAAAACTATATGCTACAGGACCTGAACATGGAAAAGTAAAGCATGGCATGGAGCTACTCTAAGAGCTTAATAAAATTCCCTTAGTGACCTTGAGCCAAAAGGGATCAGAAAATACATTTGCAAGCATGTGAACATGGCAAAAACATAATCAGATCACAGACTTAGTGAAAAACTGGAGCATGCAAATCAGATATCAAGTAGGCATGTTTACGAGCTCGATGCACTCACTACAGAACATGTCATGACAATATAAGCATACACCCATCAAGAATACACATTAAACCAGCTAGACATGGCAAGAACAATAGCATAGCATGCACGGATCAACTACAACATCCTCGGCAAAATCGCTAACAAGTAGACAATCTGCCCAGATTCACGAAATGACAAAAGTAGAGCTCGATTGACTCAAGCTATTATGCTCCATAATTGCAAACAAAGACATGGATTGATAGAGCACTATAAGATTAACAAAACATCCTTACCGATCATCCTCAAAAGAGGCATGGATCACTAGGAAACAACATGAAGATATGGCATAATGAGATAAGCAGATCAAGGACTTAGTGGAATTGCTAAGTCCCTGAAATCAGCATTAACGAATGCTCCACTTTGCAAGCTTGTGCTAGTCACCACACACATCACAAAAATACATGGGTTGCACCATTGGATAGATGGCAAAACATATAACGAAACTCATGTAGAGCTCAGGGGCATATCATGCACACATTAATCATGGCAAAAATGACAAATATCTAATTGGAGCAGCAGATCTGACAATTATCTCAAATAGCATTCTTCCAACAACATTTCGGGCATCAAGATGAACTCAAATGAAAATGATGCAATGAGATGAAATGATGTACTCTCTGAGACAAACATTTTGATATGCTAAATGGAGCTACGGATGCGGAGATATAGCATGATGAAATATGCTAAAAATACTGAAAACGGGAGCAAAGTCAACCCTAGGGTTTCCTCAGATCTGGATCTGAAATCGACACTGTAGCAGCTGAGCGCGGTTCCTGAGGTTGAACGTCGCCGGCGTCAGAGTGGGACTTGCCGCCGGAGTGTGGACGTTGCCGGACTTGGCGGACCAGCCGGAGCTAGCCGGAGCTCTCGCCGGCGTCGACGGGCGCGGCTGCCGGAGTTGAGGAGGCGCGGGGCGGCGCCGAGGTGGCCGGCGACGAGGCGGAGTGGCAGCAGCCGGCCGGCGTCGATGGCGGGCGGCGGCGCCGGTCGCCTCGGGCGGCCGGACACGAGGAGGGTGGCGGCGGCTCGCGGGCGGAGAAAAGCGGCTTCGGGCGGTGGGAGGAGCCGGGCTTCGGGGGCCCGCTGTGGGCCGCGGCGGGCCGGCAGCGGAAGCGGCGATGTGGGCGCTTACTTGCCACATGGCAGCACGGGGTTGGTTGGCGGAGGCGGCGGACGCGTCCGGCACCGTCCGGACGTGTCCGGTGGCGGCGGATGGAATGGATCTAGGGTTAGGGAAGAGTGGAACCGCGAATTTCGGAGGGTGGTCTTTATATAGAGGTAGAGGGAGCTAGGAGTGTCCAAATGAGGTGCGGTTTTCGGCCACGTGATCGTGATCGAACGCTCTAGATGATGGAGAGGGTTTTGGTAGGTTTTGGGCCAACTTGGAGGGGTGTTGGGCTGCAACACACACGAGGCCTTTTCGGTCCGTCGGTTAACCGTTGGAGCATCAAACGAAGTCCAAATGGTACGAAACTTGACAGGCGGTCTACCGGTAGTAAACCAAGGCCACTTGGCAAGTCTCGGTCCAATCCGGAAATGTTTAATCCCCACACACGAAAGAAAGATAGAAATGACCACCGGAGGAGAACGGAGCGCCGGAATGCAAAACGGACAACGGGAAAAATGCTCGGATGCATGAGACGAACACGTATGCAAATGCAATGCATATGATGACATGATATGAGATGCATGACAACGACAACAACACACGGAGACAAAAATCCGAACCCGAGAAAATAAAATAACTTAACGCCGGAAACGGCAAGAGTTGGATTACAAAATAGGAAAATCATATCCGGGGTGTTACAAAGGCGACCTAGCCGGGTCAGATGCTAGCACTGGCGGGTCTTCCGCCGGTTTTGCTGCCTTCGCCTTCTTGGTTTAGCCTGGCCGCTAAGGAAAAATATTGCAGGATTGTCAGCATCAAGATATAATTGAGCAACCCGGAAGAAAAGAGGATTTCTGATTACCTAGGAGCAGTCTTGAAAGCCGGAAATTGTGTTTGTGATGAGTCGCCTGAGGACCGAGACACCTCCTGAAAAGGTAAAAGAAAAGAGTTAAAAGAAATACAAGGAGCAGGATTCATTAAAATGAGTTAAGGACAGTAATAAGTAAACCTCGTTCAGGCGTTTCCGAGGGGTCTGTTGAAGGACGACAGCCGGTTCATCTTCAATCCCAACTTCACGGCGGCTTTCATGTTGCTGCTTTTTCAAATGAAAGTTGGGATACAAGTGAGCTAAGGGGTTAGAAAACCTTACTTTATGGATCACTTGTCGAACTTTGTGTCTTGGTAAGGGCTCTGAGTCGAATGAAATGATAGTTACCTCGGCTTCCCCGGCCTGACTGGCCCCAGTGTCATCCTGGTAAGGATCAGTGTCAATAAGATTGTTAAAAAATTGTCCAAGGGAATCAAGGGCTACCTCCGAGTCAGACGTGTCATCAAGTTTCATTAAATCTTCAACTGTGGCTTTCTTTTTCTTCTTCAATCTCCGGGTCGATTTCTTGGTGTTCAAGGCGGCGAGTTTTGCCTTCTTGGCAGCTTCGTGATCATATTTCACTTTCCAAAAGTCAGAGATGGCCTACAAAGACAAGAGGAAGGGTCAGTGAAAAACAATACGGCTGGACAAAATACAAAGGAAAAAAGATCAGAATATCCTTACTTCTGGTACCAGGTTAAATTTACAGAAGGGATTTAACCCAACAACACTGCAATCTTCATACTTCGCATTCACCAGAACATTTGACATTGCGACAATGTCCTCCTCGGTCAGTTGAACCGGGGTATGACGGAGAGAGTCGTCCGGGTCTCCACCTTATTCATACATCAAATTTGAATGACGACTTAATGGAGTAATCCGCCATGAGATCCAGCAGCAGGTTCGATCGACTCCGGTTAAACCGTTCCCCAACAAACCATTGATTCTTCTGATAGATGGAAGCAGCTTCTTGTGTTCAGCAACGGTAAGTTTATCTGGCAGGGCGAACTTAGCGTCAAGACGATCGGGGCGGTAACCCGGCAATGGCTTCTCGTTGGCGGGTGAGATGTCCTGACAGTAAAACCAAGTTTGGTTCCAGTCCTTTGCGTGACTTGGTAAAACTATGAGAGGGAAGACCGCACCCTGCCGGCGCTGAATTGAGATGCCTCCAAGTTCTAAGCTAAGGCCATTGGTGCACTCGTTCTATCGGTTCAGATAGAAGTACTCTCTAAATAGTTCCACAGTCGGCTCTTGCTGAAGATATACCTCACAGAGCACTTGGAAGTTAAAAATATTGGATATGGAATTGGGCCAAATATCCTGAGGATGGAGTCTGAAAAAGTGAAGAACTTCTCTGAAAAACTTTGAACCGGGCGGTGAGAAGCCCCAGTTCATGTGATCAGTAAAGACGATCACTTCACCGTCTTTTGGATTGGGTCGTTCTTCTTCCAGCTCAGGAGCACGATAAGACATGATGTTTCTTGAGGGCAGAAACCCAATGAGGAAGAACTCTTTCAGACGCTCCTCAGTTATGGTTGAGGGAACCCAATTGTAGATGGTGGGTGTCTTTGACTGCATGATGTGCAAGGGATTGGAAAAGGAAAAACAGCATGACGGTTCAATTTACGGCAAAAGGTTGAAGTTGTAAAACAAGTAACGGCAGCTTAAACTAAGGGCTAATGACATATAAGGAAAAGAAAGCCAGAGTGGTAAGCCGCCATGACTACAGACTTTCTCAGAAAGCAGATTCAGCTAAGTGTTGGCATAAACAAGTTTCACCAAGCTATCATCATTATTTTGGATCAAATGGTTGTCCCAAAAAGAAAATATTCTAGACCTAAAAGTCCAGTACAAATGAGTTTATCAGCTAACAAAGCATCTATACAGGAAAAAGGGATCTACTGCTATCAAAAATGAATGCAAAACAGCTATCGCAGCAGTTCTACATTATCTGACGATCAGGAAAGGGCATCGGAGGTGAAATCTATCAAGAGTCTGTAACAGGCAGCGACGAACACCGACGAACTCGAGAAGCCGTAATGCAGATCTAAGGCAGAGAAGGAAAGGGACTTATAGATGCAGAGCTACTTCGGAGGTTCGTCGTGTTTCTCTGGTCAAATCAGGTCGATGCAGCGGCCTGAGGTGGAGAAGACGAGGAGATTTGCGGCAGCGGCGGCAGAGCTCGAGCGGCAGCGAAACAGTGAGAGGAGGAAGACGACCGAAGGGGGAGAATGAAAAAGACCTAGGTCGTGCCTATTTATAAGGGAGTACGCGAGCAGGCGGGCGCGAAAATCAAGGAGACCCGAATAATGATTATCCAACTAAACGGACGCCTTGATTCTCGGAAGGCATTAAAAAATAAAAGATCCGTTGGAAGATGACGTCATGAAAGTTTTTTGTGTTTTCAGAAGGTGACATCATGGCGGGTTACAGAAGTTTTAAGACAGAAGATGAATTCCATCTAAGTATTGAAGATTGACAAAGAACAAAGTTCAAAGTCAATCTGGGGCCTAATGTTGGGGATATTACTACCACTATGACCCGCCCAGGAGGGGCCGGGTCAGCCCTAATGGCGGGTTACATAAGAAGCCCAATAAACATTCAAGATGATAGTTTACTAAACGTATAGAAGGCCCAAAGGCCTGGGGCCGTCTTAAGGCCTGATATTGTAAACCGCCATATGTAAGGAAAGACTTGTAAAGAAAGGCATGTAAAGGAAGTCATCGAGCCGGACGCGATTATGAGCCGGCCGGGACTCTGTAGGCCACCGGGCGTCAACCCGTGTATAAAAGGGGATGACCCGGTGGCGGTTTAGAAAAAGAGATAACCAAGTCGATAACCAAGCCGGCGAGTTGAGCCTCTTGGAGATCGAAACCTCAGCAATACCAATCCCAACTAGACGTAGGCTTTTACCTTCATCGTAAGGGGCTGAACTAGTATAAAAACTCTCTCGTGTGTCCTTTGTCCCGATTAACCCCTTTAAACTTCCTAGTGCGATGGCCCTACGACTAAGTCCTTGCTCTAGGACATATGCCGTGTCAACTCCACGACAGCATGGAAATCCTTTCTGGAAGTCATGTCACTAGACCATGACGAACCTACGAACTATGAGGAAGCGATGATGAGCCCAGATTCCACGAAATGTCTTGAGGCCATGAAATCTGAGATGAGATCCATGTATGAGAACAAAGTATGGACTTTGATTGACTTGCCCGATGATCGGTGAGTCATTAAGAATAAATGGATCTTCAAGAGGAAGACGGACGCTGATAGTAGTG
Source organism: Triticum dicoccoides (assembly GCF_002162155.2). Taxonomy (NCBI): domain Eukaryota; kingdom Viridiplantae; phylum Streptophyta; class Magnoliopsida; order Poales; family Poaceae; genus Triticum; species Triticum dicoccoides. The sequence goes on along the minus strand of NC_041392.1, from coordinate 210,348,409 downwards.
TTGCTATCTACAAAGCTTGAATTGTCGCAAAATGTTTTCGTCAAGTTCATAGTGTTGACTACAATGAGATTTTCTCACTCGTATTGATGCTTAAGTCCGTCCGTATCATGTTAGCAATTGTCGCATTTTATGATTATGAAATTTGGCAAATGAATGTAAAGACTGCATTCCTGAATGGATTTCTGGAAGAAGAGTTGTATATGATGCAACCTGAAGGTTTTGTCGATCCTAAAGGTGCTAACAAAGTGATCAAGCTCCAGCGATCTATCTATGGACTGGTGCAAGCATCCCGGAGTTGGAATATATGCTTTGATAAAGTGATCAAAGCATATGGTTTTATACAGACTTGCGGTCAAGCCTATATTTACAAGAAAGTGAGTGGGAGCACTACAACATTTCTGATAAGAATGTGTGAATGACATATTGTTGATCGAAAATAATGTAGAATTTTCTGAAAAGCATAAAGGAGTGTTTGAAAAAGGTTTTTCAAAGAAATACCTCGACGAAGCTGCTTGCACATTGAGCATGAAGATCTATAGAGATAGATCAAGACGCTTGATAAGTTTTTTCAATAAGTACATACCTTGACAAGATTTTGAAGTAGTTTAAAATGGAACAGTCAAAGAAGGAGTTCTTGCCTGTGTTGCCAGGTGTAAAGTTGAGTAAAGACTCAAAACCTGACCACGACAGAAAATAGAAAGAGAATGAAAAGCCATTCCCTATGCCTCAGTCATAGGTTCTATAAAGTATGTCATGCTATGTACCAGCCTATTGTATACCCTGTACTGAGTTTGGCAAAGGAGTACGATGTGATCTAGGAGTAGAACACTGGACAGCGGTCAAAATTATCCTTAGAGGACTAAGAAAATATTTCTCGGTTATGGAGGTGATAAAAGAGTTCGTCGTAAAGAGTTACGTCGATACAAGCATTTGACACCGATCTAGATGACTCTAAGTCTCGATCTAGATACATATTGAAAGTGGGAGCAATTAGCTTGAGTAGCTCTGTGCAAAGCATTATAGACATAGAAAATTTGCAAAATACATACGACTCTGAATATGGCTGTCGTGGTATTCTCACGGGGGGCTTGCGAGTCGACAGATGCCACAAGGACTTAGTGTGAGGGTAAGACTGCTGCTGATAGGCCCGGGAGCGGGTATGCGAGTAGCACGCGCTGGTTTACCCAGGTTCGGGGCTCTCCGAGAGATAACACCCCTACTCCTGCATGTCTGAGTATATATCTGGAGTGTACATCGAGCAGTATAAAGTGCTCCTGGAGCTGTATCTGGGATCAGTGCCATAGGGCATCTGACTCTATATATGTGTGTGGCCGGAGTGATCATGCCTGCTCAAGTGGCCAAGCATGGCCATGGTGGAGTGTGTGGCCGTGGGAGTGGATGGATAGATAGCTAGCTAGCTTGCTAGCTATTTCCTTGTGTGTGTGCGTGAGAGTCCCTCCCGTGCATGGATGGATGTGTGCCCCTTTATATAGGAGAGGGTAGCTTAGGAGGTAAGCTTGGTAGTGGGCATGGGTAAGGCATGGTGCATGTCATGCTTGTCTCCTGGGTCACTTCATAAATAGTGTCAGGGGACAAGTGACACTGTACATGATGTCGTCGCTGTACGGTTGTCTTGTCCGCGGTATGGCCCTCTCGTCGGTGTCTTGTCGGGCAGCAGTCGGCAGTCGGCTGGTTGGCGTAGTCAGCAGCCGGACGGGGAGCCGGCAGGAGCAGCCGGGCAGTCGAACTGAGGGGCTTTGCTAGCCCCGATGTCTTGAAATATTGTCTTGTCGTCTTCGGGGTACCCGTGGTCAATTACTCCGTCAGTAGCCCCCAAGCCTCCGGGCAACTTGGCAAAGTTGGGCGGAGGTTTTTTGGCGAGTGTTCATGGAAATGATCATGAAAAAGACAAAGTTAGTCCATGCAGATATATCAAATGTTTACTTTTAGCATTGCAAGGTTTTTGCGGAGGGTGCCGACTCGGTTTCGTCCGAGCCCCCTTCAATATTTTTCATATTCCCTCCGCTTTTTGGCTTGTGCTCTCGCTCACCGGACAGCCGCTCCGCGGTCTGTGGCTGAGAGTGGGCTGCAAAGTGGAGTGTACAGTACTCAGAATCTGGGAGCAGATTTAACCGAGCAGATACTCATAAAGGAAACGACCAGGTCGCCCGAACCGCTTTCCTTCCCGGACGTTTTTCGCGTGGGTGGCGTTCAGCGTTCACTCTTACTAGTCGGACAGCCGCTCTGCGGTCTGTGACTAAGAGTGGGCCTTTGGTACCGTGCACGGTACTAAGCCGTCTACGGGATCTAACATCTCAGGCCAAGCGGCCAGCCCCCGGGCCAACTCTGGCAGGCGTCGGGGCAAACAGTGATGCTACTGTAATAAAACACGGAGACAGCCCCCGAGCTTCGCTCGGGGTTATCCGTGCTTGCGTGGTGCAAACAATATGCAGGTGAGGAGTTCACATTGATTTTCGTGTAGTCGCGGTCGTTGTCGAAGACAGCCGGCACGGCTCGACGCACGCGGAGCGCGCCGGCGTACCCGTTGGGTGTAGCCTTCGAGCCTTTGAGTGCTCGAAGGGGGGTCCCGGCCGGCCAGGCTCGACCGGCCAGGCGGCGAGGCATCTTGCAGCGCTCTTTTTCTTCTTTTTCTCTTCTGCCGGCTGCTGGCAACCGGACAAAACTCTTCTTTTATTTGCAATCTTCCGTGGGGGCGCGCCAGTGCACCCACTAGATGTAGCCCCCGAGGTTCGGGCCGACTACTGAGCAGTCGGGCCGGATCTCCCGGCAACTACTTTGTCTTCTTTCTGGCGGGGGCGCATCAGCGCACCCGTTGGGTGTAGTCCCCGAGATTCGGGCCGACTGCTAAGCAGTCGGGCCGGGTCTCCCGGCAACTACTTTATCTTTTTTCTTCTTCTCTTTGTCTGTCCGTTGGCAGCGGGCAGCCGGACGCTTCTTCTTCACGAGCAGTCAGCTGGGTACTTTCCTTTCTTTCTCGGGCAGCCGTCCTCTCTCTCTTTTTTTTACCAACCAAGCAGTCGGACTTTTTTTTTGTCAGCCGGTCTTTGGCACCCGGCCTTGGACTTTTTCAGCCGGCCCCAAGCAAGCAGCCGGCCCTCTTTCTTCTAGCATCCGGCTCCTCTTCTTCTTTTTTAGCAGCCGGCGCCTGACTTTTCTCCAGCCGGCCACACTCTTACTTTTCTATGCAGCCGGCCTCATCTTTTTCTTTGCTTCTCTGTACGAGCAGCAGGCAGTAGCGGGGCGCGGCGGAAACCGGCGGCCGGGTAAAGGCAGAGGCCGGCGGCCGGGTTGCGGGGAAGCCGGCCCGCACGGGAGCCGGCCGAAGCGGAGGAGAAGCGAGGGCGAAGCCGGCAGGCCGGGTTGCGGGGGAGCCGGCGCGAGCGAAGCCGGCAGGCACGGATGGTGAGCGCGCGGTTGGTGGAGCGGCGACGAAGCAGAGGTGCGCGGGGGCGCACGCGTAAGTGGGCGTGGGCACGGACGAATGCCGCAGGGGGCGACGCGCGCGGTTGGAGCCCGCATGGCCGGGTGGCGAGGAAGCCGGCGAGAGCGCGGGACGCGGCCGGGTCGCGGAGCCGGCCGGGCGGGAAGCCGGCAAGCGACGCAGGAGGAGGCGGCAGGGGGAGCAGGGGCTCGGGCGCGTCGGGGCCTGAGGCAAAGCGGACGGCGCGCGGGAGCTAGGCACGACGCGAAGCACGCGCGGGCGAGCAGGGCCCTGAGCGCGGCGAGGCACTCGAGGGCCACGGACGTGGAGGGACGCACGGCGGAGCGGGCCGGAGCCGCAGGCACGCGGGGGCGGTCGCGGAGCTGCGGCGCAGGGGAGTCGGCGCCGTGGGGAGGAGCTCTGTCTCAGGGCAGGGGGGCAGCGCGCGGGAGCTGCAGGGAGCCCGCGGGCACGCGAGGCAGGAGGCGGAGCTGGGGTGGCCACGGGCGGAGCCACGCGCGGGACGGCCCGCCGAAGCAGATGTACGGGGGACGAGGGGATCCAGAGATGGATGGACGCGCGCAGCCTCGAAGTAGCCAACGATAGGACCGTTGGTGGAGAGTGAGTGGATTCAGGCGTAAGAGGCCTCTGGTGGCCGTGACTGCAGCGGAGCAGCGATAGCAGGAATCCAAGGCCGGGTGGCGTGGGAGCTGCAGGGCAGCATCGGTGTTCCCCGCGACGGTGAGGGTGGACAGGCGGCCGCGCCGGTTGAGGAGCGGGCGCTCAGCCGCCGCTGGTGCTCGGGGTGGAGGCGGACAAAGCAGCTCAAGGACGCATCAAGAGAAGCTACAGCAAGGCAGCAGTTCCATGGATTTCGGAAGTGTATGGGCAAGTGCCCGACTTGCATCGGACTGAATTATGTGTAGTGTTTGGAAAATGTACGAGGATTATCTGGTTTGTGTCTGGGAGATGTATGACTAGAGTTTGACTTGCATCTAGCTAACTTGCATAGATGGTATGTGGAGGAGCAAACGCGTGTTTCAGCCGACGAAAGACACAACGCGGAGGGGAACGGACGCAAGCGGTGCGTGGATGAACACGGCCGACCGAGGCAAGGCCCCGCGCACGGCACGTGCGCGGACGGACGGCCGGCGTTGCGGTGGTGACGAAGAGGGCGAGACCGATGGCGAGGTCACGCCGCCCCTCACGGCCATTCCGGGGGCATGTCAATGTCGAGCCCCCGACCGCTATTGGAGAGGTGGCGCGACGCCGCGGCGGAGACAATGAAGTAAAAAAGGGTTCCGCCCGGACAGCGAAACCAACAGCAGCGCGGTAGCATAGTACCGCCCCACGGTGGGCGCCAACTGTCGTGGTATTCTCACGGGGGGCTTGCGAGTCGACAGATGCCACAAGGGCTTAGTGTGAGGGTAAGACTGCTGCTGATAGGCCCGGGAGCGGGTATGCGAGTAGCACGCGCTGGTTTACCCAGATTCGGGGCTCTCCGGAGAGATAACACCCCTACTCCTGCATGTCTGAGTATATATCTGGGGTGTACATCGGGCAGTACAAAGTGCTCCTGGAGCTGTATCTGGGATCAGTGCCATGAGCATCTGACTCCAAGCATGGCCATGGTGGAGTGTGTGGCCGTGGGAGTGGATGGATAGCTAGCTAGCTAGCTTGCTAGCTATTTCCTTGTGTGTGTGCGTGAGTCCCCTTGGATGGATGGATGTGTGCCCCTTTATATAGGAGAGGATAGCTTAGGATGTAAGCTTGGTAGTGGGCATGGGTAAGGCATGGTGCATGTCATGCTTGTCCCCTGGGTCACTTCATAAATAGTGCCAGGGGACAAGTGACACTGTACATGATGTCGTCGCGGTACGGTTGTCTTATCCGCGGTATGCCCGTCTCGTCGGTGTCATGTCGGGCAGCAGTCGGCAGCCGGCTGGTCGGCACAGTCGGCAGCCGGACGGGGAGCCGGCAGGAGTAGCCGGGCAGTCGGACTGAGGGGCTTTGCTAGCCCCGATGTCTTGAAATATTGTCTTGCCGTCTTCGGGGTACCCGTGGTCAATTACTCCGTCAGTAGCCCCCAAGCCTCCGGGCAACTTGGCAAAGTTGGGCGGAGGTTTTTTGGCGAGTGTTCATGGAAATGATCATGAAAAAGACAAAGTTAGTTCATGCAGATATATCAAATGTTTACTTTTAGCATTGCAAGTTTTTTGCGGAGGGTGTCGACTCGGTTTCGTCCGAGCCCCCTTCAATCTTTTTCATATTCCCTCCGCTTTTTGGCTTGTGCTCTCGCTCGCCGGACAGCCGCTCCGCGGTCTGTGGCTGAGAGTGGGCCGCGAAGTGGAGTGTACAGTACTCAGAATCTGGGAGCAGATTTAACCGAACAGATACTCATAAAGAAAACGACCGGGTCGCCCGAACCGTTTTCCTTCCCGGACGTTTTTCGCGTGGGTGGCCTCCAGCGTTCACTCTTGCTAGTCGGACAGCCGCTCTGCGGTCTGTGACTAAGAGTGGGCCTTTGGTACCGTGCACGGTACTAAGCCGTCTGCGGGATCTAACGTCTCAGGCCAAGCGGCCAGCCCCCGGGCCAACTCTGGCTGGCGCCCGGGCAAACAATGATGCTACTGTAATAAAACGCGGAGACAGCCCCCGACCTTCGCTCGGGGTTATCCGTGCTTGCATGGTGCAAAAAATATGCGGGTGAGGAGCTCACATTGACTTTCATGTAGTCGCGGTCGTTGTCGAAGACAGCCGGCACAGCTCGGCGCTCGCGGAGCACGCCGGCGTACCCGCTGGGTGTAGCCTTCGAGCCTCCGAGTGCTCGAAGGGGGGTCCCGGCCGGTCAGGCTCGACCGGCCAGGCGGCGAGGCATCTTGCAGCGCCCTTTTTTCTTCCTTTTCTCTTCTGCCAGCTGCTGGCAGCTGGACAAAACTCTTTTCTTGTCTGCAATTTTCCGTGGGGACGCGCCAGCGCACCCACTGGGTGTAGCCCCCGAGATTCGGGCCGACTACTGAGCAGTCGGGCCGGATCTCCCGGCAACTACTTTGTCTTCTTTTTGGCGGGGGCGCGTCAGCGCACCCCCTGGGTGTAGTCTCCGAGATATGGGCCGACTGCTGAGCAGTCGGGCCGAATCTCCCGGCAACTACTTTGTCTTTTTTTTTTCTTCTTCAGCCGGCTGGACGGGCGGACCCCGACACAGCAGTCGGGCGCTTTCCAGCCGGCCAGGCAGCCAACGGTCGGAGGCACATCTGGCAGTCGGACACACACCTTTTTTTCAGCCGTGGGCAATCGGCCCTTTGACTTTTTTTGGGCAGCCGGCCCACCTCTTTCTCCGCTTCTTTTCAGCCGGCCCCCGACTTCCTTCTTTCCTTTTTTCTCTTGACCTTTCTTCTCTTCCTTCTCTCTTGCTCGCAGAGGAGCGCACGGGGCGAGGCCGCAGCGGCAAAGCCGGATGCGAGGCGAGCCGGCAGGAGGCGGAGCCGGCCTAGGCGGGGAGCCGGCTAGGGGGACGGAACTAGCCGGGGCAACGTGCCAGCACGCGGGCAGGCGGCGGGGCGGCCGAGCGAGGTGGAGGCAGCAGGCAAGGCGAGGTCGGCCAGCCGGGATGCGGGGCACATCAGGTAAAGTGCCGGGCCACCGGGATGCGGGCGGGCCGACAAGCGGCCGTGTGGCGGGTGAAACCGGCCGTCCGAGTTGCAGGCGAACACGGCAGGCGGTAGGGCCGGCCGGGTGGAGCGGAGCAGGCGGGGCGGAGCAGCCGGCGCGAAGCAGGCGGCCAGGGGTGCGACCCACGGGCGTGGAGAGGCCGGCGGGGGCGCATCAGGCGCCGAGCGGAGGGGAGGCCGGTCCGGGGCCGACGTGCGGACGCGAAGCAGCCGGACTGGGGGTGGCACGGGCGGAGCGCGAAGCCGGCGCACACACGAAGATCTTTTACGGCCGGGCGTGGAGAGCGCTCGGACGACCGAGCGAGGCGGTGCGCGGCTGCACACGGGGCGAAGCCGGCCTGGGGTCGGCGCGCGGGAGGCGGCAGCAACGATCCAGCGGAGGCGGAGCCGCTGGGAGCCGGCTAGTCGGCGAGGCCGGCCTGCGGCCAGGCTGGAAGTGGGAAGGCCCAGCGGATACGGCGCGGAGGCGCAAGGCCGGGCGCGGCACATCTGGTGGCGGGGAACGCGGCTGAGCGCGTGGAGCATAGTGGCGTAGGCGGAGCTGAGCCGACGCCGGCGGCGGGCGGAGGCGACCCGGTAGGAGCTTCGGTGGCAGGGCCGGGCGCAGCCGGACGGCGAAAGGGCCGGGACGACGCCAGGCGCGGAGCCAGCCCGGGCGGGAGGTGGCTAGCGCGGGAGAAGCTCGCTGCGGGGGAGGGCCGGGGCGGCCCGGCGCGGGGGCGCGCGGATGCGTTGGTGCCCATGGCCAGCAGCTGCTCAGGAGGAGCACGGAGGCGGGGGAGCTAGGTGCGCGGCGCCGGCGCTGCTGGATTTGCCACGGCCGCGGGGCTACGCGCGGACGCAGCGTCCGCAAGCATGCATGGGAAGGAGGCAGCAGAGCGGAGCTGCGGCGGGTGCGGAACCGCAGCCAACGCGCGGCGGAGGGAGCGGCACGTCGAGGCCGAGCGTGCTAGCTGCAGGCCGAGCCATTGTATGTCCATTGTTTGTGTAGTGTACAGGCAATATCTGACTTTGGATATGCATTATCTGGTATGTGTATGGCCAATGGTTTGACCCATGCATGACTTGCATCTAGCCAGCTCGCGTAGATGACTTGCATCTAGCCAGCTCGCGTAGATGGTATATGGAGGAGCTTAACGTGTGTTTCGGCCGGAGCAAGGCACCACGCGGAAGGGGGCGGACACGAGCGGCGTGCAGATTGACACGGCCGACCGAAACGAGGCCACGCGCGTGGCGCGCACGTGGACGGACTGCCGTCGTTGCAACGGTGGTGATGATGAAGGCAGCAAGGCCGACGACGAGGACGCGCCATCCTGCGCGGCCGCTCTGGGGCTGGTCGAAGTCGAGCCTCCGAGCGCTACTGGAGAGACGGCGCGACGCCGCGGCGGTGAAGACGAAGATGGTCCCGCCCGGATAACGAAACCAGCAACAGCGCGATAGCATAGTACCGCCCCACGGTGGGCGCTAACTGTCGTGGTATTCTCACGGTGGGCTTGCGAGTCGACAGATGTCACAAGGGCTTAGTGTGAGGATAAGACTGCTGCTGATAGGCCCGAGAGCAGGTATGCGAGTAGCACGCGCTGGTTTACCTAGGTTCGGGGCTCTCCGGAGAGATAACACCCTTACTCCTGCATGTCTGAGTATATATCTGGGGTGTACATCGGGCAGTATAAAATGCTTTTGAAACTGTATCTGGGATCAGTGCCATGGGCATCTGACTCTATATATGTGTGTGGCCAGAGTGAGCATGCATGCTCTAGTGGCCAAGCATGGCCATGGTGGAGTGTGTGGCCGTGGGAGTGGATGGATAGATAGCTAGCTAGCTTGCTAGCTATTTCCTTGTGTGTGTGCGTGAGAGTCCCTCCCCTGGATGGATGGATGTGTGCCCCTTTATATAGGAGAGGATAGTTTAGGATGTAAGCTTGGTAGTGGGCATGAGTAAGGCATGGTGCATGTCATGCTTGTCCCCTGGGTCACTTCATAAATAGTTCCAGGGACAAGTGACACTGTACATGATGTCGTCGCGGTACGGTTGTCTTGTCCGCAGTATGGCCGTCTCGTCGGTGTCTTATCGGGCAGCAGTCGGCAGCCGGCTGGTCGGCGTAGTCGGCAGCCGGACGAGGAGCCGGCAGGAGCAACCGGGCAGTCGGACTGAGGGGCTTTGCTAGCCCCGATGTCTTGAAATATTGTCTTGCCGTCTTCGAGGTACCCGTGGTCAATTACTCCATCAATGGCAGACTCGTTGACTAAATTTCTCACAAGCAAAACATGATCACTCTTTGGGTGTAAATCACATAGCGATGTGAACTAGATTATTGAATCTAGTAAACCCTTTGGGTGTTAGTCACAAGGAGATGTGAACTAATCACATAAAGATGTGAACTATTGATGTTAAATCACACGACGATGTGAACTAGATTATTGACTCTAGTGCTAGTGGGAGACTGGAGGAAATATGCCCTAGAGGCAATAATAAAGTTGTTATTTATATTTCCTTATATCATGATAAATGTTTATTATTCATACTAGAATTGTATTAATCGGAAACTTAGTACATGTGTGAATACATAGACAAACAAAGTGTCACAAGTATGCCTCTACTTGACTAGCTCATTGATCAAAGATGGTTATGTTTCCTAGCCATAGACATGAGTTGTCATTTGATTAACGGGATCACATCATTAGGAGAATGATGTGATTGACTTGACGCATTCCGTTAGCTTAGCACTTGATCATTTAGTATGTTGCTATTGCTTTCTTCATGACTTATACAAGTTCCTATGACTATGAGATTATGCAACTCACGTTTACCGGAGGAACACTTTGTGTGCTAACAAACGTCACAACGTAACTGGGTGATTATAAAGGTGCTCTACAGGTGTCTTTGAAGGTACTTGTTGGGTTGGCGTATTTCGAGATTAGGATTTGTCACTCCGATTGTCGGAGAGGTATCCCTGGGCCCACTCGGTGCACATCACTATAAGCCTTGCAAGCATTGCAACTAATAAGTTCATTGCAGGATGATGTATTACGGAACGAGTAAAGAGACTTGTCGGTAACGAGATTGAACTAGGTATTGAGATACCGACGATCGAATCTCGGGCAAGTAACATACCGATGACAAAGGGAACAACGTATGTTGTTATGCGGTTTGACCGATAAAGATCTTCGTAGAATATTTGGGAGCCAATATGAGCATTCAGGTTCCGCTATTGGTTATTGACCAGAGACGTGTCTCAATCATGTCTACATAGTTCTCGAACCCGTAGGGTCCGCACACTTAAAGTTCGAAGATGGTTATATTATGAGTTTATATGTTTTGATGTACTTAAGATAGTTTGGAGTCCCGGATGTGATCACGTACATGACGAGGAGTTTTGAAATGGTCAAGACGTAAAGATCGATATATTGGACGACTATGTTCGGACACCGGAATGGTTTCGGGGAGTTTCGGGCATATACCGGAGTACAGGGGGTTACTGGAACCCCTCGGGGAGGCTAATGGGCCTATTGGGCCCTAGTGGAGAAGAGGAGGGGCGACCAAGGGAAGCCGCGCGCCCCCTTCCTCCCCAGTCCGAATTGAACAAGGAGGGGGGCGGCGCCCCCCTTTCCTTTCCCAGCCTCTCTCCTTCCCTCTCCTCTCCTACTCCCACATGAAAGGGGGGAGTCCTACTCCCGGTGGGAGTAGGACTCCTCATGGGGTGCGCCTAGGGTGGCCGTGCCCCTCCCCCTCCTCCACTCCTTTATATACGGGGAGGGAGGCACCCCTTGGAGACACAACAATTGACCTCTTGGATCTCTTAGCCGTGTGCGGTGCCCCCCTCCACCATAATCCACCTTGATAATATCGTAGCGGTGCTTAGGCGAAGTCCTGCGTCGGTAGAACATCATCATCGTCACCACGCCGTCGTGCTGACGGAACTCTCCCTCAAAGCTCGGCTGGATCGGAGTTCGAGGGACGTCATCGAGTTGAACATGTGCAGAACTCGGAGGTGCCGTGCGTTCAGTACTTGATTGGTCGGATCGTGAAGACGTACGACTACATCAACCGCGCTGTGCTAATGCTTCCGCTTTCGGTCTACGAGGGTACGTGGACACACTCTCCCCTCTTGTTGCTATGCATCACCATGGTCTTGCGTGTGCGTAGGAATTTTTTTGAAATTACTACGTTTCCCAACACTAGCCACCTGTGTGCGAAGCATGTCGGCAGAACCAGTCTCATGAACGCGGTCATGTAATGTCGGTCCGGGCCGCTTCATCCAACAATACCACCGAATCAAAGTAAGAAGTTGCTGGTAAGCAGTATGACTATTATCGCCCACAACTCTTTGTGTTCTACTCGTGCATATAACATCTACGCATAGACCTGGCTCGGATGCCATTGTTGGGGAACATAGTATTTCAAAAAATTTGCCTACGATCATGCAAGATCTATCTAGGAAAAGTATAGCAACAAGCGAGGAGAGTGTGTCTATGTACCCTCCTAGACCGAAAGCGGAAGCGTTTAGTAACGCGGTTGATGTAGTCGAACGTATTCGCGATCCAACCGATCCAAGTACCGAACGTACGGCACCTTCGCGATCAGCACACGTTCAGCTCGGTGATGTCCCTCGAACTCTTGATCCAGTTTAGGCCGAGGGAGAGTTCCGTCAGCACGACGGCGAGGCGACGGTGATGATGAAGTTACCGGCGCAGGGCTTCGCCTAAGCACTACGACGATATGACCGAGGTGTGTAACTATGGAGGGGGCACTGCACACGGCTAAAATACCAACTTGTGTGTTCTAGGATGCCCCCCTGCACCCGTATATAAAGGAGGGAGGGGGAGGCCAGCCGGCCCTAGGGGCGCGCCCAAGGAGAGGGAGTCCTACTAGGATTACTAATCGTAGTAGGATTCCTCCACAAGGAAGAGATGGGAAAGAAAGAAGAGGGAGAGGGAGAAGGAAAGGGGGGCGCCGCCCCCCTTCCCTTGTCCAATTCGGACTGCAAGGGGGGAGCGCGGCCTGCCCTGGCTGCCCTCCTCTCTCTCCAACAAGGCCCATGGTGGCCCATTAGTTCCCCCGGGGGGGGGGGGGTTCCGGTAACCCCTCCGGCACTCTGGTTTTACCCGAAACTGTCTGGAACACTTCCAGTGTCCGAATAACATGGTCCAATATATCAATCTTTATGTCTTGACCATTTCGAGCCTCCTCGTCATGTCCGTGATCTCATCCGAGACTCCGAACAACCTTCATTCATCAAATCACATAAATTCATAATACAAATCGTCATCGAACGTTAAGCGTGCGAATCCTACCGGTTCAAGAACTATGTAGACATGACCGGGACACATCTCCAGTCTAACCAATGTCGGAACCTGGATGCTCATATTGGCTCCTACATATTCTTCGAAGATCTTTATCGGTCAAACCGCATAACAACATACATTGTTTCCTTTGTCATCGGTATGTTACTTGCCCGAGATTCGATCATCGGTATCACCATACCTAGTTAAATCTCGTTACCGGCAAGTCTCTTTACTCGTTCTGTAATGCATCATCCCGTGACTAACTCATTAGTCACATTTCTTGCAAGACTCATAGTAATGTGCATTAACGAGAGGGCCCAGAGATACCTCTCCAATACACAGAGTGAAAAATCCTAATCTTGATCTATGCCAACTCAACAAACACCATTGGAGACATGTGTAGAGAATCTTTATAATCACCCAGTTACGTTGTGACGTTTGATAGCACACAAGGTATTCCTCCGATAGGAAGTTGCATAATCTCATAGTCAGAGGAACATGTATAAGTCATGAAGAAAGCAATAGCAATAAGACTAATTGATTATAATGCTAAGCTAACGGATGGGTCTTGTCCATCACATCATTCTCTAATGATGTGATCCCGTTCATCAAATGACAATACATGTCTACGGTCAGGAAACTTAACCATATTTGATTAACGAGCTAGTCAAGTAGAGGCATACTAGGGACACTCTGTTTGTCTACGTATTCACACATGTACTAAGTTTCCGTTTAATACAATTCTAGCATGAATAATAAATATTTATTATGATATAAGAAAATATAAATAACAACTTTATTATTGCCTCTATGGCATATTTCCTTCAGAAGAGGCCCTTTCTGACCAAGCATGGGCCGAAGAGGCCCTTTTCGCCCATCTATGGGCCCAAGAGAGACTCTTCTTCTGCAGCCCAGCTGAAGAGTCGCTCTTGGTTATAACCATGAACAGAGCGACTCTTCTTGTGCAGCCCAGCTGAAGAGTCGCTCTTGGTTCTATCCACGAACCGCGAAATCACTAATTAAGGAGAATTCTTTGCAAAGGTCACTCCCACCTCCTCAGGTTGTGAAAAGTGGCACGCAGTGACACAACGATAAGTGGCGCACTGCATGTGAGCCACTTGTCGCAACCTGAGAGTTTTCCCTTCTTTCTAGATCCGTTTATTCAAAACGTTTTATCTCTTAAATCATGCGTCCAAATCTCGAATCATTTTCACCATTAGATTTCTCGTGTCGAGATCATCAAAACTAGATCTCATGTTGATAGGTTTTGACAAACTTTTGTCACGAAAAAACAGACAAAAAAGAAACTGGGAGCACGTTTTCTTTTCTTTTCCGAAAGAGGCACGACTGAGCCTCTCACGGAAGCAAATCTGTGTCTCCATGAGAAGTAAACTCATGCCTCTGGTGGAAGAAAAAAAAAGTGTTTTTTCGTTTTCAAGAGGCATGACCGTGTATCTGGCGAAAGCAAATTCGCGCCTCTCGCAGAAGTAAAAAAACACATTTTTTTCGTTTTCGAGAAGCACAACCATGGAAACAAATCCCTGCCTCTCGCAGAAGAAAACACAAGTTGTTCTGCAAAAAAAATCATTTTTTTCAAAAGCTAAGAAAGATCGATGGAGAACCAAAAAGGCGAAAACCCAAAAAAAAAACATCTACAAAGCCGAAAACGCGTGCGAAAAAATAAGAAAAACAAAATCCGGACGAAGCGCCCATGGCGGCGGCTTAGAGCATCTCTAGCAGACCCCGTATCCGGCCGACCCGCAAAATACATTTGCAGTTTGCGAAAAAATGGTTTTACGGGCCAGCTCGGAGGGCCGTAGATGCACACCCCGCATAACGAACACGTAAAAAAGAATATTCACATATATTCTTTCCCGTGTCTTCTTCTTTCTCTCGCGTGTGTTCATAGTCAGCTCCCGTCATCCATGGTAGCCACTAAATCGATCAAGGAGGCAGCTCCTCCGTTGCCGGATGGATCCAGGAGCTAGCTAGCTATTCCATGGCCGGCTGGATTGAGGAGTTTGCTAGCTACTCCCTCAAACGTTCGTGGCCGGATGGATCGAGGACCTTGCTAGCTAGCTAGCTAGCTCGTTCGTGGCCGGATGGATCGAGGAGGTTGCTAGCTAGCTAGCTAGCTTGCTCATTCGTGGCCGGATGGATCAGGAGCTTCTAGCTAGCTCGTTGGTGGCCGGGTAGCTGCTCGAGTCTTCAGCCATTGCTCCTGCGATCTACTCCGCAAGCCGACGCAGCAGCAGCAGTAAACGGCGAGTTTCCGGTGAGATTCCGGCGAGTTCCGTGACGGAAGGTCACCGGAGCACGTGTGCGTACCGCGGAATTTTCTTGTCGCGTAGCGTTGACCGATTTGCACTGCCCCTTATATTTTGCCTCCAAATCTACAAAATTAAGGGTCGTGAAGATGGATTTCTAGGGGCCTGCAATTTTTTTACGGGTTTGACCGCTTTTGCGAGTTTTATTGGGGATGTTTTTTGACACTACGAAACTGCAAACGTAGATTTTTGCGAGTTTGACCGCTTTTGCAGGGTCTGCTAGAGATGCTCTTAGAGAGCGCTCTCAGCCCACCCTGAATGACCCTTGTGAGGCTCCCAAAGTAGCACTCCTTCATTAGTTGCTCCCCACAAACCGAGAGTTCTTTTACCAGCCACCTAGTCTCTTTGCATCCCCTAATAAAACTAGTCTCTGCAAAGCCCAGCGGAAGAGTCGGTCTTGGTTCTAACCACGAAACCAATAGCTCTTTTACCAGTCATCTGTTTGTACTTCCCCTGCATAATAGTGTTGTCATTGGGACGCCATCGATGAGGTGAATCCATTCAGACGAATAGCCATTTGAATTGTGTATCGTGTAGGTAGAATTTTGTTTTCCAATCTACACTGACCATCGCAATCCTACATCGTGTTCGGTGTGAAATTTTCCAATTAATCACACAAAACTACTCATCTATATGCCACCGACCTCATAGACGTTCCTCCCCTTCATATTGTTGTTATTGTTACAGTTGTGAACATTCAGTTCACGTCCATGGATTACACGGATCATGGTGCGCATGGCCGAAGACAACAATAGGAGGAGGCACTTTTTCTACGAGCTTGGCAGCAGAAAATTTCTCACCGAGGGTGATATAGGCTTGTGACGGCCGACCTAGATTGAAAGGCAAAATTTATTTTCCACGATACACGATTCAATCTATTCTCCGTCTGACCAAATTCTCGTCGTAGTACGACCCTAATGGTGTGAGGTTTCGACCAAAGGAGCTCTGCAACGGCAAGGATACAGGTTTGCTAGGCTTAATTTAGAATTTTTTTTCCGAAGGAGCAGCTTAATTTAGCTGTAGTCTTTTCAATGTGGGCGCCCCTATGTCTCACATTCAGCGAGAGAGGGAACCCGCGTTGAAGGGATGGCGCGAGTTGGGCCAGCCCAGGTGTGCAGAAAACAACAACCTCGTTTTATTTTTTCCTTTTTTTTATTTTGTTTATACTTCCAAATATTGAAGGTAAATATATTTAAAAAATCACTCTACATAAAAAATTTGAAAAATCTTAAATATGTATAGAGAAAATGTTTATCACATATATGAAAAATGTATACAAAAAATAAAATGTGTATGAAACAAATTGATCATGTATTTAAAAGAGTGAATCAAGTATTTGAGAAAATGTTGAACTAGTGTTTTAAGAATGTTAATCAAGCATTTGGAAAATGTTAAATGTGTATAGAATGTTTTTTGACCATGTACTAAAAAAATATTGAAACAAATTGATCATGTATACACAAATGTTAATAAAGCATTTAATAAAGTTCAAACAAGTTTTGAAAAAATGTTAAATGTGTATAGAAAAATATTGACCATGTATTACAAAATGATGAATTTTTTATCATGTATATTAATATGTTAATCAAGCATTACAAAAAATATTGAACATGTATTTGAAAAATCTTAATCAAGCATTACAAAAATGTTAAATGTGTGTAACTCAAATGTTGACCATGTGTTCAAAAACTGTTAATATTGCATTAATTTTTTTTAATCAAGCATTTGGTATTTCTAAATGTCAATAGCATGTGTTAGAAAAAATGTTAATCTTGTCTTTGAAAAATGTTAATCAAGTATATTAAAAAAAATTAAAGTGTGTATAAGAAAAATATTGACCATGTATTAAAAATTATTAACATTGTATTTCAAAAATGCTAATAATGTATTTAAAAAATGTTAACCAAGCATTTGAATTTTTCTAAATGTGTACAAAAAATGTCGATTATGTATTTAAAAAGATTAGATTTTTATTTAAAAAAAATGTAAAACATGTATTCAAAAAATGTTGCTGACATATATAGAAATTGTAGAATGAGAACAAGAAAAAAAGAAAACCAAAAATTAATATAAAGAAATAAAAATAAACCAAAAAGAGAATGAAAAATAAAACCGAATGAAGAAATGCTGAAATAAAGTGAAAAATACAATCAATGAAACAAATGCAAAATTAATGAAAAAGATGGAGCAGAAAAAAAGAAAAGAAACAAAAGAAAAAGAAACCAAAGAAAATAGAATAAAGCAGATCGAATGGAGAAAGAAAAGGAAAAAAACCCCATTTAAAATAGAGAAAAAACAAAGAATAACAAAAAAAGGAAACAAATGAAAACCGCCACTTTTCTCTATAAGTAGTCTGGCCCTGGTATTCAACATGAATGCAGCTCTTACTCGGTGGCTAGCTTAGCTACATACCATTGAGGCGACCCAAGTTTGAATTATGGGATCTCACCTTTTTCTCTTCTTTTTTTCTTTAAAGGTGCGCTAATGGGCTGGCCCGTTCTGTGGATTCTTCACGCGATAGTTTCTTATATCTCACATAATGCAAGATATATAGAAATCACTAATTAAAGAGCACTCTTTGCAAAGGACAGTCCAATCTCTCCAGGTTGCGAAAAGTGGCATACTGCATGTGCGCCATTTGTCGCAACCTGTGAGTTTTTTTTTGTAGATCTGTTTATTCAAAACCTTTTATCTCTCAAACCGTTTTCATCGATGGCTTCCTCGTGTCAAGATCTTCAAAACTAAATTCCATATTGATAGGTTTTGAATAACTTTTTTTTCATGAAAAAATGGATGAAAATCTAATCGAGAGCACGTTTGTTTCCTTCCCGAAAAGAGGCACACATGTGCCTCTCGCGGAAGCAAAACCGTACCACCACGAGAAACAAATCCATGCCTCTCGTGAAAAAAAAGAAAACTCATTTTTTTTTCCATTTCAAACTGTGCCACTCATGGAAGCAAATCCATGTCTCTCGCGAAAGGGGAAAAAATAAAACGTGTTTTTTCCGTTTCTGAGAGGCACGGCGGAAGCAAAACCGTGCCTCTCACACAAGCAAATTCGTGCCTCTCTTGGAAGATTTTTTTTGGTATTCGAAAGGCACGGCCGTGCTTCTCACGGAAGCAAAATCATGCCTTTCGCGGAAGAAAAAGAAAAAAAATTAATCTAAAAATTAAGAAAGACATGTGAAAAACCAAAAAACCATATAAAAGCCAAAAACACGTGCGAAAAAAATAAAAAACAAATATCGAAGGGAGCGTCCAGAGTGGAGCGCTCAGAGCTCACCCCAGATGACCCTTGGAGGGCTCCTGAACAAGTACTCGTTAGTTAGTTGCTCTCTCGCGGGTTTCAATGCTGGTTAGAAGAAAGAGTGACTCTTTGGGTGGGCTACAAAGGACTGGTAGATTGCTTTGGATCGGATAGGTTAGATCATTCTGGTGAACCTACCTTCTGCCTGTCCAGACGAGCTCGATCCAGCGCTGGCCATGGTGATGTGGTGCTGGCGGCGATGTGGACAGAGAGTAGATGGCGGCGGTGATGGAGCTTCCCATGAGCACCGAGCTAACCCTAGATCGGTACGGAATGTAGGTGGGGATTGTGGCAGCGATTAACCTCGTAAGTCAGTCCCCGGCCCCCACCTCTGTTTATATAGCACGGGTCACAGGGGCCCACCAACCATGGTTTGGTTGGGCGCCCCCGATCAAGGCGCGAGTCAGGGGCCCGTTCGACCCGTTGGGTTCAAACGGGAGAGAGATCAACCTAACATTCTCCCCCTTGATCTCAACTTTACTTTTAACTTTATACTTTCTAGTTTATTTGTTTCATCACATATTGGTACATAGAGCATGTTTCATCTTCACATCTTAATTGCCGTTAGAGTCATACAACTATAGCATACGTTATGTTCAGAAGAAAATTATGTTCCTTTTGGGCCTATCTAGAAATCATAAGGCTTTCCCTTAAACCCATGCCGGCTAAGTGTTCCTTGAACACATTGGGTGGTAAGCCTTTCGTTAGCGGATCCGCAAGCATATCCTTTGTCCTTATATGCTCAAGACTTATAGTTTGATTCTGGATTTTATATTTCACAACATAATATCTTATCTCTATTGTTTTGGCAGCATTACTCGACTTGTTGTTGTGAGCGTAAAATACCGCGGGCTGGTTGTCACAGTACATCTTTAGTGGTTTGTGAATACAATCTACCACTTTCAAGTCGGGTACAAATTTCTTTAGCCATATCGCCTGCCCCGTGGCTTCGAAGCATGCTATAAATTCTACATAAATCATGGATGATGCAACTATCGACTGCTTTGAGCTTTTCCACGAAATAGCTCCCCCAGCGAGAGTGAATACTTATCCCGACGTGGATTTTCTATCATCTCTGTCCCCCTTAAAATCTACGTCTGAGTACCCTTTTATCTCTAAGGAATCACTTCTCCTATATATTAGCATGTAGTCCTTCGTGCCTTGCGCATAATGCAATGCTTTCTTTACCATCTTCCAGTGCTCCATGCCTGGATTCTCTTGATATCTACCGATTACCCCGGTGATAAAAGCTAAGTCAGGGCGAGTGCACACTTGTGCATACTGTAAGCTGCCAACTGCCAAAGCATATGGTACTGCTTTCATTTGATCGATATCGTACTGGTTCTTGGTACATTGGAATTTCCCAAAACTATCGCCCTTGACTACAGGAGCAGGTGTAGCTTTACTCGCATGCATATTATACTTTTTAAGAACCTTTTCTAAATATGCTTTCTACGATAGTCCTAAGACTCCATTGTTCCTATCTCGGTGAATTTCTATGCCCAAAACATATGATGCTTCACCAAGATTCGTTGTGTCAAAATTTGAGGATAAGTATTTCTTTGTTTCTTGTAGTAGACTAACATCACTACTAGCAAGCAGGATATCATCCACATACAAGATTAGGAAAATATATTTCCCATTTTTGAACTTTGCATAAATTCAATTATCCTCAATATTTTCTTTAAATTCAAAACTTTTAATTGTTTGATTAAACTTTAGATACCACTGCCGAGAGGCTTGTCTTAATCCATAAATGGATTTCTTCAGGTGGCATCCCATATTTTCCTTGCCTTCCATGATAAAACCCTTGGATTGTTTCATGTAGACCTTTTCTTTTAAATCACCATTCAGAAATGCCGTCTTAACATCCATTTAATGTAACTCTAAATCAAAATGAGCAACTAATGCCATTATGATTCTGAAGGAATCCTTACATGAGACTGGAGAAAATGTCTCATTGTAATCTATCCCTTCTCTTTGTGTAAATCCTTTTGCCACGAGTCGTGCTTTATACTTTTCTATATTCCCTTTAGAGTCATACTTAATTTTGTAGACCCATTTACAGCCTACTGTTTTGGCTCCTTTAGGAATTTCCTCTAAGTCCCAAACATCTTTGGAACTCATCGATTTCATCTCGTCTTCCATTGCCTTCATCCACTTTGATGAATGAGGGCTTCTCATGGCTTCTTCATATGAGGTGGGATCTTTTTCCATATGAACCATTTATGTGTTATAAACTTTAAAGTCGGTAGAAATAGCTGACGTTCTTGGTCTTGTAGACCTTCTAAGGGCCTCAGTTTCTGGCACATTCTGTGCCTCAACTTCTGGCACTTCTTCTAAAATTTGATGTTGCACCTCCCTTTCATGCTCAACAACAGGTTCAGTCGGCTCCTGACGGACAAGTTTCGGGTCTACCCCCATAGTTGTCATGGGTGGAGTTGCAACTGGTAGTGAGAAAAATGGCTCCTGAATCATTGGATTAGGTGCATGCACCCTCTTCTCCTCAAGATCAATTTTCCGAGCTACCAAGCTCCCCCTCATCATTTCGTCCTCTAAGAAGATTGCATGTCTCGTTTCTACAAACTTTGTATATTTGTCTGGGCAGTAGAAACGAAAACCCTTTGATCTGTCTAGATAGCCAATGAAGTGGCAACTTACTGTTTTGGGATCTAACTTTGCAATGTTTGGATTAAATATTTTGGCCTTAGCAGGGCACCCCCACACACTAAAGTGTTGTAGGGAGGGCACCCTTCCTGTCCATAGCTCGTACGGTGTTTTGGGCACCGACTTGCTTGGTACTCTATTGAGAATGTGAATGGCAGTTTTAAGCGCCTCCATCCATAATCCCAATGGCAAGTTGGAATAACTCATCATGCTGTGCATCATATCCATAAGTGTACGGTTGCGGCTTTCAGCTACTCCATTTTGTTGAGGCTCGCCTGCCATTGAATATTGGGCTACTATGCCAGTCTCCTACAAGAACTTTGCAAAAGGTCCAGGGACTTGGCCATATGGAGTGTGCCGACCGTAGTACTCTCCCCCACGGTCGGACCTGACTATCTTTATTCTTTTATCATGCTGATTTTTAACTTCAACTTTGAATATTTTAAATTTATCCAACGCTTCAGATCTTTCTTTAATTGGATAAATATATCCATAGCGAGAGTAATTATCTGTGAATGTTATGAACGAGTCATATCCATCCACACTTTTCACCAGAAATGGTCCACAAATGTCAGTGTGGATGATTTCTAGTGTGCCTGTGCTATGGATTGCACCTTTTTTTATTTGTTTTATATACTTTCCTTTAGTGCAATCTATACATTGTTCTAAGTTTGAGAATTCTAACGGAGGAAGAATTTCACTGTTGACTAATCTTTGTATTCTCCTCTTGGAAATATGGCCCAAGCGACAGTGCCATAATTTCGATGAGTCGAATGTTCTCTTTCTTTTCTTTTGTTCTTTATTCGACGCAGAAACATGTTCATTCACATTGCATACATAATGCACTTTTTCACAAAGTGATAACAAATAAAGCTCATCGTGTATTAAAGCATCACCCACATAAGCATTATTATACCATATGACACACTTGTCATGTCCAAAATAACACTCATAATTTTCTTTGTCCAAATATGAAACGCTAATTAAGTTTCTATTACATGAAGGAACATAAAGAACATCTCTAAGTAGAATCTTGAATCCATCAGCTAACTCCAAGGAGATGTCGCCGACAGCTTCAACTTCCGCTTGAATTCCATTTGCTACCTCAATGCCTCTTTCTCTTCTTAGTGTAGTCCGGGTCGAATGGAATCCCTGTAAACAATTTGCAACATGAATAGTTGCTCCTGAATCGATCCACCAAGTAGATTTCGAAAACAGTGTGTACAAGGATTCATTAACTAAGGAAACACTGTTGTTACCTTGCTTTGCCATTAAGGACTTCAACCAAACAGGGCAGCCTTTCTTGTAATGCCCGGTCTACTTTACAGTGGAGACAAGTGTATTTGTCCACTGGGAAAGGCTGTTGCTGGCGTTGATGCTGATAGGGAGCTTTTCCTTGTGGCTTTGAAGGAGAACTTTTGTTGTTTTGATTGCAATTCTTTTTCTTGTGACCCTTCACATAGTTGAGTGTACCACCATGTGAGGCTTTGAGTCTGTCCTCTTCTTGGACACACATTGCTATTGTCTTTTCAATGTCCCATGTTCCAGGTGACATATTGTAGTTCACAACAAAAGTTTCAAACTCCTTTGGCAGTGAAGCCATGACCAGGTGGACCAGGAGCTTTGGTTTGATCTCCAGATCCTCATCCATGGGCTTTAACTTTGCTGCCATATTGCTCATCCTGAGGATGTGATCTCTTATTCCATGACTACCATGTTGGGGAACGTAGTAATTTCAAAAAATTTCCTACGCACACGCAAGATCATGGTGATGCATAGCAACGAGAGGGGAGAGTATTGTCCACATACCCTCGTAGACCGAAAGCGGAAGCATTAGCACAACGCGGTTGATGTAGTCGTACGTCTTCACGATCCGACCGATCCAAGTACCGAACGCACGGCACCTCCGAGTTCAGCACACGTTCAGCTCGATGACGTCCCGCGAACTTCGATCCAGCAGAGCTTCACGGGAGAGTTCCGTCAGCACGACGGCATGGTGATGGTGATGATGTTGCTACCGACGCAGGGCTTCGCCTAAGCACCGCTACGGTATGACCGAGGTGGAATATGGTGGAGGGGGGCACCGCACACGGCTGGGAGAGATCAACTGATCAACTTGTGTGTCTAGAGGTGCCCCCCTGCCCCTGTATATAAAGGAGCAAGGGGGGAGGCCGGACGACCCACTATGGGCACGCCAGGAGGAGGAGTCCTCTTCCTAGTAGGAGTAGTACTCCCCTTTCCTACTCCTACTAGGAGGAGGAAAGGAAGGAGGAGAAGGAGAAGGAAGGAGAAGGAGGAAAAGAAGGAAAGGGGGGTCGGCCCCCTAGTCCAATTCGGTTTGGTCTAGGGGGGCGCGCGCCCTGCCTCCTCTCTTCCACCACTTGGCCCATGAGGCCCATTACTTCTTCCTCGTATTCCCGTAACTCCCTGGTACCCCCGAAAATACCCGAATCACTCGGAACCTTTCCGATGTCCGAATATAGTCGTCCAATATATCGTATTTACGTCTCAACCATTTCGAGACTCCTCGTCATGTCCCCGATCTCATCCGGGACTCCGAAGTACCTTCGGTACATAAAATCACATAAACTCATAATACAATCGTCACCGAAACTTTAAGCGTGCGGACCCTACGGGTTCGAGAACTATGTAGACATGACCGAGACATATCTCCATTCAATAACCAATAGCGGAATCTGGATGCTCATATTGGCTCCCACATATTCTACAAAGATCTTTATCGGTCAGACCGCATAACAACATACGTTGTTCCCTTTGTCATCGATATGTTACTTGCCCGAGATTCGATCGTCGGTATCTCAATACCTAGTTCAATCTCGTTACCGGCAAGTCTCTTTACTCGTTCCGTAATACATCATCCCGCAACTAACTCATTAGTTGCAATGCTTGCAAGGCTTAAGTGATGTGCATTACCGAGAGGGCCCAGAGATACCTCTCCGACAATCGGAGTGACAAATCCTAATCTCGAAATACGCCAACCCAACAAGTACCTTCGGAGACACCTGTAGAGCACCTTTATAATCACCCAATTGCGTTGTGACGTTTGGTAGCACACAAAGTGTTCCTCTGATAAACGGGAGTTGCATAATCTCATAGTCATAGGAACATGTATAAGTCATGAAGAAAGCAATAGCAACAAACTAAACGATCAAGTGCTATGCTAACGGAATGTGTCAAGTCAATCACATCATTCTCCTAATGATGTGATCCCGTTAATCAAATGACAACTCATGTCTATGGTTAGGAAACATAACCATCTTTGATCAATGAGCTAGTCAAGTAGAGGCATACTAGTGACACTTTGTTTGTCTATGTATTCACACATGTATTATGTTTCCGGTTAATACAATTCTAGCATGAATAATAAATATTTATCATGATATAAAGAAATAAATAATAACTTTATTATTGCCTCTAGAGCATATTTCCTTCAGTCTCCCACTTGCACTAGAGTCAATAATCTAGTTCACACCGCCATGTGATTTAATACCAATAGTTCACATCACCATGTGATTAACACCCATAGTTCACATCGACATGTGACCAACACCCAAAGGGTTTACTAGAGTCAATAATCTAGTTCACATCGCTATGTGATTAACACCCAAAGAGTACTGAGGTGTGATCATGTTTTGCTTGTGAGAGAAGTTTAGTCAACGACTCTGCCACATTCAGATCTGTAATTATTTTGCAAATTTCTATGTCAACAATGCTCTGCACAGAGCTACTCTAGCTAATTGCTCCCACTTTCAATATGTATCCAGATTGAGATTTAGAGTCATCTGGATCAGTGTCAAAATTTGCATTGACGTAACCCTTTACGACGAACCTTTTGTCACTTCCATAATCGAGAAACATATCCTTATTCCACTAAGGATAATTTTGACCAATGTCCAGTGATCTATGATGGAGTCATGTACCTAGGGTAGGGTCACAGACCTGATCTAAGTACCCTGCCCAGGGACATCCTCAGAAGAGATCACCTTCCAGTCGACCTACGAGGGACTCACTCGACTGACTTGAAGGACTCGACCACGAAGACTCACTCGACCACCAGAAGGTCAAGAGGCACTCTGCACTGCAACGGTCTGTAATTAAGTAGACTTTATGACAGTAAAGACACTTTATGTGGGGCGTTACCAGTAACGCCCCGGACTTAACGCACCTTAAACCCTCTCCTACGTGGGCTGGCTGGGGTCCTGGCGCACTCTATATAAGCCACCCCCCTCCACAGGTAGAGGGGTTCGGCACCCTGTAACTCATATACACATAATCCACTCGACCGCCTCCGGGCTCCGAGACGTAGGGCTTTTACTTCCTCCGAGAAGGGCCTAAACTCGTACATCTCTTGTGCTTACAACCTCTCCATAGCTAGGACCTTGCCTCTCCATACCTACCCCCCACTCTACTGTCAGACTTAGATCCACGACAGTTGGCGCCCACCGTGGGGCAGGTGTTTTAGCGATTTTGTGGAGAAGTTGCGATTCTTCCGACTACTTTCATCATGGTGGCTGCTGGAGTTTTGGTCGAGGGCCGAGAGATCCGCCTCGGTGCTCTCACCTTCGTCGCCGACGACTCCGCCTGGCTCCAGGAGGCTCCACTCGACGTCGATGCGCTCCCCGTCCGCGGTGCGACGCATTTTCGCGCATGTGTCCGCGGCGTTCTGCTGCGGCAACCGTCGACCCCGTATCGGTCGACTCCCCCATCAGCCACCCTCCCGGTCTCTCGCCAGCGCAAGCGCTCGGGCCGGTCGAGGCTTCAGCGGTGGGTGAGGCACGCGGTGGCTCGCCAGACGGCCACCACCCAAGTTGCGGCAATCGAGCCCGACGAATCTCTTTACGGCCTGTTCGATCTGTCGACTGGCTCCGTAGAGACTGCATCCGAGTGCGATAGCAGTGATCCAGCGGCGGAAATCCTGATGGTCGACGGGCCCCGCAGTCCCCCTGGCTTCGCCCGTGATGGTGGGGCAGGCGACGGAGGCGACGCCGCACGAGACCACGAAGAGTACCAGCCCGAGCCACTCGACTCTCTGCAAAGAGAGGAACTTCGCCGCAGGAACGTGGATGCCCTGCGTACTCCCATCGCAGGAGAAACCCCCGAGGCTCGCGCCTTGGAGGAGGCACGTTTGGCCAACTTGGCCGAACGCACTCGCCTGGAGAATCTTTAGCGAGCACTCGACGAGCGCGCACGGCAGCGAGTTCCCGACACCAGTCGACGTCAACTCTTCCCGCCGACTCAGGTATATCGAACCCCAATCCAGAATTTAGCAGCTGCGACCCGTATTGCAGAGTCCATCCAGCCCTCTCAGTAGGAAGCTGGCAGAGGCTTGATGCAGATCAGGGATCTGCTCCGGGCAGTAGGTGATCAGAATTCGGCCGTGTCGCAGTCGCGCAACAGAATTCACAGTCGATCCGTCGCTGTGAATACGGTTCAGTCGGCTCACAGCCCCAGATCGCCTCCGCGGCGTGAAGGGCGCGAGAATCGGCGAGACCAATATGGAGACCGACACGACCGAGATGATAGGCGTCGAGTGCCCAATTCCCCTCCGAGGGGTGGGTCTTACGCTCCTCGGCAGCAAGATGACAGACGTCAGCTCAGTGCGGGGCGAAGAGTTCCAATCGACCCCAGAGAACCAGGCTTCGACGCGCGATCCATTATCGTGCAAGGCTTGGTCGACCGGAACAGAGCCCATCGAGGTGGACTCGATAGAGATGCGCCTACGAGCAGTCGAGTGCATGTTTCTGGTCCGGAATGTTTCAGCAGAGCTATCAGAGCCGCAGTGATCCCTCCCAATTTCAGGTTGGCAACAGGAGTCAGCAAGTTCACTGGTGAGTCTAAGCCTGAAACTTGGCTTGAGGACTACCGAGTGGCGGTTCAGATTGGTGGTGGGAATGATGAGGTGGCCATGAAACATCTGCCCCTCATGTTGGAAGGTTCTGCCAGAGCATGGTTGACTCAGTTACCTCCTAGCAGCATTTACACTTGGGAAGATCTGTCCCGAGTGTTCGTCAGAATGTTTGAAGGAACTTGCAAGCGACCGGCTGGATTGACGGAGCTGCAAGTCTGCGTACAGAAGACCAATGAGACTCTCAGGGAGTATATTCAGAGGTGGATCACTTTGCACCATACTGTGGAGAATGTGTCTGATCATCAGGCAGTCTACGCCTTCAAGGATGGTGTCAAGAACAGAGAATTGAGTTTGAAATTTGGTCGAACTGGTGACATGACCTTGAGTCGGATGATGGAAATTGCTACCAAGTACGCCAACGGCGAAGAAGAAGACCGACTCCGAAGCGGCAAGCACAAGCCGAGTCAGTCGGAGAAGGGAAACACCAGTCGGAAACAGAAGCGGAAGGCTGAACCGGCAGCTCCTGGAGAGGCTCTGGCCGTGACTCAGGGAAAGTTTAAGGGAAACCAAAAGGATCCTGGAACCCTAAGAAGGTAAAGGATAAAGAAGGGAACGACGTGATGGATATGCCGTGCCACATCCACACGAAGAAAGACGAAGAGGGGAATATCATTTACCCAAAGCATACCACTCGCCAATGTCGACTCCTGATCCAGCAGTTTCAAGGAAAACAGTCTAAGGACAAGGAAAAGGAGTCGGACAAGGCCGAAGGCAAGGAGGACAGTGAGGAAGGATATCCGCATATCAACTCCACTCTGATGATCTTTGCAGATGCGGAAAGCAAGAGTCGATTGAAAGTCATTAACCGTGAGGTGAACATGGTTACCCCAGCAAAAGCAAATTATTTGAAATGGTCCCAAACACCCATCACATTCGACCAATCTGATCACCCGACTCATATTGCCACCCCTGGGAGGCAAGCTTTGGTGGTCGATCCAGTTGTCGAAGGCACTCAACTGACAAAGGTGCTGATGGACGGTGGTAGCGGGCTGAATTTGTTGTATGCAGACACACTGAAAGGAATGGGCATTCCAATGTCCCGACTGAGCACCAGTAACATGAGCTTTCATGGAGTTATACCAGGGAAGAAAGCCGAGTCACTCGGCCAAATAGCTCTGGACGTGGTGTTTGGTGATTCGAAACATTTTCGCAAAGAGAAGTTGACGTTTGAGGTCGTGGATTTTCAGAGTGCATATCATGCCATTTTGGGGAGACCAGCTTATGCGCGGTTCATGGCTCGACCATGTTACGTGTACCTCAAATTGAAGATGCCCGGCCCCAAAGGAGTGATCACTGTCACCGGTGATCGGAAAAAGGCAGAAGAGTGCTTTCAGAAGGGCTCAAAGATTGCCGACTCCCAGGTGACAGCGGTCGAGTTTGAAGAATACAAGCAAAACGCAGATCTGAGTGATTTGCTGCGATCCAAGAAACCCGCCACAGAATCTGCACTTCAGTCGTCTGGTGAGACGAAGCCCGTTCACATCCACCCGACCGACCCCGATGCAGCTCCGACCCACATCTCCACAACACTCGACCCAAAATAGGAAGAAGCGCTCATCCAGTTCCTCCGTGAGAACTGGGACATTTTTGCATGGAAGCCCGCTGACATGCCAGGTGTTCCCAGGGGAGTGGCTGAGCATCACCTAAGAGTCGACTCATCAGCAAAACCAGTCAAAGAGCATCTTCGGCGGTCCGCCGTCCAGAAGAGAAAAGCCATTGGTGAGGAAGTGGCTCGACTGTTGGCAGCATGATTTATCCGAGAGATATACCACTCCGAGTGGCTCGCTAATGTCGTCATGGTTCCTAAGAAGGACAAATCACTCCGAATGTGCATTGATTTCAAGCACATCAACCGGGCCTGCCCGAAAGATCATTTTCCTCTTCCTCGCATAGATCAAATTGTTGACTCGACCGCGGGATGCGAGAGATTGTCTTTTCTAGACGCCTACTCCGGGTACCACCAGATCCGTCTGTACGGACCCGACGAGGTAAAAACAGCTTTCATCACTCCATTCGCGTGCTTCTGCTATATCACCATGCCATTCGGCCTCAAGAATGCCGGAGCCACATTTATGCGAATGATTCAGAAGTGTCTACTCACTCAAATCAGTCGGAATGTGGAAGCGTATATGGATGATATCGTCGTCAAGTCACGAAAAGGTTCCGACCTGCTCGCTGACCTCGCCGAAACATTTGCCAACCTCAGAAGGTATGATATCAAGCTCAATCCATCAAAGTGCACATTCGGAGTTCCTGGTGGCAAGTTACTCGGTTTTCTCGTTTCCGAGCGAGGGATCGACGCTAATCCAGAGAAGATCGGCACTATTCTCCGAATGAAACGCCCTGTGCGAGTGCACGATGTCCAGAAGCTTACTGGATGCTTGGCCGCATTAAGTCGATTCATCTCACGACTCGGTGAAAAGGCATTGCCTCTTTACCGACTGATGAAGAAGGCAGACAAGTTCGAGTGGACTCCAGAAGCTGATGCAGCATTTGCCGAGCTAAAAGCTCCGCTCTCCACCCAGCCGGTGCTTGCTGCTCCAATCAGCAAAGAGCCTCTGTTGCTTTATATCGCAGCCACAGGACAAGTCGTCAGTACTGTGCTTACGGTCAAGCGGGAAGAAGAAGGAAAAGCTTTCAAAGTTCAGCGCCCAGTGTATTATTTGTCTGAAGTCTTGACTCCATCCAAGCAAAGATATCCTCATTATCAGAAGCTTGTGTATGGAATATACATGACCACAAAGAAGGTTGCTCATTGTTTCTCTGATCATTCCATCACAGTCGTCAGCGACGCTCCACTATCAGAGATTTTGCACAACAGAGATGCAACTGGTCGAGTGGCTAAATGGGCGATTGAACTTCTTCCCCTTGATATCAAGTTTGAGGCAAAGAAAGCCATTAAGTCCCAGGCAATAGCAGATTTCCTCGCCGAGTGGATTGAACAACAGCAGCCGACTGAAGTTCACTCGGAGCATTGGACCATGTTTTTTGATGGCTCTAAGATGTTGAATGGTTCCGGTGCTGGGGTTGTCCTGGTTTCCCCCAGTGGAGATAAGCTCAGATATGTGCTCCAGATTCACTTTGATTCCTCCAACAATGAGGCAGAGTATGAGGCCCTCTTATACGGATTGCGCATGGCCATTTCACTCGGCGTCCGTCGCCTGATGGTCTATGGCGATTCAGATTTAGTGGTCAACCAAGTGATGAAGGAGTGGGACGTGAGAAGCCCAGCCATGACTGGATACTGCAGTGCAGTGAGGAAGCTGGAAAAGAAGTTCGAGGGGTTGGAGCTCCATCATATACCCCGACTGAAAAATCAAGCAGCTGATGATCTAGCAAAGATAGGTTCCAAGAGAGAGGCCATTCCGAGTGGTGTGTTCTTGGAGCATATACACACTCCGTCAGTCAAAGAAGACCCTTTAACCGAAGAAGCTCCACAGCCCAAGAGTGCCATGGATCCGACTGAGGTTGAAGTCCCAGCAGTGGTCGACTTGGTCATGGAGGTCTTGGTGGTCATTCCCGACTGGACAGTTCCATATATCGCGTATATCCTGAGAAAAGAGCTTCCGGAGGATGAGGAAGAGGCTCGACAGATCGTCCGTCGATCTAAAGCCTTTACCGTAATCAAAGGACAGTTATATAGAGAAAGCGCGACTAGAGTTGGTCAGAAGTGCATAACACCAGAAGAAGGTCGAATCATCCTTAATGATATCCACTCGGGAACCTGTGGTCATCATGCGTCCTCTCGGACCATCGTGGCCAAAGCATACCGAGCCGGGTTTTACGGCCAAAGGCGAATGAGATGGCAAAGGAAATAGTAGATAAGTGCGAGGGATGTCAGTTCTACTCGAATATGTCGCACAAGCCTGCATCAGCTCTGAAGACCATTCCACTCGTCTAGCCTTTCGCAGTATGGGGGTTGGACATGGTCGGTCCTTTGAGAACAGGGTGAAGTGGCTTCACGCATGTACTGGTGGCAGTCGACAAGTTCACCAAGTGGATTGAGGCTAAACCAATCAAGAGCCTTGACGCCGGTGCTGCTGTTAGCTTCATCAGGGAACTGATATTCAGATATGGAGTCCCGCACAGCATCATTACGGATAATGGGTCGAACTTTGACTCGGAGGAATTCAGGATTTCTGCAACTCTCAAGGCACACGAGTCGACTACGCTTCAGTCGCCCATCCGCAGTCGAATGGACAAGCAGAGCGAGCCAATGGTCTGATTCTCAAGGGATTGAAACCCCGACTGATGCGTGATCTCAAGCATGCAGCTGGAGCTTGGGTCAACGAACTTCCCTCGGTGCTTTGGGGACTGCGGACCACACCTAATCGGTCGACCGGAAGAACTCCATTCTTCTTGGTCTACAGAGCTGAAGCAGTCTTGCCGAGTGATCTTCTCCACAATGCTCCTCGAGTTGAGATCTACAACGAAGCAGAAGCTGAACAAGCGCGGCAGGACGCAGTCGACCTTTTAGAGGAAGAAAGGGAGATGGCTCTGATCCGATCGACCATCTACCAACAAGATTTGCGTCGTTTCCACGCCAGAAATGTGAGAGGTCGAGCCTTCCAGGAAGGAGATTTAGTTCTCCGAGTGGATCAGAAGAAACCACACAAGCTTGCTCCTTCTGGGGAAGGACCCTTCATCGTCACCAAAGTTCTCCACAACGGGGCATACCGTCTCTACAACGTCGAACATAATATCGACGAGCCCCGAGCTTGGAACGCGGAACTACTCCGCCCATTTTACACTTAAGTTTATCGCTCGGATGAGTTGCAATAAAGTACTCCTGTAGTTCATGGATTTCAAAATAATAGTGTCATAGTTCCTCCATAATTTTTGTCACTTTTTATTTTTGTCCAATAAAATTTTCCCCTCAGTGGGTGACTTAGCCGCGAATCCGTTTTGCCTAAGTTTGTAAAAATCCTTACCGAGTGGTGAGCCAGAGTCCCACTCGGAGGCTTAGCTGCGAATCCGTTTCGCCTAAGATTAAATAAAATCCTACCGAGTGGTAAGCCAGACTTCCACTCGGGGGCTTAGCCGCGAATCCGTTTCGCCTAAGTTTGTAAAAATCCTTACCGAGTGGTGAGCCAGACTCCCACTCGGAGGCTTAGCTGCGAATCCGTTTCGCCTAAGATTAAATAAAATCCTACCGAGTGGTAAGCCAGACTTCCACTCGGGGGCTTAGCTGCAGTCCAAGTACTCGCCTAAGTTATAAAAATCCTACCGAGTGGTAAGCCAGACTTCCACTCGGAGGCTTAGCTGCAGTCCAAGGACTCGCCTAAGTTATAAAAATCCTACCGAGTGGTAAGCCAGACTTCCACTCGGAGGCTTAGCTGCAGCCCAGTGCTCGCCTAAGATATAAAAATCCTACCGAGTGAAGAGCAAACCTCTCACTCGGGGGCTTAGCTGCAGCCCAGTGCTCGCCTAAGATATAAAAATCCTACCGAGTGAAGAGCAAACCTCTCACTCGGGGGCTTAGCTGCAGCCCAGTGCTCGCCTAAGATATAGAAATCCTACCGAGTGAAGAGCAAACCTCTCACTCGGGAGGCTTAGCTGCAGCCCAACGCTCGCCTAAGTGGATTAAGGAATAAGTCGACTGCAGTGAGCATCTTGCTTTGAACCTGCAAAAGACATTTCGAGCCAAAGCAATCATATTCAAACACCAAATTCAAGTTCAGATAGATACCTAAAGGAACCGAAAGTGCTCAGGCACTAAGCCTGTTAAGGTTTATCGGTTACAACTCCACTCGGCATACCGAGGCAAATTTAAAGCGTCGAGCTTAGAAGAAGTTTTTTACCCCTCCTGTGGAGGGCTGGAAGGTGCAACAAACTCGTCGAGATCAATTCCATCTGCGATCCGAGTAGCAGCAGCAAGGAAAGTTTCCATAAAGGACCTGAAGTCGTGTTTCTTAGTGTTGGCCACTCGGAGGGCAGCCAGCTTGTCTTCTCGCGCATCTTTGCAGTGGACTCGGGCCAGACACAGAGCAACATCTGCACCGCACCGAGCCGAGGACTTTTTCCACTCCTGCACTCGACCAGGGACAGCGTTCAAACGAGCCATCAGCGACTCGAGGTCGTTCTGGAGTGTCTCCCCGGGCCAGAGCGTTGAGTCGATGCGAGATGTGGCGACCTTCAGCCTTGCAAGATAGTCCACGGCAGCTGCAACACGGGACTCCAGTCGGAAAACATTCATGGCAACTTCGTCGTTCACCGGAGAATTGACGGGGTCAAGGTTTGGTTCCAGTCGGCTAGTCTCTTCTTCAAAGTTTTGACAAAATTCTGCAAGGAAGATCACCAAGTCAAGGCAATGGTCGAATGGAAAAATCACAGTTGAAAATGATTGTTGAGCATAAAGGTTTACCTTCAAGCATAAGGAACAGCTTCTTGGCAAGACCACTCAGGAAGGCCTCCAGATCATTTTTCTTCTCAAGAGCAGCTTTCAGATTGGTATTTTCTTGTTCAAGCTTGGTAACTGAAGCTAACTTCTCGTCGGCAAGCTTGATCCTCTCAGCTAGTTCAAGGTCTTTTTTCCTTTGGGCCTCCCTCACCTTACCTGCAAGTCACAGCAAGATCAGATTTTGAAACAAATGAAGGGAAAAAGCCGTCGTCGAAATCTCACCAAACATACCTTCGGTCTCCTCCTTCGCCTTTGTCAGATTCTCCTGAACCAGCTTCAAATTCAGCTCGAGCTGAATGTGCTTGTTTTCCAGTTCAGTGTAGCGAGCCGCAAGGTCACAAGAGTTCTACGAAGAACCAATCGACTAAATGTCAAAGATAATTCACTTCCGAGTGGAAAAGGAAAAATCACGCGTTTCTAAGACTACAGCCGAATTCAAGCATTCGACCGTAGTCTCGGGGACTACACCCAGTGGGTGCACTCAGCGTGCCCCCACTAATCCTATTGAAGACAGAGTCAACCAGTCGACCGGTTTGCGAAATCCAGTCGCCATAGTCGAATGACGGAAAGACTGAAATTATAAAGCCTAAGGCCGACTGCCAGCAGTCGACCTTAGCCTTGGAGACAGAGTCGACCAGTCGACCTCAAAAAAAAGATGAATTCTTTAAGACTGTAACCGACTGCAAGCAGTCGACCACAGTCTCGGGGACTACACCCAGTGGGTGCACTCAGCGTGCCCCCACCGGTTTGCAAAATCAATTCGCCGTAGTCGAATGACGTAGAGACTGAAATTATAAAGCCTAAAGCCGACTGCCAGTAGTCGACCTTAGCCTTGGGGACTACACCCAGTGGGTGCACTCAGCGTGCCCCCACCGGTTTGCGAAATACATTCGCCATAGTCGAATGACGGAAAGACTGAAATTATAAAGCCTAAGGCCGACTGCCAGCAGTCGACCTTAGCCTTGGGGACTACACCCAGCGGGTGCACTCAGCGTGCCCCCGCTAACACGGAGTTTAAATCGACACACCCAGTGGGTGACTACTATAAATTCTGGAAAGAAAAGTTTTTTGATAGCATATCCTAACAGAACAAGTGGTGGTCGACTGACCTGAACATTCCTTTGAAGGGCGGAACTGGCGTCGTAAGCTGCCTGGCTCGCATTCCGGATGGTCTTCAACTGCTCCATCATGATCCCTGCCTGGCGTATCGCCTCCTTCGCGGCGCCAGCTTGGTCCTCTGGGACGTGGTGCGTCGTGAAGAGGGAGGGCTGCGGAACACTCGTCAGCGGATCTGCGAAGGACACAGTGTGTCGAGTGGTGTTCTCCTCCTCCGCGACCAGAGTCTCAGGCACCGTCACATCC
The DNA here is from genome assembly GCF_002162155.2 of Triticum dicoccoides. Classification (NCBI taxonomy): domain Eukaryota; kingdom Viridiplantae; phylum Streptophyta; class Magnoliopsida; order Poales; family Poaceae; genus Triticum; species Triticum dicoccoides. The sequence goes on along the minus strand of NC_041392.1, from coordinate 210,314,018 downwards.
TGGGACACCCTGCTGGCAGACGCTTTCCTTCTCATTCTGTGCTTCAGCGGTTCCTCATCTTCATCATCATCAGGGAGAGTGATAACAACATTGGATGGAGCTACAGAAAAGAATCAGAATTAGAGATCATGAGTCAGTCGACTAGAAACGGTGTTAAGAGTATAATACCAGGTTTTGAGGTTGCTGCGTCCTCCATCTCATGGTCGTCAGCCCGGGCTGAGGTCTCAGAAGTAGCAGCACTGCAACTCCAAAGAGTCAGTCGACTAACTCCAGCGCCAACCAGAGATAAAGTTCACGCAAAACAAGAAGACTTAAGCAACATGATTACCCTGATATGGTGGGGATGGACACCTTCATCTTCGGCAGGTGCTTGGTCGGCTTTGACGGGGCCGCCCTGGGCTGCTTCGGCGCTTTTTCAGTCGGCGCCGGAGAGGTGGTCCGAGGGCGCTTGGTCGACTGAGTGACAGTCGCAACCCCCTTGCCACGTTCAGTCGCAGGGTCATGGACAAGCTTCGACCGCCTTTCCGAGCGCGGTGGTGCAACCTCCTCCTCCTCCTCTTCCTCGTCCTCATCAACATCATCATTATCGTCATCAGTGTCATCATCATCATCATCATCCTCAGCGGCGTCCGAGTCCCACTCCTCCTCCTGGCTCTCGCCCCCGCTCGCTTCTCCCTCCTCAGTCGGAGCTTGTGCTCCGTTGGGCATCGAGTACAGCTCAGTGAGGGCCTGATAGACATCCAGACAAAGATCAGTCGACCGATCGGCAGGCAAAACAGAAATAAATATGACGAGAATACAATGGGAAGTGGAGCAGACATACCTTGTTTGGATCACTGTGGCAGTCGAGTGGAGGAATCCTTCTGGCTCCGCGAGGGTTATCCTTGTTCCCAGTGACAGCGGGCATCCACCTTTCCAGAGTGGCATCGTCGACTGTTTCTGGATTGACCCGAGTCACATCCTCAGTCCCGCAGTACAATCACATGCAATGGCTCCGGAACTGAAGAGGCTGGATACGACGCCTAAGGAAAACCTCCAGGAGATCCATACCCGTCACTCCATCCCGAACCAACTGAACTACACGCTCCATCAGCATCTTCACGTCAGCTTTCTCCTCCGGAATCACCTTCAGAGAGGAGGGCTTGTTCACTCGGTCCATGGTGAACTGAGGGAGTCCACTCGACTGCCCCGGCGTCGACTGATCCTGGCAGTAGAACCAGGTCGACTACCAGCCTCTGACTGACTCGGGAAATGTCATGGCTGGGAAGGTGCTCTTGCTCCTCACCTGGATCCCCAGACCCCCACACATTTGGACAACTCGGGTTTTTTCGTCGCCTGGGCTCGCCTTCTTCACGGTCTGAGAGCGACACGTGAATATGTGCTTGAACAAGCCCCAATGCGGTCGACAACCCAGAAAACTCTCACACATGGACACAAACGCGGCAAGATAGGCGATAGAATTCGGGGTGAAGTGGTGGAGTTGCGCTCCAAAGAAGTTCAAGAAACCACGAAAGAAAATGCTCGGCGGCAAAGAGAATCCGCGGTCGACATGGGTAGCCAGAAGCACGCACTCACCCTCTTCTGGCTGGGGCTGCCACTCTTTCCCCGGAAGCCTCGCAGCTCCATGAGGGATCAGGCCCTCGTTGGCCATGTCGAGGAGATCCTTCTCCGTGATGGTCGACTGGATCCAATCTCCCTGGACCCAGCCTTTCGGCAGGCGAGATCTAGACGAAGACCCGCCGCGGCTGGTGGATCTCCCCTTCGCCTTCTCTGTCGCCGACGCCTTCTTCGCGCGTTCTAGCGCCGCCGTCTTCTCCTTGACCATGGCTACCGGCGAGGCGCGCGTGGAGAGGTTGTGCGGAGGCGAGAGCGAGCGCGTTGGGCGGAGACGAAGGGAGCAGAGGGAGAATGCTGAGGCACTGTTCAAAAAACCCTCGCCGGGCGCATTTATAAGATCCCTTCCGAGTGGATGACAGGTAGGCCCGGTCGATCTAATCATATCCTGAAACAGTTGCGCGAGCGTGATACGTGGCGAAAAAAGCGGCGCGGGGATCGAGGCGTCTATGCCCCGTCCCATCCGAGCGCCGCGGACCGCTCCGCTTCGCGTGCTCCCCCAAATTCCGTATCCCGCGGAATCCACGAACGGCAGATCAGTCTGCCAGACGCGGGATTCCCTGCGATCCGTCGCTCGGAAATCAGTGAAGTCCAAAAGATCACTCGACGAAGAAAAAGAATGGATCGAGTCGACTGAAGAAAAGTTGCTCACTATCAACAAAGAGATTTTTTGGTTCAAAGCAACGCACGACTAGCATGCGAAGGCTAATCGGAAACAACATCAACTCCTTCATCACTCAAGCCTCAATCCATTCGGGGGCTAATGATGGAGTCATGTACCTAGGGTAGGGTCACAGACCTGATCTAAGTACCCTGCCCAGGGACATCCTTAGAAGAGATCACCTTCCAGTCGACCTACGAGGGACTCACTCAACTGACTTGAAGGACTCGACCACGAAGACTCACTCGACCACCAGAAGGTCAAGAGGCACTCTGCACTGCAATGGTCTGTAATTAAGTAGACTTTATGACAGTAAAGACACTTTATGTGGGGCGTTACCAGTAACGCCCCGGACTTAACGCACCTTAAACTCTCTCCTACGTGGGCTGGCTGGGGTCCTGGCGCACTCTATATAAGCCACCCCCCTCCATAGGTAGAGGGGTTCGGCACCCTGTAACTCATATACACATAATCCACTCGACCGCCTCCGGGCTCCGAGACGTAGGGCTTTTACTTCCTCCGAGAAGGGCCTGAACTCGTACATCTCTTGTGCTTACAACCTCTCCATAGCTAGGACCTTGCCTCTCCATACCTACCCCCCACTCTACTGTCAGACTTAGATCCACAACAATCTACTCCTAGATCACTATTGTACTCCTTTGCCAAACTCAGGGCAGGGTATACAATAGGTCTGGTACACAGCATGGCATACTTTATAGAACCTATGGCTGAGGCATAGGGAATGACTTTCATTCTCTCTATCTTCTGCCGTGGTCGGGTTTTGAGTCTTACTCAACTTCACACCTTGTAACACAGGCAAGAACTCCTTCTTTGACTGTTCCATTTTGAACTACTTCAAAATCTTGTCAAGGTATGTACTCATTGAAAAACTTATCAAGCGTCTTGATCTATCTCTATAGATCTTGATGCTCAATATGTAAGTAGCTTCACCGAGGTCTTTCTTTGAAAAAACTCCTTTCAAACATTCCTTTATGCTTTGCAGAATAATTCTACATCATCTCCGATCAACAATATGTCATACATATACTTATCAGAAATGCTGTAGTGCTCCCACTCACTTTCTTGTAAATACAAACTTCACCGCAAGTCTGTATAAAACTATATGCTTTGATCAACTTATCAAAGCGTATATTCCAACTCCGAGATGCTTGCACCAGTCCATAGATGGATCGCTGGAGCTTGCATATTTTGTTAGTACCTTTAGGATCGACAAAACCTTCTGGTTGCATCATATACAACTCTTCTTTAATAGATCCTATTAAGGAATGCAGTTTTGTTTATCCATTTGCCAGATTTCATAAAATGCGGCAATAGCTAACATGATTCGGACAGACATAAGCATAGATACGAGTGAGAAATTCTCATCGTGGTCAACACCTTGAACTTGTCGAAAACATTTTTGCGACAATTCTAGCTTTGTAGATAGTAACACTACTATCAGCGTCCGTCTTCCTCTTGAAGATCCATTTAATCTCAATGGCTCGCCGATCTTTGGGCAAGTCAATCAAAGTCCATACTTTATTCTTATACATGGATCTCATCTCAGATATCATGGCCTCAAGCCATTTCGCGGAATCTGGGCTCATCATCGCTTCCTAATAGTTCGTAGGTTCGTCATGGTCAAGTAACATGACCTCCAGAACAGGATTACCGTACCACTCTGGTGCGGATCTCACTCTGGTTTACCTATGAGGTTCGGTAGTAACTTGATCTGAAGTTACATGATCATCATCATTAGCTTCCTCACTAATTGGTGTAGTAGTCACAGGAACAGATTTCTGTGATGAACTACTTTCCAATAAGGGAGCAGGTACAGTTACCTCATCAAGTTCTACTTTTCTCCCACTCACTTCTTTCGAGAGAAACTCCTTCTCTAGAAAGGATACATTCTCAGCAATGAATATCTTGCCTTCGGATCTATGATAGAAGGTGTACCCAACATCTTCTTTTGGGTATCCTATGAAGACGCACTTCTCCGATTTGGGTTTGAGCTTATCAGGTTGAAACTTTTTCACATAAGCATTGCAACCTCAAACTTTAAGAAACGACAACTTAGGTTTCTTGCCAAACCATAGTTCATACGGTGTCGTCTCAATGGATTTAGATGGTGCCCTATTTAACATGAATGTAGCTGTCTCTAATGCATAACCTCAAAACTATAGTGGTTAATCGGTAAGAAACATCATAGATTGCACTATATCCAATAATAGTACGGTTATGACGTTCGGACACACCATTATGCTGTTGTATTCCAGGTGGCATGATTTTGTGAAACTATTCCACATTGTTTTAGTTGAAGACCAAACTCGTAACTCAAATATTTTTCTCTGCGATCAGATCGTAGAAACTTTATTTTCTTGTCACGATGATTTTCCACTTCACTCTGAAGTTTTTGAACTTTTCAAATGTTTCAGACTTATGTTTCATCAAGTAGATATACCCATATCTGCTCAAATCATCTGTGAAGGTCAGAAAATGACGATACCCACCGCGAGCCTCAACATTCATCGGACTGCATACATCAGTATGTATTATTTCCAATAAGTCAGTTGCTTGCTCCATTGTTCCGGAGAATGGAGTCTTAGTCATCTTGCCCATGAGGCACGGTTCGCAAGCATCAACTGATTCATAATCAAGTGATTCCAAAAGCCCATCAGCATGGATTTTCTTCATGCGCTTTACACCAATATGACCTAAACGGCAGTGCCACAAATAAGTTGCACTATCATTATTAACTTTGCATCTTTTGGCTTCAATATTATGAGAATGTGTATCACCACAATCGAGATCCAACAAACCATTTTCATTGGGTGTATAACCATAGAAGGTTTTATTCATGTAAACAGAACAACAACTTATTATCTTACTTAAATGAATAACCGTATTGCAATAAACATGATCAAATCATATTCATGCTCAACGCAAACACCAAATAACACTTATTTAGGTTCAACACTAATCCTGAAAGTATAGGGAGTGTGCGATAATGATCATATCAATCTTGGAACCACTTCCAACACACATCGTCACTTCATCCTTAACTAGTCTCTGTTCATTCTGCAACTCCCGTTTCGAGTCACTACTCTTAGCAACTGAACCAGTATCAAATACCGAGGGGTTGCTACGAACACTAGTAAAATGCACATCAATAATCTGTATATCAAATATACCTTTGTGCACTTTGCCATCCTTCTTATCCTCCAAATACTTGGGGCAGTTCCGCTTCCAGTGATCAGTCCCTTTGCAGTAGAAGCACTTAGTTTCAGGCTTAGGACCAGACTTGGGCTTCTTCACTTGAGCAGCAACTTGCTTGCCGTTCTTCTTGAAGTTCCCTTTCTTTCCCTTTGCCCTTTTCTTGAAACTAGTGGTCTTGTTAATCATCAACACTTGATGCTCTTTCTTGATTTCTACCTTCATCGATTTCATCATCATGAAAAGCTCGGAAATCCTTTTCATCATCCCTTGCATACTATAGTTCATCACGAGGTTCTACTAACTTGGTGATGGTGACTAGAGAATTCTGTCAATCACTATTTTATCTGGAAGATTAACTCCCACTTGATTCAAGCGATTGTAGTACCTAGACAATCTGAACACATGCTCACTGCTTGAGCTATTCTCCTCCATATTTTAGCTATAGAACTTGCTGGAGACTTCATATCTCTCAACTCGGGTATTTGCTTGAAATATTAACTTCAACTCCTAGAACATCCATATGATCCATGAGGTTCAAAACGTCTTTGAAGTCCCGATTCTAAGCTGTTAAGCATGGTGCACTAAACTATCAAGTAGTCATTATATTGAGCTAGCCAAACGTTCATGATGTCTGCATCTACTCCTGCAATAGGTCCGTCACCTAGCGGTGCATTAAGGACATAATTCTTCTGTGCAGCAATGAGGATAAACCTCAGATCACGGATCCAATCCGCATCATTGCTACAAACATCTTTCAACTTAGTTTTCTCTAGGAACAAATCAAAATAAAACAGGGGAGCTAAACGTGAGCTATTGATCTACAACATAGATATGCTAATACTACCAGGACTAAGTTCATGACAAATTTAAGTTCAATTAATCATATTACTTAAGAACTCCCACTTAGAAAGACATCCCTCTAATCTTCTAAGTGATCACGTGATCCAAATCAACTAAACCATAACCGATCATCACATGAAATGGAGTAGCTTTCAATGGTGAACATCAATATGTTGATCATATCTACTATATGATTCACGCTCGACCTTTCGGTCTCAGTGTTCCGAGGCCATATCTGCATATGCTAGGCTCGTCAAGTTTAACCTGAGTATTTTGCGTGTGCAAAACTGGCTTGCACCCATTGTAGATGGACGTAGAGCTTATCACACCCGATCATCACGTGGTGTCTAGGCACGACGAACTTTGGCAACGGTGCATACTCAGGGAGAACACTTTTATCTTGAAATTTAGTGAGAGATCATCTTATAATGCTACCGTCAATCAAAGCAAGATAATATGCATAAAAGATAAACATCACATGCAATCAATATAAGTGCTATGATATGGCCATCATCATCTTGTGCTTGTGATCTCCATCTCCGAAGCGCCGTCATGATCACCATCGTCACCGGCGCGACACCTTGATCACCATCGTAGCATCGTTGTCGTCTCGCCAATCTTATGCTTCCACAACTATTTCTACCGCTTAGTGATAAAGTAAAGCACTACAGTGCAATTGCATTGCATACAATAAAGCGACAACCATATGGCTCCTGCCGGTTGCCGATAACTCAGTTACAAAACATGATCATCTCATACAATAAAATTTAGCATCATGTCTTGACCATATCACATCACAACATGCCCTGCAAAAACAAGTTCGACGTCCTCTACTTTGTTGTTGCAAGTTTTACGTGGCTGCTACGGGCTTTAGCAAGAACCGTACTTACCTACGCATCAAAACCACAACGATAGTTTGTCAAGTTGGTGCTGTTTTAACCTTCGCAAGGACCGGACGTAGCCACACTCGGTTCAACTAAAGTTGGAGAAACTGACACCCGCCAGCCACCTGTGTGCAAAGCACGTCGGTAGAACTAGTCTCGCGTAAGCGTACGCGTAATGTCGGCCCGGGCCGCTTCATCCAACAATACCGCTGAACCAAAGTATGACATGCTGGTAAGCAGTATGACTTATATCACCCACAACTCACTTGTGTTCTACTCGTGCATATAACATCAACGCATAAAACCTGGCTCGGATGCCACTGTTGGGGAACGTAGTAATTTCAAAAAAATTCCTACGCACACGCAAGATCATGGTGATGCATAGCAACGAGAGGGGAGCGTATTGTCCACGTACCCTCGTAGACCGAACGCGGAAGCATTAGCACAACGCGATTGATGTAGTCGTGCGTCTTCACGATCCGACCGATCCAAGTACCGAACGCACGGCACCTCCGAGTTCAGCACACGTTCAGCTCGATGACGTCCCGCGAACTCCAATCCAGCAGAGCTTCACGGGAGAGTTCCGTCAGCACGACGGCGTGGTGACGGTGATGATGTTGCTACCGACGCGGGGCTTCACCTAAGCACCGCTACGATATGATCGAGGTGGAATATGATGGAGGGGAGCACCGCACACGGCTGGGAGAGATCAACTGATCAACTTGTGTGTCTAGAGGTGCCCCCCTGTCCCTGTATATAAAGGAGCAAGGGGGGAGGCCGGCCGACCCACTATGGGCGCGCCAGGAGGAGGAGTCCTCCTCCTAGTAGGAGTAGGACTCCCCTTTCCTACTCCTACTAGGAGGAGGAAAGGAAGGAGGAGAAGGAGAAGGAAGGAGAAGGAGGAAAAGGAGGAAAGGGGGGCCGGCCCCCTAGTCCAATTCGGTTTGGGCTAGGGGGGCCGCGCGCCCTGCCTCCTCTCTTCCACCACTTGGCCCATGAGGCCCATTACTTCTTCCTCGTATTCCCGTAACTCTCCGGTACCCCCGAAAATACCCGAATCACTCGGAACCTTTCCGATGTCCGAATATAGTCATCCAATATATCGATATTTACGTCTCGACCATTTCGAGACTCCTCGTCATGTCCCTGATCTCATCCGGGACTCCGAACTACCTTCGGTACATCAAATCACATAAACTCATAATACAATCGTCACTGAAACTTTAAGCGTGCGGACCCTACGGGTTCGAGAACTATGGAGACATGACCGAGACATGTCTCCAGTTAATAACCAATAGCGGAACCTGGATGCTCATATTGGCTCCCACATATTGTACGAAGATCTTTATCGGTCAGACCGCATAACAACATACGTTGTTCCCTTTGTCATCGGTATGTTACTTGCCCGAGATTCGATCGTCGGTATCTCAATACCTAGTTCAATCTCGTTACCGGCAAGTCTCTTTACTCGTTCCGTAATACATCATCCTGCAACTAACTCATTAGTTGCAATGCTTGCAAGGCTTAAGTGATGTGCATTACCGAGAGGGCCCAGAGATACCTCTCCGACAATCAGAGTGACAAATCCTAATCTCGAAATACGCCAACCCAAAAAGTACTTTCGGAGACACCTGTAGAGCACCTTTATAATCATCCAGTTACGTTGTGACATTTGGTAGCACAAAAAGTGTTCCTCTGGTAAACGGGAGTTGCATAATCCCATAGTCATAGGAACGTGTATAAGTCATGAAGAAGGCAATAACAACAAACTAAACGATCAAGTGCTATGCTAACGGAATGGGTCAAGTCAATCACATCATTCTCCTAATGATGTGATGTCGTTTATCAAATGACAACTCATGTCTATAGTTAGGTAACATAACCATCTTTGATCAACGAGCTATTCAAGTAGAGGCATACTAGTGACACTGTTTGTCTATGTATTCACACATGTATTATGTTTCCGGTTAATACAATTCTAGCATGAATAATAAACATTTATCATGATATAAGGAAATAAATAATAACTTTATTATTGCCTCTAGGGTATATTTCCTTCATACCACCTGTGTAGCGTTCTGTCACTAGTTGCTCTAACACTTGGGTGGCATATATCTTTGAAGAGCCAGTGAACTGGCTCTTTGCCTTTGAAAGCAACTCCCATGCGGAAGCGCACTCTGCAATGGAGCCCACAACGGTGCTCTCAATTGTATTCTTTATAAATGCCATGCACTTTTTGTTTGCATTGACCCGCTTTTGGTTTTCTATGATGTATGAAATCTCCAAAGGAGCATAATCTCCCCTCTTTTTAGCCCACGCAGCATCATCATCAGTGGCCTCTCTTACTGGCTCTATAGGTCTGACCGGCTGTGGTTCATCCAGAACCCAGTCCAGATCAACATAGACAAATGCCAGGTCAATTTTCTTCCTCCACTCAGTGTGATTGTCACCTCTGAGTGTCGGAACATCTTTTAGGCAACTCATCAAGTGAAAGCCTCCTGAAATCACAATTTAAGTGAGACTAGTATAACAATCATATGCATTAATCTAACGTTGGTCAAATTAAACATACAATTGTCTATGCAATTAAATCTATATTACCGTTGGGCAAAAAATTAGAAATAAATGCACCTTTAAATTTCAGTAATAAAACATGATCATGTTATTAACAACGTTGGTCATAAAAATAACAAAATCATATTCATTTTAATATCACTTTAACATGCTCATAAAAACTTAATTCTATCTAAACTTTTATTTTCTTTGTAAAAGAGCACTATTAATTATTTACGCAGCGGAAAAACATGAATAAAAATTCACGAACTTTTTACTTTTTACAGAAAATTTTCTATGACCTAATAAAAAATCATGAACTTTTTTAGTTCTACAGAAACTTTTACTTTATAAAATACATGAACTTTTCTTTTTCTGAAATTTTCTATTCTCTGAATAAACAGAATTAGCTGCAGCAGAGAAAAAAATGCAGCTGGCTCGGCCTACCGCAGCCCAGCCGCCCTTGGCTCAGCGCGGCCCAGCCGCGCGGCGGCGCCCGCAGCTGTTGGGCTTGGCCCAGCGCGCGTGGCTGCCCTGCCGCAGCCGGGCTCCTGCCACTTACGGCCCAGAGGGCCCGTGGCCAGCTAGGGTTTGGCTCCTGGCCGTCGGATTCAATCCGACGGTCCAGCGCGTGGATCGGGCGAACAAAAGCGCCCCCCGGTCGATCCGGCCGTAATCCTAGCGCAGTCCGCCCCCACGCACCTCTCTCGCTCGCTCCGGTGTGAGCACGGAGCTGCGCCCCGGCTGCCCTGTCCGGCCGCTGGCGGCGGCGACAGCCACCGCGCCGTGCGCGCGTCCTCTTCCTTCCCCTTTCTCTTTCCCTTTCCCCCGCCTTTCCTTTCACGGAGAGAGAGAGAGAGACGCCTGCAGCGCTGTCCTCTGTTCCCCTTTCGACTCCCTCATCTCTGTCGCAGCGCTCGCTCTGGCCATCCAGCCACCGCGCGAGAGCGCCGGCCGCCGGCGACGGCATCCACCACCGCGCCACGCGAGCCCGGCCACTGTCTCTTCCTTTCCCATCCTCTTCTCCCCATCCACCGAATCCAGTGGCAGAGAGAGGCGAGTGAGGCGCGACGGAGCCGTTCCCTGCTCCTGTGCGTCCGGCGATGATCTGTGGCGCCATTGCCTCCCCTTCACCGGTGACGCGTTTCCCTCAGCGGAAGCGCGCCGCCGTTGAACGGCATGGCTGCGGTGCCCCCTTTGCCCTTTGCAGGGTTGTGTTCTTCTTCCCGGATCCTCGGCATGCAGATGCGATTCGGGATCGAGAGGAACGGCGCGACCGGAGCGGCGGCACTACTTTTTTCGTTGAGGATTCATTCTTTGAGATTTCTTTGCCCTTCTAGGGTTCTTTGAGGGAAGGGGATTTCTTTCTGTGATTTCTTTTCGACCAAAAAAATCTAACCCGATCTAGCTGATACCATTGATAGATTGCTTTGGATCGGATAAGTTAGATCATTTCGGTGAACCTATCTTCTGCCTGTCCAGAGCTCGATCCAGCGCCGGCCATGGTGATGTGGTGATGGCGGTGATGTGGACAGAGAGTAGATGGCGGCGGTGATGGAGCTTCCCGTGAGCACCGCGCTAACCCTAGATCGGTAGGGATTGTAGGTGAAGATTGTGACAGCGATTAACCTCGTATGTCATGCCCGGCCCCACGTCTGTTTATATAGCGCGGTTACAGGGGCCCACCAACCATGGTTTGGTTGGGCGCCCCCGATCAAGGCATGAGTTAGGGACCCGTTATCTTACACTTGTAAAGATGCATAATCCAAGCAAGAAATCTCCTTTACATTCTCTTGTACGCAAAGTTCCACAGTTTGCATCTGCAGTTATTGGGATTTTTCTTAATACTTTTATTTACGAAATCTCGAAACTATCGTTCCGATTGTAGAATTTCCAAAAGTATCACCCGTCACTCCCATAACGAACAAAGACTAACTCTTAGTTCACGGCACGGCCCTTTCCGTACACTTATGGGCCGAAGACAGACTCGTCCTTGTTAGGTTGATCTCTCTCCCGTCGGGAGAGAGATC
>NC_041392.1:210281375-210301732 GCF_002162155.2 Triticum dicoccoides | reverse complement strand
GAGTCTGTCTTCGGCCCATAAGTGTACGGAAAGGGCCGTGCCGTGAACTAAGAGTTAGTCTTTGTTCGTTATGGGAGTGACGGGTGATACTTTTGAAAATCGGGAGAGAGATCAACCTAACAAGGACGAGTCTGTCTTCGGCCCATAAGTGTACGGAAAGGGCCGTGCCGTGAACTAAGAGTTAGTCTTTATTCGTTATGGGAGTGACGGGTGATACTTTTGGAAATTCTACAATCGGAACGATAGTTTCGAGATTTCATAAATAAAAGTATTAAGAAAAATCCCGATAACTGCAGATGCAAACTGTGGAACTTTGCGTACAAGAGAATGTAAAGGAGATTTCTTGCTTGGATTATGCATCTTTACAAGTGTAAGATAATAGCTTGGGGCATTTTAAAATATACAATCCGAGACTTTTGGTCTCCCACGAACACCGACAGTGGCCAGAGGTTAAAGAGACAGAGGGGATGATAGCTCTTGGGCTTTCCCTAGGCTCCGTGAAAAATGCACCAAACTGCGGGCGACATGGCAATCCTGTGGAGCCAAAACCTGCCAAGAGTATATGCTTTCCTTGGATCTGGCGTTGTTATGCCCTGCCTATCTGGTGCTACTACTAGCACCTACACTGACATGCTAGGCTTCTTTTTACGCTTTGCTCTGCTTTTTCCCTTTGTTTTGCTTCTTTTGCAGAGTAGTTATGATGATGTCGATACAGACTGTAAAAATCCTAGGGAGTATCTTGTTACTAGAGTGAATGGTCCAAATCCTGTTGAGAGCTATCCTACCGTCTTAAATAAAGATATCGACGGCTTGCTGAGCCGGCTTAACGCTAGAATGCGAGGTGTTGGAGAGGCAGGAGCCCCTCTCCTGTAAAACTCTTTTCTAATTTCAATGAAATGCTACATCATGCAGTCTTTTCGTCAAAAAAGAATGCGAGGTGTTAGCACTTTGATCAACTATTCTTGTAGCACGACACAGCTAATGTCACCTTTGTATGTCTAAAATAAAGAGTAGGACCACCTTGTTGTGCTTTTCTGCAGCATAGTCTGAAAGATGCTTGAGCGGATTGATGCTGCCATTTAAATAAGCTAAGCAAATATTTCATGTGTCCTACTAAGAGACTCTTTGATTTGTAGGATAGCATAGATAGAATGAAACTCAGTTTGTAATGTCATGTTCACCCGAAGTGCATGGAGGTGTGTTTGCACCAGAGTTTGATGATTGAGCCACAAAAAGAAAAAAAGAACATTTTTCAAGAGATCTGAATGAATGGAAATTTCCAGTGAAACATAATGCAAAATAATTATTTGAAAAGATAGGCCACTGAAAAAACAAATGAATCTTTTCAAGAGGCTCTGAGTGGGTTGAAATTTCCAATGATTTTGTTTAGAAAAATACAGGATATATCCTAGCAATCAAACGAGCAAAATGTAATGTGCATTAGTTCTTTTTAAAGTCAAGCTATGCAAACATTAACTAAGTTTTTGGAAAAAATACCAACATGGAGAATACTAAATCAATGACATTAGATTCATCACGAAATAATTTAATGCGGTATATATTGATATTACAAATATAGATAATGTTCTCTATAAATTTGGTCAAAGTTTGTGAAGATTGATTTTTACGAAAACCGATGCAATATACTATAGGATGGAGGGAATATATAGAAATGATTGCTTTTAGTTACATTTTTGTTGGCCAAGTCTTTTCATTGAAACCAAGTACCTTTGGGTTCATGGTGCTCCCTTCATTTTACGAACAAAGGATTCTTCGGTAATATTAAGCGCTCAACTATCCGTAGACCATAGTCAAAACTTCTCGATAGCCGCTAAGATTTAAATTATCTGAAATGGGCTTCCCCAGAATATGGACTTTTGAACATTTCAAAAACTATTTTTTATTCATTCTGAAAAAATATTGAATTTTTAATCATGTTATTAGTTTAGTTCGAATATAGTCCAAAATTTGAAGCTAAACCCACTTTGTGTACCGGCCAAAATTTTGAGATTTCATTGTGTTTTTGCCAAAAAATTGAACCCCAATAACCCCTGGAAAGAGCATTATTCCGTGCCCTCTACACCCCCACAACTTTTGTAGCAAAACCCTCATATATTTAATACTTCCTTCGATCCATATTAATTATCACCGACTTAATATAAAAGTTGATACCTTTTACATGCTTGAGATACTGTTGTACTACCTCTGATCCAAATTAATTGAGGCAACCCATATACTCCCTCCGTCCCGAAATACTTGTCGGAAAAATGGATAAAAATGGATGTATCTAGAACTAAAATACATTTAGATACATCCATTTCTCTGACTAGTATTTCTGGACGGAGGGAGTACAATGTGCAGTTGGGTTGGGTCAATTAATTTGGACTGGAGGGAGTAGGGTATTTTCGTTCATTTTTTCATATAGAAAGTAGAGTAAAATACACTGGAAGTTCTAAAGGTATTCCAAGTGTGTCAAGTTGGTCATAAAAGTTTGAGATCGCTCACCGCGAGTCCTATATATGTATTTTACAGGTTACTTTTAGGACTTACTTGACACAATTGAAATAATTTTAGGACCCGTGGTGAAGGACTTACATACATTTAGGACTATTGATGAATGATTTCAAAATTTTAGGACCTACTTGACATACCTGAAATACTTTTACGACCTCTAATGTGTTTTACTCTAAAAACTAAGTCAGCCTGTCCCGCGAGAATAAAGTATTAGTTTGGTACGCGTGCATCGATAAAAATGTGAGCAAACCAAACCAAGACATCATTTGGTGCAGGCAAGTCATAAAGTTGCACACGCCCGGTTTTTCAGGCAACCTGAGTCGGAAAGGATTCTTCTTAAAAAAGGGGAAATATGTGCATGCTGATATGGCAATCATAGTGTATACGAATGATCCACATGCAGGTACACGATCGCCTGGTGGCCTGTTAGATAATCCTCTGAGAGACTAATCATGATTGGAAGGGTTAGCGCACTCGATCAATCTGCAATTTTCTATCAATTCAGTGCGGTATGGCCGATACACACACCCTGAGCTAGCTGCTCTATAATTCATTTCTGCATGATTAATCTAGCCACATCTCATCCCAAAAGAAACGGCATCCCACCATTCTGTGCCGATTCCCACAAATTTCCGGGTTCCGCTAATTAACCGCTGTGGCTGAGCAGCGTTCTGCAAAGGCAACGATCACGTCACTTTTTTTCTTTCTGAAAACACTGTGTCAGTGTCATATGCACGTCACACGTTCCGCCTCCCAATGCCCTGTCTCCCCCGGCTCCTCCTCCCGCGAAAGCGACGGAGGGGGAAGCAGCTAAAATCCACGGCCGTCGCCATCGTGGCTGCCCCCTTCTTCCTTAATCGCTGCCAGTTCGGTACGTGTAGGTCTGCCTGCTCTGCCCACCGCCCTCTCTCCCCAGTCTTTCGCCCCGGCGTGTATGCGCAGCCGTGCATGCCCCCGCTCAAAGCGCCGAGTATCCACGCAGATATCGCAGCTGGTGCCCGCCCCGCTGCATGCCAAAAGCGCAGCCCGCACGTCTAAAGCCGACGAAATCCTTCTGCGGCTAAAGCTGTCACTCTCTGCGGCCTGCGGCTGTCTCTCTCTCTCTCTCTCTCTCTCTCTCGAGGCGCGCTTTGTTGCTTGTTCATATACTGGCGTTTGCCGTCGCAAAAACATAGTACAGATCGACTAGAGATACGCACGCATAGGCCGCTTCTGAGCCAGGGCTGAGGAGTGAAGTGAGCCGTCGTCATGGCGGGAACCTTACGTGCGGCGGTGGCCGCCTCGCAGCCGCCGCCGTCGCCGCTCCCGCCGTCCAGGGGTGCCACGGCGAGCGGCGGCATCCCCTGGCTGCTCAGGAAGCGCCCCGGCAAGGTGCGCCACGGCCCGCCGCTCGCCGGGCAAGAACCTGACGTCCACGATGAGGTGGAACTGGAAGACGAGGGAGCCACCTTCGTCGTCTCTACTCCGTCCGTCGCGGATGCTGTTGCCGGAGGAGGAACCCTTGAGCCGTCAGGGAAGCGCCGCGAGGCGCTCGCGCGGCTCCGGTCCGCGGTCCTGGCCGTGGTGGCGCGCGCGCGGCGCCGGCGCGGGCGCAGGCCGATGGGGTCCAGCGTCACCGGCACCATCTTCGGCCGGCGCCGGGGCCGCGTGCACCTGGCTCTGCAGATCGACCCGCGCGCGCCGCCGGCGCTCATGGTGGAGCTGGCCGCGTACTCCACCGGCGCGCTCGTCAGGGAGATGTCCTCCGGCCTCGTCCGCATCGCCCTCGAGTGCGAGAAGACGCCTGCACACAACACAGGTAATACCATACGTACGTACCATGCTTTCTACGTAAGCCTTGTATACATGCCGTTGCGATCGATCGACGTCGTACGTGTCTCCACGTGACGTGTACATGCATGCAGGCGGCGAGAGGCGGCGGACGGCGCTGGTGGAGGAGCCGACGTGGCGAGCGTACTGCAACGGGCGCAAGTGCGGGTACGCCGTGCGGAGGGAGTGCGGCGCGGAGGAGTGGCGGCTGCTCCGAGCCGTCGAGCCCGTCTCCGTCGGCGCTGGCGTCGTCCCGGACGGCGGCGCCGGCGAGGGGGACCTGATGTACATGAGGGCCAGGTTCGAGAGGGTGGTGGGATCCAGGGACTCTGAAGCGTTCTACATGATAAACCCCGACGGCAACGGTGGGCCCGAGCTCAGCATCTACCTCCTCAGAGTCTGACAATATCCTATGTTTTTCATTCCATGGGTTAACCCTAAAAAAAGTTATGCGTTTTTCTTTTTGCGGTAATAAGTTAAGCGTGTATGTTTGATTCTTGGTTATGTGAAACTGGCGGTCTGTTGATGCACTGACAATATTCTCACTGGTTTATTTTGGTTTATGCTCTTTAAGTTGTTGTGCACCGGTATGGTAAGCTAAATGCAACCTTCCTAATGTCCCCCTTCTAGACTTGTGTTCAGCATGTATGGTAACACCAACGCATTTAAGCAATGGTAATATACATGGTTAGGTTATAATTAACTAGTACTCGATCCATCCGTTCCTAAATATAAGTCTTTTAAGAGATTTCACGACTTGATGGAATGCATGGTGTTCCATCTCTAAAGAAAAGAAGATTTCACTATGAACTATATACAGAGCAAAATGAGTGAATTTACACTCTAAAGTACGTCTATCTACATCCATATGTAGTGTGTATTAAAATCTCTAAAAAGACTTATATTTAGGAACAGAGGGAGTAGTACCGCCGTACAGAAATACTTGTCGCTTAAATTGATAAATATAAACATATTTTAATGCTAGATATATCCGTCTGAGCGACAAGTATCCCCGGAAGGAGAGAGTATATAGTACAATTTGCAGAAATTCATGGCGAATGCAGGGGCAGGGGTACGCATGCATTCTACGCATTTGCTTCAAGATTCGTGAGCTGGTTTATATGAATAGTCCTTAATTACTGCACTAGGTCCATGCATGATAGTTTTTGGTAGAGTTGCATATGCATCACCCGCACCATCTCCCATACTTTCAAACCGAAAGTTTGAATTAAGTTTCGTTCGCATATAGTTTCAACAAAAAAGTTGTGTGCATATTTGTGTTCATTGCAAATTATGCTACTGTTTTCCTAGCCCCCATGTTCAATCTACCCATTTAGTTTTTCTCCACACAAAGGAAAAAAATGATGTATCTTTAGCCGGATATCCATCTTCAGGTCTGTTTTAACCATCATATTGACGTTAACAAGATCCTTTAAACAAGATCAATATCAACCATGTATTTTTTCTAAGCTTGTATATTTAACACTCGGTTGAAATATATATGGAAAATTTTCTGACCACTCCTTTATTCATGGTGGTCTCATGGATTTTAGTGAGTTCCACTACGGCTTCATGACTATATGAGCACTTCTCGAAGAGTGGACGAACCAAAAGACAAAGTATCCATTGTGCCCTTTTCATGCAGTTTGTGATATTTCACACAAGACATGGTCTTGCACTCCGACAAGCTTGAGAGCAACATAACCACCCTTGCTATTGTCATGAGAGCACACATGTTGTGCGACAACGTTTCCAAATCACAAAAACGTAATTGAATAGCCACATATATTTATATTTCAAAAAAAAAATATTAACAAAAGTTTCCACAATCTACAAAATTTCTGCTATCAGGTTCGATACACACACTAAGCAACGAAAAATATATCTAAGCACAAGAGAACCAGAATTTTGTAGTACTCGCTATTAGATCTATCCTTCTGGTTTTCTCGTGTGTAAATCCAATTCGGTGCAAGACATTTTGGCAGTTCAATTTAAACTGTCAAAATGTCTCATATTTAAAAGCTGAGGTCGTATAATTTTACATGGCCATGGATATTACCTGCAACCTGACAAAATTATTTCATTTCCAAGGTTGTGTGCTTGTGTTGTCGCTACTTGGGGCTATACTAGCACTCAAAATGTGGTAGTGATGTGAGGTAGTTGTCCGCATAGAGTAGGGAACATATATATGTTAGCAAAACAAAGAAACTAGTTAGCGTGAGATATGCCATTTTGTTACAATTTTGAGAGGTTCTACACATAGTTTTTCACGCACTTGCAACTTGCAAGTATTGGAAATCTTTTAAAAGTAGTACAAAGGAGAAATAAAATCCAAAGGGGAGATGGGGAACTCTGGACTTTTTTTTTGCTTTGCTCGTCTTTTAGTATACCACTCCTAGTCCGACTCACTCTTAACTAAAGCTAATCATTATTCCCTGCTCTTTATGCTGCAGGTAGCACTAAAATGTGATAACAAAGCTAGTTCGATAGGCACATCAATATGTTTCCTCTTTTTTGATTGGCATATCAAGATGGTGTTCATCCGCTTGATGATATCCTTGAGATGAAATAATCCATATGTGCTACCCTAGTTATGTAAACCATGCCACCTTTTGCTATTCAAGCCCCCTTCTTTAATTAAAAAAATCACCTAAAAAGATATGTATTGTAGAACTTATAAGAGTTTACTGCATCTCGATGCATGGATTTATATGACAGGTACAGATTCATACATAAAGTTGGAAAAATAAAACAAATTAGCCCTGTAACTTATGTTTAATGTACATTTGAGTACACTTCCCTCACTCGCAGTTAACTCTCTGTTAGTTATGCCTACGAGGAACAAATTAATGCGCTCTTTATGTGTTGGTTCCACCTATTAGTGGGGAAAAGAAAGACATAGAAACACAAAATGGTGCAGCCGCGGGGACTCGAACTCGGGCCCTTGCCTCGCGAGTGGACCACCGGCTATTTCTTGCTTACGTTGAGATAGACTCTCAAAGCCACATAGCATCATACTGATATGATCCAATCCTCACAAAACAAATTGACAGAACGAGAACATATATCGGCATCAAAGCCAACACATTTTTTTGTTTCCAATCAATTCACTTGACAAACGGTATAGAAAGACTTATAAGAGCATCTACACTTGGACTGGGCAAATACACCCCCCTAAACATCCGCGAACGCGTTCAGTGCCGGACAACCACACCCCTCATATCTAAACCCTCAAATGCATGAAAATCCTTGCACATCCATCGATCATATAGCACAAATTCACCACCAATTCAACAATGCAAAATAAAACACAATTCAACACATACCAAAAGAAAATACGACAATTCATAAATAGGTGATAGAAGAATAGAGCATTCGGCGCTTGCTTTCTGGGCATTGATCTCCTTTTCTTCGCCTCAAGCCACTTCTTGACTGCCGGGTCCAAGAGGGTAGTGTCGGCCAACATGACCCTCAAATCCTCCGCGTCCTGAGTGAGCCGCAACCTCGATTTCTCGAGCTTAATTGATCCAAAAGTCTTTGCCTTCTCAACCCCACATTTGACGTACGCCTCATGCTTCTCCAGGTCTATCTTCTCCTTCTGAAGTTGCAACTTCTTGTTCACCCTCTCCTGGTCTCAATCCGTCCTCTCTTTTTGCGCATCCAAGAAGAGTTTGTACCTCTCCTCCTTCTTTATCCTCCTTGCTGAAAAGACGTTGTCCATGTGGTGGATATTTTGCTCGTCGCGGCATCACGTGCGGCCCTGCCCTTCTCTCACTTGTTTTCCATCAATTGGATGTTCCTCTTTGGCATAGTGGCTTGTCCCACCTTCCTCATCTTTGTCATCCAGTCCAATGGCTTGTTGGGAGCTTTTGCCATGGTTTTTATTCAACTTCTTGTTATAGTTCTTGAGGTCATCGGCAAGTTTGCCACTTTGGTTTTCCATTCAATTCAACCAACAATGACACAAAGTGAATGGCTTGTTGATACATCTTCAACGTATCTATAATTTTTGATTGTTCCATGCTATTATATTATCTACTTTGCATGTTTTATATGCATTAATATGCTATATTGTATCATTTTTGGGACTAACCTATTAACCTAGTGCCCAGTGCCAGTTGCTATTTTTTTTCCTTGTTTGTCTTTTACAGAAAACCAATACCAAACGGAGTCCAAACCAAACAAAATTTTTTGACGATTTTTCTTGGACAACAAGATACCTAGGAAGCTTGGGGAGGAGGCCAGAAGACCCACGAGGAGGCAACAAGCCCTAGGGGCGCACCCCATGGGGGCCTAGGCTTGTGGGCCCCTCACAGATCTCCTAACCCTAACTCTAGCTCCATAAGTACCCAAATATTCCCCTTACGTCAGACGGCACACCAAAAATACTTTTCTGCCGCCACAAGCTTTTGTTCTTGTGAGATCCCATCTTGGGGCCTTTTCTGCACTCTGCCGGAGGGAGATTCGATCACAGAGGGCCTCTACACCAACCTTGCTGCCCTTCCGATGATGTGTGAGTAGTTTACCACAGACCTAAGGGTCCATAGCTAGTAGCTAGATGGCTTCTTCTCTCTCTTTGATCTTCAATACAATGTTCTCCTCGATGTTCTTGGAGATCTATTCGATGTAATCTTGTTTTGCGGTGCATTTGTTGAGATCCGATGAATTGTTGATTTATGATCAGATTATCTATGAATATTCTTTGAGTCTTTTCTGAACTCCTTTATGCATGATTAAGTTAGCTTTGTATTTCTCTCCGATCTATCGATTTGGTTTGGCCAATTAGATTGGTTTTTCTTGCAATGTGAGAGGTGCTTTGTGATGGGTTCAATCTTGCGGTGTCCTCACCCAGTGACAATAGGGGTAGCGAGGCACGTATTGTATTGTTGCCATTATGGATAAAAAGATTTTTTTACCATATTCATTGGATTTATCCCTCTACATCATGTCATCTTGCTTAAGGCATTACTCCGTTCTTATGAACTTAATACTCTAGATGCATGTTGGATAGCGGTCGATGTGTGCAGTAATAGTAGTAGAAGCAGGCAGGAGTCGGTCTACTTGTCACGGACGTGATGACTATATTCATGATCATTGCCTTAGATATCGTCATAACTTTGCGCTTTTCTATGAATTGCTTAACAGTAATTTGTTTACCCACCGTATACTTTCTTTAAGAGAGAAGCCTCTAGTGAAACCTATGGCCCCGGGTCTATTTCTCATCATATATTTTTAAATCTATAAAACCAAAAATACCTTGCTTCAATTTTTTTGTTTACTTTATTTTTGCCTTTTACTTATCTTTCATATCTATCTTTATTCGATATCACTCTTGCTAGTGATCGTGAAGGGATTGACAACCCTTTTTCGCGTTGTGTGCAAGTGTTTGTTAGTTTGTGCAGGTGCATCTATTAGGGAGTTGCTTCTGCCTCCTACTGGATTGATACCTTGATTCTTAACTGAGGAAAATACTTATCTCTACTTTGTTGTATCATCCTGTCCTATTCAAGGAAAAATTCAACGCAAGCTCAAGAAGTAGCCAGAATAATTTCTGGCGCCATTGTCGGGGAGGTTCTATGTCAAGACTACCAAGTACCTATCATAAATTCCCATCTCTTGCACTTACATTGTTTGCTATTTGTCTCTCGTTTTTCTCTCCCCCACTTCTAAAAAGTTTTCAGAAAAACACAAAAATATTTTTCTTTTTATTCGCCTTCTTTTCATTCGTCTTTTCGTTTGCTTTTCTGTTTGCTTGTGTGCTAGATTGCTTGCTTGGTCACTATGTCTCAAGAAAATACCAAGTTCTGTGATTTCTCAAAATCTAATAATAATGATTTTATTAGTACTCCGATTGCTCCCGCCACTAGTGCGGAATCTTATGAAACCAATGCCGCCTTATTGAATCTTGTTATGAAAGAACAATTTTCTGGTAGTCCTAACGAAGATGCTGCATCTCATTTAAACACTTTCGTTGAGTTGTGTGATATGCAAAAGAAAAGGATGTGGATAATAATATTGTTAAATTGAAGCTATTTATGTTCTCACTACAAGATCGTGCTAAGACTTGATTTTCATCTTTTCCTAACAATAGTATTGATTCATGGAATAAGTGTAAACATGCTTTTATTTCCAAGTATTTCCCTCCCGCTTAGATCATCTCCCTTAGGAAAGATATAATGAATTTTAAGAAACTTGATCATGAACATGTTGCACTGTAGCGACCAGACCTCAAACGGTCCAATCTCTGTGCTCCGGTGTCATCCATGGATCAGTAATGCTGACACCACACAGTACTTGAAGAATTTATAGCAGAGTAGCAATCACACACTTATTACATTGAGTGTCTCAAAAGAGAACTTATTACAATAAATATGGCTTAAGGCCATCTAATAACGATAACAATGGAAGGCTTGGAAGATAAGTGAGTCCATCAACTCCAACGACATCACTGAGTATAGAACCACGACCTAAAACTCCTTAATCATCATCTGAAAAGTCTGCAACATTAACGTTGCAGCCCGAAAACGGGTCAGCACATGAAATATGCTGGCAATGTAACACATAGAGAGTAATGGAATGAAACGACTATTCTATATGCATATTTGGCTGGTGGAAAGCTCTATGGTTACAGTTTTGCGTAAAGCCAATTTTTCCCTACTGCAAAGGAATAAATTTGTTTAACTATCACGGTGGTTGTTAAACATTGAGAATGGTTGACAGCATTCTCAATCCCAATTAAGTATCATCATTAAACAAACCCATCAAAATTAATTTTATAGTAACATATTGAGATTCACATGATAATTCAGGTACTAGATACTCAAGATGTCCATAACCGGGGACACGGCTAACCATGATTAGTTTATACACTCTGCAGAGGTTTGCACACTTTTCCCCACAAGACTCGATCTCCTCCGTTGGTTTTCTCGCACTCCATGGTGTTTGAGAAACGGATGACTGAGACATAGTCTTTCAGAAGCGCTAGCACCTTACGAACGGGTAGACCGTACCAACCTACATCCCCTACATCTGCTAGTCTACCACTATAAGAGTTCGCACGACTTAGTCAACTATGCTAGAGCCCATAATAGCTTGTGGCTGCACACAGAAGTTTCTAGTATGAATAATCTCATGATCCCTTTGAGTCTGGGTGGCGGTCCAAAAGAAAATAGGCAATCGCTGGAATACCCAGGTGCCTCAATCCACCCAGATGTGTGTTTAGGTTGCCACCTTAAATAAACCATTAATTAACAAAGCTCACATCTGTCATGGATAAACTCACCCAATCCACGTCTACTAGCATAGCATAGCAATAATAAGCAAACGTAGAGTAACTCCCAAAGGTTTGATAATAAACAGGTAATAGGTTCTACCTCAACTACTCCCCAAACCCACAATTTAATTAGATCCTAATCATGCAATGTGTGAGGATTGATCTAATGCAATAAAACTGGGTAGTAGGAGGTATGATCAAAGTGTTACTTGCCTTGCTGATAATTCGGGAAACCTAATGATTCGAAGTAACAAGCGGCGCACTCCGGGTACTCTATCGCAAACAAAAACACACACAATAAGTACTCAACTAATGCACAGGTAAAACTCAAATAAGAGATCTAACCAGAAAGTTCAACTTAAGAACTCCGGTTGGCAAAAAGAATCAAATCGAACGAAGCAACGAAAGACAAACAACAAAAGAAACAGGCTTCGTTTACTATTCTGGATCTAAGGCAGTTTTTACAGAAGCAAAAACTTGTTTAAGTTGGTTAATCGGACAGAGGGTTTCGAGATGAAACTCCAGGCGCTTGAATCGCCTGATTCCGATAAACGAGCGAAAAGTTATACTAAAACGAAAATTGGATCAGAAATAATCACGGAAAATCCGAGAAAAAGAAAAACGACGAACAGATTAACGAACGAACGTTCGTTATCTGGATCTAACCGACGAACACATTCGTTAAAACAAACGAACGAGCGAACGCTCGCTAAATAACTAAACCGTAAAAAAACGTTCTAATAAAAAATGGATCTAAAAAAACCGGGCGGTTTTCTGAGGAAAACCGTCGGCGACGGCGGCTATCTCGGGCAGCGGGGCGGCGGGGCGGCGCGGCGCGGGGCGAGGCGGCGTGGGGCGGGGCGGGGCGGCGGCGCGGCGCGGCGGCGCGGCGCTAGGGTTTCGGCGGGCGGGCTGGTGGGCTTCGGCGGCTCGGCGGGGTCGGCTTAAAAAGGCCCCCCGGGCGGAGTCCCGCTCGGGTACGGCCCGGAGTCGGTTCTGATTTTTTTAAAAATAATTCCGCACAGAAAAACTAACGAAAGAAATACTAAACGGACTCCAAAAATTCCGAAATAAAATTTCCCCGGCTTCTAAAATCAAGCCACACAGGATGAACATTTATTTGGCGCCTAAATGCAATTTTGAAAAACGCACATTTTTCCTAAATTCAAATAAAATAGCAAATAAACCAAATAAAATCTTATTTGATTTTTTTATTAAATCCTCAATATTTCTTTATTTTGGGAAAGTCATTTTATTCCCTCTCTCATAATTTTTATAATAGAAATAATTGAAGATAAAATAAATAAAATCAAATGATCCTATTTTCAAAATTTGAGACAACTCAAATATGAAAATAGCGAAATCCCCAACTCTCTCCGAGGGTCCTTGAGTTGCGTGAAATTTCTAGGATCAACCAAAATGTAATAAATATGATATGCAATGATGATCTAGGGTATAACATTCCAAATTGAAAATTTGGGATGTTACAAACCTACCCCCTTAAGATGAATCTCGCCCTCGAGATTCGGGTTGGCTAGAAAATAGGTGAGGGTGGTCTTTCAGCAAATCTTCCTCTCGTTCCCAGGTGGCTTCATCCTCCGTGTGATGGCTCCACTGAACCTTGCAAAACTTGATAACCTTGCTGCGGGTGACTCGACTGGCATACTCTAGAATATTAACTGGTTTCTTCTCATAGGTCAAATCACTATCCAACTGAATCACTTCTAGTGGTACCGTATCTCTCAGCGGTATGTCGGCCATCTCTGCGTGGCACTTCTTCACTGGGATACATGAAACACGTTGTAAACTCCTGACAGTCCTTCGGGTAATTCCAACTTGTAGGCTACTTCTCCCATACGCTCCAAAACTTTGTATGGGCCTACAAAACGTGGCGCTAGTTTTCCCTTAACTCCAGAGTGCTTAACTCCTCGAAGTGGAGATACTCAAAGATAAACTAGGTCTCCGACTTTGTAAACTGTCTGCTTGCATTTAGAGTGTGCATAACTCTTCTGCCTGGACTGAGCTACCTTGAGCCTATCGCGAATCAATTTCACTTTCTGTTCAGACTCCTTTATCAGATCCGGTCCAAACAACTGGCGGTCCCCAACTTCATCCCAAGACAATGGGGTCCTGCACCTCCTTTCGTACAAGGCTTCGAAAGGGGCCATCTTCAAACTGGATTGATAGCTGTTGTTGTAAGAGAACTCTGCATATGGCAAATTCTCATCCCAACTAGATCCATAATCTAGCACACAAGCTCTTAGCATATCCTCCAAAATCTGATTTACTCTCTTGGTCTGTCCATCTGTCTGCGGGTGGAAAGTTTTGCTAAACTCCAGTCTGGTTCCCAAAGTCTCATGCAACTGATTCCAGAACTTTGAGGTAAACTAGGTTCCTCTATCTGATACAATGCTCCTTGGAACTCCATGCAGACATACGATCCTTGTCATGTATATCTTTGCCAACTTTGCACTGGTATAGGTAGTCTTCACTGGAATGAAATGAGCTACCTTTGTCAAACGATCGACTACAACCCATATCGAGTCATAGCCTGAACGTGTTCTGGGAAATCCTGTAATAAAGTCCATGCCTAGCTTATCGCACTTCCATTCGGGTATCGGCAATGGTTGTAGCAATCCTGCTGGCTTCTGATCCTCTGCCTTTACTCTCTGACATACATCACAAACTGCTACATATTCCGCAATATCCTTCTTCATTCCGGTCCACCAGAAAATATCCTTCAAATCCAAATACATCGTGGTATTTCCTGGGTGAATCAAGTATGGTGAGTCATGGGCCTCTTGCAGAATTAGCTTCCTGATCTCCGAATCATTTGGTACATAGACACGGTCTTCAAACCATAGGGTATCGTGCTCATCCTCACAAAATCCCTTAGCTTTTCCTTTGCTCATTTTCTCCTTAATAGAAGCAATCTCCTTGTCAGTCCTTTGAACTTCTCTTATCTTATCCATCAAAGTAGACTGAATCTCCAATGCTTCTACATAGCCTCTTGGAACTATTTCCAAACATAGCTCTCGAAGATTTTCGGCTAACTCCCTTGGTAAATCTCCCGTCATTAAGGTGTTGACATGGCTCTTACGGCTTAATGCGTCAGCTACTACGTTAGCCTTTCCGGGGTGATAATGCAATTTCATATCATAATCCTTGATGAGCTCCAACCATCTCCTTTGTCTGAGGTTCAACTCCTTCTGTGTCAAAATATACTTCAAACTCTTGTGATCCGTGTACACCTCGCAATGGTTTCCAATTAGAAAATGTCTCCAAGTCTTCAATGCATGTACTACGGCTGCTAACTCCAAATCATGCGTAGCATAATTCAACTCATGAGGCTTAAGCTGTCGTGAGGCATATGAAACAACTCTTCCTTCCTGCATAAGCACTGCTCCAAGTCCTCGACGTGAAGCGTCATAATAGACCTCATAATCCTTGGTCTGATCCGATAAAATTAACACTGGTGAGGTAACCAAACGTTTCTTCAACTCCTGAAAACTAGCCTCACATTCCTCAGTCCATATGAACTTGGTATCCTTCTTCAACAACTCCGTCATAGGCTTCGCAATCTTTGAGAAATTCTCAATAAACCTCCGGTAGTATCCTGCGAGTCCAAGAAAACTCCGGATCTCTCCCACGGTGGTTGGTGCTTCCCACTTGGTCACGGTATCAACTTTAGTGGGATCTACTGCTATACCTTCTCTGGATATAACGTGTCCGAGAAATCCAACTTCCTTCAACCAAAACTCACATTTACTAAACTTGGCATATAATTGATGTTCTCTGAGCTTTCCAAGAACCAAACGCAAATGTTCCTTATGCTCCTCTTCATTCTTCGAGTAAACCAGGATATCATCAATGAACACTACGATGAACTTATCCAAGAACTCCATAAACACTTTGTTCATCATGTTCATAAAATATGCAGGTGCGTTAGTCAGACCAAATGACATAACGGTATACTCGTACAGCCCATACTTGGTGGTAAAAGCCGTCTTAGGTATATCCCGTTCTCGAATCTTCAACTGGTGGTATCCTGATCGCAGATCAATCTTGGAAAATACCTTAGCTCCTTGCAATCGATCAAACAGATCATTGATCATCGGTAGTGGGTACTTGTTCTTGATGGTTACTTCATTCAATCCTCGATAATCGACAACCATCCTTAACGATCCATCCTTCTTCTCCACTAGAAGTACTGGCGATCCCCAAGGTGAAGAACTTGGGCGAATGTATCCTTTATCCAGTAACTCCTTAATTTGCTACTTAATTTCCACCAAATCCTTTGCAGGCATCCTATATGGTCTCTTTGATATTGGTCATGTGCCTGGAAAAAGCTCAATCAGAAACTCAATATCTCTATCCGGTGGCATGCCTGGCAACTCTTCTGGAAATACTTCGAGGAAATCCTTCACTACTGGTACTTCCTCCTGCACAACTCCGGTTAAACAATTTACTTGAGTCCTCTTTAGCACATGTCGGGATACATACTTGATCCTTCTCCCTTCCGGGGTGGTAAGTAAAATTGACTTACTGGCACATTCAATATTCGCTTCATACTTTGACAACCAATCCATGCCTAATATCACATCCAATCCTTGGGATTCCAACACTATTAGGTATGAGGGAAAAACATAGTTACCAATCCTTAATGGTAACCGATCACACCATAGACTAGCCATATATTCTGCTCCAGGCGAGGTTACTAACATGGGTGACCTAAGGGCTTGGGTTGGTAGTTTATACTTATCCACGAATCCCCTTGATATGTATGAATGCGATGCACCAGTATCGAAAAGAACGAGTGCAGTAAATGACTTAACCAAAAACTTACCGATTACTGCATCCGGCTGCTCTTCAACCTCCTCCACGTTAACGTGGTTCACCTGTCCACTGTTGAAAGGGTTCGGCTTCTTCCCAGAGCTTCCATTGCCATTTCCATCCTGGGATTCAGGACATTCATTGGCATAATGTTTGGTCTTCTGGCACTTAAAACAAGTGACTTGGCTCAGGTCTTTCTTGGCTGGGGTTGATGGGTGGGTGCGGTTCTGGCTGTTGCTTCCTCCATTCCCATTACCATTCTTGGGGCCATTGTGATTGTGCGAGCTTCCTCCACCATGGGTATGCTGAAAATGTCCTCCTGGCCTAGGGGTAAATCATGGCTTCTGCTGAGCTCCTGAATTGTACTTTCCTTGTGCATACTTCCTCTTGCGATTCTCAATTTGCTGCTGCTTCCCTTCAATCACGAGAGCACGATCTACCAACTCTTGGTAGTTGTTGAAGGTTGCTACCATCAACTGCATGCTCAACTCATCATTCAGTCCTTCCAGAAATTTCTCCTGCTTTGCTGCATCCGTACCAACGTCATCTGGGGCATAACTGCTAACTTACTAAAGTCCTCCACATACTGGCCAACTGTTCGTCCTCCTTGGCGCAAGTTGCGAAACTCTCGCTTCTTCATGGCCATAGCTCCTGCTGAAACATGGGCAGTATGAAAAGCCTGCTGAAACTGGTCCCACGTGACAGTGTCGACAGGGAAAGTGGCTGTGAAATTCTCCCACCATGATGCTGCGGGTCCTTCAAGCTGATTGGCGGCAAACTTCACCTTCTCCACATCCGTGCACCCTGTTGTGGTCAACTCTCTAGCTGTCTCGTGGAGTCAATCATCTGCTACTATCGGCTCGGTGCTACTGGAAAACACCGACGGATTCAGCCTAAGAAAACGGGCTAAGTGATCAATAGGTGGTGGTGGTGGTGGGTTGTTGTTGTTGTTGTTGTTGTTGTTGTTCCCCTGGTTCTGATTCTGGACTAGCAACTGCATCAATGTGTTCTGCTGCTGGATCAACTGAGTGAGCTCCAGTGGAAAGGTAAATCCGGGGTCACGTCTCGGAGGCATCTGATGGTTTAGAAAAGATGAGATTTAAGAATAGAGGGGGCCTAAAGAGAAAACACTACCCATATGCACATGAGGCAAAAGCAAACAATTCACTTCATTCAATCAATCAAACAAGGGCATACAATCGATCTAACTATCGCAAAAGTGCTCGGACTACTATATTTACATGGTGGACTACTACTACTGTTGGGGTGGTCTACTAGAAATATTCTTCGGTTGCAGACTCCATGATATCTGCTCTAGCTTCATCAACATAGTCATCATCGCTATCATCTGGATCCGAGTCGGTGTCGTCGATGATGATGTAGTCTTCTGGGCGAATCTCCTTGGGTTCTTCGTCTTCTTCTACCGGTGTAGGGTCTCCCATGAATATTCCAATCTTCTTGATCAGATCGTCATTCTTTTCCACTAATACTTCAATTTCTTCTTCAAAATCTTCACGTGTAGCCTTGAGTTCTTCCTCCAGTTCCTTGATTCTTGTCTTTGCCTTCTTCAGGTCTATCATGTCGGCGCACATCTGGTTCTCCTGACGTTGAATGTGCTGGTTTAACTCCTGGATAAAAGCTGCAATTGATCTATCCTTTCTGGTGCTGATCATCTCCCAGTGCTCATCTCGGCGCCCACAAATCTGGTAGATATTATCCTTGAGATCATTGTGGTAGACTTCTCCAATGCGTCCCATGGCGATGTGAGCTGCCATGCTCTTTCCTAGACTCCAAGTTGGTGCATCGAAAGAAAACTCTATGAGCTCAGTGCCTGGCATGAACGTCCTTCCCGGAACATGAAATTGAATCATCCAACGCTCTTCTTCAGGTAGAGTGGTGTTGTAGATTCCGGTGAAGCTTGGTACTCCTATGTTCAGGTATCTAGTGACTTCCTTCAAGTGACGTCCAAAGGGTGTATCTTCATCCGGTTGAGCGAACTTGTTCCTTGCATCCGCCATCCTAAAAGAGTAGAAAAGATGAGAGGTCAGAAGAGAAGAGAGTGAGTAGTGATCTAGGTCTTTAGCTTAGTGGTCGTGTCCTACAGTCAGCGTGTGCTCTGATACCATCTTGTAGCGACCAGACCTCAAACGGTCCAATCTCTGTGCTCCGGTGTCATCCCTGGATCAGTAATGCTGACACCACATAGTACTTGAAGGATTTATAGCAGAGTAGGAATCACACACTTATTACATCGAGTGTCTCAAAAGAGAACTTATTATAATAAATATGGCTTAAGGCCATCTAATAACGATAAGAGTGCAAGGCTTGGAAGATAAGTGACTCCATCAACTCCAACGGCATCACTGAGTATAGAACCACGATCTAAAACTCCTTAATCGTCATCTGAAAAGTCTGCAACATTAACGTTGCAGCCTGAAAATGGGTCAGCACATGGAATATGCTGGCAATGTAACACATAGAGAGTAATGGAATGAAACAGCTATTCTATATGCATATTTGGCTGGTGGAAAGCTCTATGGTTACAGTTTTGCGTAAAGCCAATTTTTCCCTACTGCAAAGGAATAAATTTGTTTAACTATCATGGTGGTTGTTAAACATTGAGAATGGTTGACAGCATTCTCAATCCCAATTAAGTATCATCATTAAACAAACCCATCAAAATCAATTTTATAGTAACATGTTGAGATTCACATGATAATCCAGGTACTAGATACTCAAGATGTCCATAACTGGGGACACGGCTAACCATGATTAGTTTATACACTCTATAGAGGTTTGCGCACTTTTCCCCAAAAGACTCGATCTCCTCCGTTGGTTTTCTTGCACTGCATGGTGTTTGAGAAACGGATGACCGAGACATAGTCTTTCAGAAGCGCTAGCACCTTACGAACGGGTAGACCGTACCAACCTATATGCCCTACATCTGCTAGTCTACCACTGTAAGAGTTCGCACGACTTAGTCAACTATGCTAGAGCCCATAATAGCTTGTGGCTGCACACAGAAGTTTCTAGTATGAATAATCTCATGATCCCTTTGAGTCTGGGTGGCGGTCCAAAAGAAAACAGGCAATCGCTGGAATACCCAGGTGCCTCAATCCACCCAGATGTGTGTTTAGGTTGCCACCTTAAATAAACCATTAATTAACAAAGCTCACATCTGTCATGAATAAACTCACCCAATCCACGTCTACTAGCATAGCATAGCAATAATAAGCAAACGTATAGTAACTCCCAAAGGTTTGATAATAAAAGGTAATAGGTTCTACCTCAACTACTCCCCAAACCCACAATTTAATTAGATCCTAATCATGCAATGTGTGAGGATTGATCTAATGCAACAAAACTGGGTAGTAGGAGGTATGATCAAAGTGTTACTTGCCTTGCTGATGATTCGAAAAACCTAACGATTCGAAGTAACAAGCGGCGCACTCCGGGTACTCTATCTCAAACAAACAAACACACGATAAGTACTCAACTAATGCAAAGGTAAAACCCAAATAAGAGATCTAACCAGAAAGTTCAACTTAAGAACTCCGGTTGGCAAAAAGAATCAAATCGAACGAAGCAAAAAAAGATAAACAACAAAAGAAACAGGCTTTGTTTACTATTCTGGATCTAAGGCAATTTTTACAGAAGCAAAAACTTGTTTAAGTTGGTTAATCGGACAGAGGGTTTCGAGACGTTATCTGGTCTAACTGACGAACACATTCGTTAAAACGAACGCACAAGCGAACGCTCACTAAATAACTAAACCGTAAAAAAACTGTTCTAATAAAAAAATGGATCTAAAAAAACCGGGCGGTTTTCTAAGGAAAACCGCCGGCGACGGCGGCTACCTCGGGCAGCGGGACGGTGGGGCAGCGGCGGCGGGGCGGCGCGGCGCGGGACGAGGTGGGGCGGGGCGGCG
>NC_041392.1:210268434-210280788 GCF_002162155.2 Triticum dicoccoides | reverse complement strand
GGAGTCCCGCTCGGGTACGGCCCGGAGTTGGTTCGGATTTTTTTTAAATAATTCCGCGCACAAAAACTAACGAAAGAAATACTAAACGGACTCCAAAAATCCCGAAATAAATTTTCCCCGGCTTCTAAAATCAAGCCGCACAGGATAAAGATTTATTTGGGGCCTAAATGCAATTTTGAAAAACGCACATTTTTCCTAAATTCAAATAAAATAGCAAATAAATCAAATAAAATCTTATTTGATTTTTTTATTAAATCCTCAATATTTCTTTATTTTGGGAAAGTCATTTTATTCCCTCTCTCATAATTTTTATAATAGAAATAATTGAAGATAAAATAAATAAAATCAAATGATCCTATTTTCAAAATTTGAGACAACTCAAATATGAAAATAACGAAATCCCCAACTCTCTCCGAGGGTCCTTGAGTTGCGTGAAATTTCTAGGATCAACCAAAATGCAATAAATATGATATGCAATGATGATCTAGGGTATAACATTCCAAATTGAAAATTTGGGATGTTACATGCACAATCTTGGGAGAGGATGAAACTGATGATAAGAAATTGCCCTACCCATGGTTTAAGTTTATGGATGATCATACAATTTTTTTATGCCGGATTGAATTTTGCATCTAGAAATCTTTTAGATTCCGCCACGGGAGGTGCTTTTATGGAAATCACATTAGGAGAAGCTACTAAACCCCTAGATAATATTATGGCAAATTACTATCAATGGCATACCGAAAGATTATCTACTAGTAAAAAAGTGCATGCAATTGAAGAAATTAATACTTTGAGTGGAAAGATGGATGAACTTATGAAATTGATTGCCAGTAAGAGTGCTCCTGTTGATCCTAATGATATGCGCTTTTTCCACTTTGATTGAGAATAATAATGAATCTATGGATGT
Source organism: Triticum dicoccoides (assembly GCF_002162155.2). Classification (NCBI taxonomy): domain Eukaryota; kingdom Viridiplantae; phylum Streptophyta; class Magnoliopsida; order Poales; family Poaceae; genus Triticum; species Triticum dicoccoides. Next base: position 210,279,878 of record NC_041392.1, on the reverse strand, counting down.
GAATTTTGTTGTTAGGAACAATTTTGGTAATAACGCGTATAGAGGAAATTTCAACCCTAAGCCGTTTTCTAGTAATTACTCTAATAATTATGGTAATTCCTACAAAAATTCTTATGGAAATTATAATAATATACCCTCTGATCTTGAGAATAATATTAAAGATTTCATTAATTCTCAAAAGATTTTCAATGCTATGATAGAAGAAAAATTGCTAAGATTGATGATTTGGCTACAAACGCTGATAGAATTTCTCATGAGATTGATTCTTTTAAGATTAGTACTATGCCACCCAATATTGATATTAGTGAATCTCTAAAAGCTATTAAAATTTCTATTAATGAAAATAGAGAGAGAACCGCTAGGATGCGTGCTAAGAGAGATTGGCTGGAAAAAGCATGTTCTTCTAGTTTTTGTGATAATAATCATGAAAATCTTAAAGTTATTAGTGTGACTCCTATTGAATCTTTTTTTGCTAATATAAAACTTGATGAAGAAGGGATTGGAGATGAGTCAACTTCATCTAGAAGGCGTCCCAATAATTTGGAGGGTGAAGATCTTAATGAAAAAAATGATAAAAGTGGGATTGGAGAGGTCAAAACTTTAAGTAGCAATGAACCCACTCTTTTGGATTTCAAGGATTTTCATTATGATAATTGTTCTTTAATATATTGTATTTCCTGGTTGCAATCCATGCTTAATTCACTCATGCTTATAATCAAAATAAGGCTTTTACTAAACATATTGTTGATGCTATGATGAAATCTTTTGAAGAAAATCTTGAGTTGGAAGTTTCAATCCCTAGAAAGCTTTATGATGAATGGGAACCTACTACTAAAATTAAAATTAAATATTATGAGTGCAATGCTTGTGTGATTTGGGTGCTAGCTGATGTAGCTTGAAGCTACGTCGGTATTTCCCCAAAGAAGAAGGGATGATGCAGCACAGCGACGGTAGGTATTTCCCTCAGATATGAAACCAAGGTTATCGAACCAGTAGGAGAACCAAGCAACACAGCGTAAACAACTTCTCACAATCCGACGTGTTAAAGGGGTTGTCAATCCCTTCCGGGGTATGGCGCCTCAAGATAGGCAAACAGACACGAGGTAAATTTGTAGTAGGTTGATAGATCGAATGCCAAATAAATAAATAAATAAGAATAAATTGCAGAAAGGTATTTTTGGGTTTTTGGTTTAGTAGATCTGAAAATAAAATCAAAGGAAAATAGATCGCAAAGGCAAATAATATGAGAAAGAAGACCCGGGGGCCGTAGGTTTCACTAGTGGATTCTCTTGAGAAAAATAGCAAAGCGGTGGGTGAACAAATTACTGTTGGGAAATTGATAGAACTTCAAATACTCATGAGGACATCCAGGCAATGATCATTACACATGCATCACGTCCAAGGTTAGTAGACCGACTCCTGCCTGCATCGACTACTATTACTCCACACATCGACCGCTATCCAGCATGCATCTAGTGTATTAAGTTCATGGAGAAACGGAGTAATGCAATAAGAACGATGGCATGATGTAGACAAGATCTATCTATGTAGAGATAGACCCCATCGTTTTATCCTTAGTAGCAATGATACATACGTGTCCGTTCCCTTTCCGTCACTGGGAAGAAGCACCGTAAAATTGAACCCACTACAAAGCACCTCTTCCCATTGCAAGATAAATAGATCAAGTTGGCCAAACAAAACCCAAATATCGAAGAATAAATACGAGGCTATAAGCAATCATGCATAAAAGAGATCAAAGAAACTCAAATACTTTCATGGATATAAAAAGAGATAGATCTGATCATAAACTCAAAGTTCATCGGATCCCAACAAACACACCGCAAAAGAGTTACATCATATGGATCTCCAAGAGACCATTGTATTGAGAATCAAGAGAGAGAGAGATGAGGCCATCTAGCTACTAACTATGGACCCGAATGTCTACAAAGAACTACTCACGCATCATTGGAGAGGCACCAATGGAGGTGGTGAACCCCATCCGAGGTGGTGTCTAGATTGGATCTGGTGGTTCTGGACTCTGCGGCGGCTAGATGAATATTTCGTCGACTCCCCTAGGGTTTATGGAATATTGGGGTATTTATAGAGCAAAGAGGCGGTCCGGGGGGCACCCGAGGTGGGCACAACCCACCAGGGCGCGCCTGGGCCTCCTGGCGCGCCCTGGTGGGTTGTGCTCCCCTTGGGGCACCCCAGGCGCAGCCAGGGCCTATTGTGTTCCTTCTGGCCCATAAAAAATCTCCGCAAAGTTTCATGGTATTTGGACTCCGTTTGATATTGATTTTCTGTGATGTAAAAAACATGGAAAAAACAGCAACTGGCAATTGGCACTATGTCAATAGATTAGTACCAAAAAATGATATAAATGATTATAAAACATCCAAGATTGATAATATAACAGCATGCAAAAATCAAAAATTATAGATACGTTGGAGACGTATCACTAGCGTTTCAAGTATTCCAAAAACACTATGTGATGTGCTAGGTTTCCATAAATTTGATGCTTGTTCTTTGAATTTGCATCTAGAGGATTTCACTATTAAGAAACCTATGGTAAGGATTAGTGTTGTTCTTATTGTTGAAAATAGGAATTATGTGCCCGTAGATTTTATTGTACTTTATATAGATTGCAATACTTCATGCCCTATTATTCTTGGTACACCTTTCCTTAGAACGATTGGTGCAATTATTGATATGAAAGAAGGAAACATTAGATTTCAATTCCCCTCGAGGAAAGGCATGGAACACTTTCCAAGAAATAAAATTAAGTTACCATATGAATCTATCATGAGGGCTACTTATGGATTAAATACCAAAGATGACAATACCTAGATCTTTGCATTATGCCTAGCTAGGGGCATAAAACAATAGTGCTTGTTGGGAGGAAACCCAATTTTATTTTGTGTTTTTTGTTTTTGCTTCTGTTTTTAGATAATTACACAGTATAAATTCTATAGTAATTGTGTGTTAGTGTTTTAATTACTGTTTGTGCCAAGTAAGACCTTTGGGATGGTCCATGGTGATAGTTGATTCGATTTTTCTGAAGACAGAAACTTTTGCACCCAGTAGAAGAATTTTTGAAATTCACTAAAGAGTGATAACATCCTGATTTTTTCACACAAGACTTATATGAAAATTTCCTAGATTTTCCTATTTTTTCAGAATTTTTGGAATTCCAGAAGTATATGAAGTTTTTAGATTACTACAGATTGTTCTGTTTTTGACACATTCTGTTTTCATTGTGTTGTTTGATTATTTTGATGAATCTATGGGTAGTATCGGGGGTTATGAACCATGGAGAAGTTGGAATACAGTAGATGTAACACCAATATAAATTTAGAATTAGTTCAAAATTGTACCTAAAGTGGTGATTTTCTTTATTATACTAACAGAACTTATGAGTTTTCTGTTGCATTTTGTGTTGTGATGTTTTCAAGTTTTGGGTAAAGATTTGATGGACTACGGAATAAGGAGTGGCAAGAGCCTAAGCTTGAGGATTCCCAAGGCACCCAAGGTAATATTCAAGGACAACCAAGCATCTAAGCTTGGGGATGCCTCAGATGGCATCTCCTCTTTTGTCTTCAATCCATCGGTAAATTTACTTGAGGCTATATTTTTATTCACCACATGATATGTGTTTTGCTTGGAGAGTCTTGTATTATATGAGTATTTAATTTTTAGTTTGCCACAATCATCCTTGCTATACATACCTTTTGAGAGGGACACACATTAATCATGAATTTCTTAGAATACTTTATGTGCTTCACTTATATCTTTTGAGTTAGGCAGTTGCTCTAGTGGTTCACTTATACCTTTTTTAGGGCACATTAGTGGTTTTATTTTGTAGAAATTGATGAACTCTCGTGATTCACTTATATTATTTTGAGAGTCTTAAAATAGTATGGCAATTTTCTTAGGTTACGAATTTGGTCCTAATATGATGGGCATCCAAGTGGGATATAATAAAAACTTTCATAAAGAGCATTGAATATATGAGAAGTTTGATTCATTGCATTTGTTTTGAGATATAAAGATGGTGATATTAGAGTCGTGCCAGATAGTAATTGTGGATTAGTAGAAATACTTGTGTTAAAGTTTGTGATTCCCGAAGCATGCACGTATGGTCTATCATTATGCGATGAAGTTAGAACTTGATTTATTATTGATTTTCATCCTTTGTGTGGAGGTCGGGAGCGCGCGATGGTTAACTCCTACCAATCTCTCCCCGAGGAGCATGCGTATTACTACTTTGTTTCGATGGTTAATAAATTTTTGCAATAAGTATGTGAGTTCTTTATGATTAATGTTGGGTCCATGGATTATACACACTCTCACCCTTCCACCATTGCTAGCCTCTCTAGTACCACACAACTTTCGCCGGTGCATTAAACCCACCATTTACCCTTCCTCAAAACAGCCACCATACCTACCTGGCATTTCCATAGCCATTCCAAGATATATTGCCATGCAACTTCCATCGTTCCATTTATTATGACACATACCATCATTGTCATATTGCTTTGTGTGATCATATAGTTGACATAGTATTTGTGGCTTGGCCATCGTTCATATTTTTTATACATGTCATGCTAGATCATTGCACGTCCCGGTACACCACTGGAGGGATTCATATAGAATCATATCTTTATTCTAGCATCGACTTGAAATTCTTGAGTTGTAAGTAAATAAAAGTGTGATGATCATCATTATTAGAGCATTGTCCAATGTGAGGAAAGGATGATGGAGGATATGATTCTCCCACAAGTCGGGATGAGACTCCGGACTTACATTTTTAAAAAAGAGGCCAAAGATCCCAAATAAAAAAGAGAGCCCAAAATAAAAAAATAAAAAAGAGAGAAAAAAGAGAGAACGGACAATGTTACTATCTTTTGCCACACTTGTGCTTCAAAATAGCACCATGTCTTTGATGATAGAGAGTCTCCTATTTTCTCACATTCATATACTAGTGGGAACTTTTCATTATAGAACTTGGCTTGTATATTCCAATGATGGGCTTCCTCAAATTGCCCTAGGTCTTCGTGAGCAAGCAAGTTGGATGCACACCCACTTAGTTTTCTTTTGAGCTTTCATACACTTATAGCTCTAGTGCATTCGTTGCATGGCAATCCCTACTCACTTGCATCGATATCAATTGATGCCCATTAATTTGCCTAGTTGATGTGAGACTTTCTTCCTTTTTGTCTTCTCCTCAGAACCTAGCTACACCATACTCTATTCCACCTGTAGTGTTATATCCATGGCTCACGCTCATGTATCGCGTGAAAGTTGAAAAAGTTTGAGAACACCAAAAGTATGAAATAATTGCTTGGCTAACACCAGGGTTGTGCATGATAAATACTTTGTGTGATGAAGATAGAGCATGACAAGATTATATGATTTTGTAGGGATAACTTTCTTAATTATCCATGATATTTTGAGAAGACATGATTGCTTTATTAGTATGCTTGAAGTATTATTGTTTTTATGTCAATATTAAACTTTTGTTTTGAATCTTATGGATCTGAACATTTGATGACCCACAATTATAGGGGAACAATCGTAGTCCTTTCGATAAGTAAGTGTGTTGAACCAAACGAGGATCAGAAGGAAATGACAAGTGGTTTTCAACAAGGTGATCTCTGCAAGCACTAAAATAGTCGGTAACGAGTAGTTTGATAGCAAGATAATATGTAACGAGCAAGTAATGGTAAAGGTAAATAAAGTGCAGCAAGATAGTCCAATCCTTTTGTGGCAAAGGACAGGCCAAAACGGTCTCTTATAATAAGCAAAGCATTCTTGAGGGTACACGGGAATTTCATCTAGTCACTTTTATCATGTTGGTTTGATTCGTGTTCGCTACTTTGATAATTTGATATGTGGGTGAACCAGTGCTTAGGTGTGGTTCTTACTTGAACAAACCTCCTAATTATGATTAACCCCCTCGCAAGCATCTGCAACTACGAGAAAAGTATAAGATAAAATCTTACTATAGATTTAAACTGGATCCAAATCAGTCCCTTATGAAGTAGCGCATAAACTAGGGTTTAAGCTTTTGTCACTCTAGCAACCCATCATCTAATAACTACTCCACAATGCATTCCCTTAGGCCCAAATATGGTGAAGTGCCATGTAGTCGGCGTTCACATGACACCACTAAGGGAATCACAACATACATATCATCAAAATATCGAACACATATCAAGTTCACATGATTACTTGCAACAAGATTTCTCCCGTGACCTCAAGAACAAAAGTAACTACTCACAACTGATAATCATGATCAAGATTAGAGGGGTATTAAATAACATAATGGATCTGAACATATAATCTTCCACCAAATAAACCATATAGTAATCGACTACAAGATGTAATCAATACTATTAGTCATCCACAGGTACCAATCTGAGGTTCCGGTACAAAGATTGAACACAAGAGATGAACCAGGGTTTGAGAGGAGATGGTGATGTTGAAGATGTCGATGGAGATTACCCTCCCAAAGATGAGAGGGTTGTTGGTGACGACGATGATGATGATTTCCCCCTCCGAGAGGGAAGTTCCCCTGGCGGAATCGCTCTGCCTGAGGGAAAAAGTGCTCCTACCCAAGTTCCGCCTCGAGACAGCGGCGCTCCATCCCGAAAGTCCTCCCCTTATTTTTTCTAGGTCAAAATGACCTATATACCGGAAGATGGGCACCGGAGCTGGGCCGAGGAGGGCACAACCCACCAGGGCGCGCCTGGGGGCCCAGGCACGCCCTGGTATCTTGTGCTCACCAGGGTGGCCCCCTCCAGTAATTATCTGCTCCAGTATTTTTTATATATTCCATAAAAATTCTTTGTAATTTTTTAGCTCATTTGGAGATGTGCAGAATAGGCAACTCTGACATAGCTTTTTCAGGTCCAGAATTCCAGCTGCTGGCACTCTCCCTCTTTGTGTAAACCTTGCATATTATGAGAGAAAAGGCATTAGAATTACTCCGTAAAGCATTATTATTCATAAAAGCATTACAAATAACAGTAGGAAAGCATGATGCAAAATGGACGTATCAACATTCATGCCACAATAAGAAAAATTACATTGATAAATATTCTAGGTAGCATTCCACATCAAAATTCTGTTTTATCATTTACCTACTCGAACGAGCAGGAATTAAGCTTGGGGATGCTTGATATGTCTCCAACGTATCTATAATTTTTGATTGGTCCATACTATTATATTATCTACTTTGGATGTTTTATATGCATTACTATGCTATTTTATATCATTTTTGGGGACTAACCTATTAACCTAGTGCCAAGTGCCAGTTGCTGTTTTTTCCTTGATTTTTTCTTTATAGAAAATCAAGTCCAAATGGAACAAAACTTTTTGACAGTTTTTCTTAGACAACAAGACACCTAGAAAGCTTCGGGAGGAGGACAAAAGATCCACGAGGATGCCACAAGCCCTAGGAGCACGCCCCAGGGGGGCGCCCCTAGGCTTGTGGCCCCCTCACATATCTCCTAACCCTAACTCTAGCTCTATAAATACCTAAATATTCCCCTTATGCCAGAGGGCACACCAAAAACACTTATCCACCGCCGCAAGCTTCTGTTCTCGTGAGATCCCATCTTGGGGTATTTTTCGGCACTCTGCTGGAGGGGGAAGACGACTATGGAATTCATATTTCATTTCTCTCGAAGCAAGCCATTCCTTAATTGGTGCCCTAATTCCAACACTTAACAACGCATTCGATCACGGAGGGCCTCTACACCAACCTTGCTATGCTTCCGATGATGTGTGAGTAGTTTACCGTAGACCTGAGGGTCCATAGCTAGTAGCTAGATGGCTTCTTCTATCTCTTTGATCTTAATACAATGTTCTCCTCGACGTTCTTGGAGATCTATTTGATGTAATCTTGTTTTGCGTGTGTTTGTTGAGATCCGATGAACTGTGGATTTATGATCATATTATCTATGAATATTATTTGAGTCTTTTCTGAACTCTTTTATGCATGATTAAGATAGCTTTGTATTTCGCTTCGATCTATCGATTTGGTTTGGCCAACTAGATTGGTTTTTTTGCAATGGGAGAGGTAATTTGTGATGGGTTCAATCTTTAGGTGTCCTCACCCAGTGGCAGTAGGGGTAGCGAGGCACATATTGTATTGTTGCCACTAAGGATAAAAAGATGTGTTTTTTTACCATATTGATTGGATCTATCCCTCTACATCATGTCATCTTTCTTAAGGCGTTACTCCATTCTTATGAACTTAATACTCTAGATGCATGCTCGATAGCAGTCGATGTGTGGAGTAATAGTAGTAGAAGCAGGCAGGAGTCGGTCTACTTGTCACGGACATGATGCCTATATTCATTAGCATTACCTTAGATATCGTCATAACTTTGTGCTTTTCTATCAATTGCTTAATAGTAATTTGTTTACCCACCGTATGCTTTCTTCAAGAGAGAGGCCTCTAGTGAAACCTATGGCCCCCGGGTCTATTTCTCATCATATATTTTCAGATCTATAAAACCAAAACCCAAAAATACATTGCTGCAATTTGTTTGTGTTTACTTTATTTTTGAATTTTTCTTATCTTTTATATCTATCTCTATTAGATCTCACTCTTGCTAGTGATCGTGAAGGGATTTACAACCCCTTTTTCGCGTTGTGTGCTAGTGTTTGTTAGTTTGTGCAGGTGCATCTATTGGGGACTTACTTGTGCCTCCTACTGGATTGATACCTTGGTTCTTAACTGAGGGAAATACTTATCTCTACTTTGCTGCATCACCCTTTCCTTTTCAAGTGAAAAATCAACGCAAACTCAAGAGGTCGCACTTCTCCTCGGTTTGTTGGTACAAAGTGACCACCAACCCCATCTAGCAAACAACCAATCACATGCATCACTCATCATAATGCAACACATAAAGCTAGCAATGCAAATGATGACAAACGAACCAAGTCAACCGACATGACTATTGACTCTAATGCCATTTTGATCCAGCTAAGATCAAACAATCACAATAATTTTTGAATTATTTAATTGACCCTAACTAAATTTTAAAATTCCAAATTTGGGAAAAATTTTGGATGTGACAGCTAGATTTTCGATTCGGGTGTCGACTCAATCAGATGGCTTCCTAGACTTGGACGTGGCTAGGGGAGTGTCGTAGTCGATCCAAACCCACCAGTTTGCGCATATGATGTGTTTGTGTGGCCTATAAGAGACGACCGAACATGTTTGGGTATAGTAGTGCACCCATGCAGGGATAAATCTATTTGAGTAGCTGTGTTTGCGGTTATGAATGACTTGCATCTGATTGACTTTATCATAGAAACAACTTTAACCCTAATTATTTTGAAAAAACTTGCCAACCATGTGAGTGCGTTTGTGGGTTCTTCTCGATGGGAGATGCGAGGGAGAAGACATGGTAGTGTAATGTTGGTTGTAGGCAGGTGGACAGAGTAGATCTTCCACGCCCATTTACTTTTATGGGCTTCCTATTCTTATCTCAATTAGACGTAAGTTTTAGTGTGTATATGTAGAATGCTTATTGTTTGTGCCACTAAACCACTTATTCTTCCCTTGAAACATGTTGCGTAAAATATATTTCGTTTGATGAAAGTCTTGCGTGTACAACTGAGTACTCACCTTGCTTAATTTACTCTTTTCCCTGGATTACCACAATCCAGCCGACATCAATTCATGAAGCAGTTTGATTGATGGACGAGTTAGGTGGTTATCCTAGAGATAGTGGTCTGGGCAGGGATATGAATGCCCTTTGCTTTTTCTTTAAAGCCTTATTAAGGAAATGTGTATTATTTACCTGACTAAGGTATATTCGCTTTCATTGTATGAGTTGTATCCTGGTTGAAATACCTTTATTTTATTCATCCATTAAATTTGACTCCTCATAATTCTTGTGTATATTATTTGTTGTTGCATTTATTTCATTATTTGTATTGCGATGCCGACTGTTCCACCATATAGTGTGCATGTTTCACGTATACGTTGTGTCAAGGTGGCGCCTTAGGATCGATTTTGTGTAGAGGCTAGCGGAGGTTGCTAAATCTGCATAGTTTCTGCCCAAAGGTGCTAAATTTTGCATCTCCAAAAGTCTCTCCGGTCACCATAGCTTACACTCCCTTCTTCACTTGAGCTACCCTTGTAGATAATAACTTTTAGCAAATGGCCAACGAGACTAGCTCCTTCTCTCATTAGTCTAGCCTGGAAAGCCTTCTCTCTATATCGAATGCTATCATAGTTCTAGTATAACCAAATAAATATTCATATTTGAAGGAAATAATCTTCTCCTCTTCTCCTTTTTCTTCTTTCATGTTTCATCCTCTTCGCTGCCCATCCTCATTAGTCATCCCCTGGTCTTCTTCATCCTCATCAACGGTCATAGGACCAAATCTCATTATAGTAGTAATATCCACATACATCAATCCTATAAATATCCAACCTGCATCCTTGTTGTCTTCCAGATCCATATAGAGGATCTTCCCGATATACTCTCCTACTAAAATCCCTTGTTTCTTTGCTCCACATTCCCGTGGGGATTCCATAGTCTCTTAGTCAAATCAATATCATTTTAAATTAAAAATTTGGATTAATCTATACTCTTTTTTGGTGTAAAATCCTCATTCGCTATCAGATATTTATAAAAAGTCTAGAAACCATCTTCAAGTGTTTTATTTTTTGATGCCTTGTCATGAAAATGGAACATGAATCAATTTCTACCCAGAACCTTGCATTCATTCCTGGATACTCGACTCTATATATTTCCCAGTGTTTTTCCTACATATTCAACTTTCTTGTGTCCATTTGAGAGGATCTTATGCACTACTTGAAGCTTGCTCACCTTTGAAGAACATGCTTGGTTAGTCCCAATTTTGTTTTTATCTTAGTTTCTGTCTGTCGCAAATCCTTTGGCTTTCCTTCCACCTTCTCCAGAACAGGAGCTCTCCCCTCACCCATTGGAACCACAACTGTTAGAATGTCAACCTTGTGTGGCTTCTCCCCAACGCTCCCCGTCTTTTCCTTCATCCAATGTGACGCCCCTGATTCAATCATACACTAATCATACACACAAATGTGTACGCTCAAGATCAGGGACTCACGGGAAGATATCACAACATAACTCTAGACACAAATTATAATAATACCAGCCTTATATTACAAGCCAGGGGCCTCAAGGGCTCGAATACAATAGCTCGAAAACACAAGAGTCGGCGGAAGCAACAATATCTGAGTACAGACATAAGTTAAACAAGTCTGCCTTAAGAAGGCTAGCACAAAAGCAACATGATCGAAAAGGCAAGGCCTCCTGCCTAGGAGCCTCCTAACTACTCCTGGTCGTCGGAGACCTCCACGTAGTAGTAAGCACCCTCGTGGTAGTAGTGGTAGTCGGCGGTGGGGGCAACGGTCTCAGGGGCTCCATCATCTAGTT
>NC_041392.1:210239128-210268235 GCF_002162155.2 Triticum dicoccoides | reverse complement strand
AACTTGAGTAATCATCCGAAGTACTCAGCAAGCAAGGATCTATAATACATATGCAACATTATCCAAGGAAGGCTGTATATGTGGACTGGACTGCAGAAATGCCAGAATTGAGGGGAGGGCCTAGTCCTATCGAAGACTAGCATCTTCAGCATCTTCAAGCATCTTGCAGCATTTAGAAGAGTACACATCAACATAATGTAAAGTAGTAGTAGTGTCATCAACCTCGCCTAGAGATCCTTCCTCGACTCCCTATGAGAAAGCAATCCCAGAGCCATACTATCCATTTCTCATCTCAAGTATCCAATTCTTGTTGTATCGACCGGGATACAACTCCGAGTGTCCGTCACCGTAGGACATGCTATCAATAGTTGTTTTCTTCCCCGGAGGGGTGCACCAACTTACCCAACACGCTCGATCAACTCCGGTCGGACACACCATCAGGTCATGACCGCCGTCGGCTGATCAACACACCGTAGTCCTACCTAGGCTCAACAGAGGGGCTAGCACGCTGGTCCACATCCTAAATGTGAAGGGGTCATGGGCCAATCATGCTTTGCAATCCTGCGCGTTGCGAACGCGGCCGGTGAGCAGACCTAGCCTCCTTATACAAGTGCAGGCTTAACCAGTCCAACCCAGCGCGTGCCACTCAGTCGCTGATGTCAGTGAGCTTTCGGCTGATACATATGATGCAGAGTGCCCATACTTATTCCCGCGTGGTGGCCAGTGCGAAAAAGGCCAGAGGCCTACTCGAATTAAATATCCAAACCGTTAGTGTGTTGGGAACGCGCGGTAACGAGCAGAGACTCACGATCGATGTGACCCCGTCGCCTCGTCTCGAGGACTCGCGGCAAGGGCTAAGAATGCCCGGCCACGACTCATAATTATCCAGGAGCACCACGAAACCCTATTTCCAGTTCTAGTTGTATCGATCGGGATACAACTCCGAGTGTCCATTACCGTAGGACAGGCTATCATTAGATGTTTTCTTCCCTACAGGGGTGCACCAATTTACCCAACATGCTCGATCAACTCCGGCCGGACACGCCATCAGGTCATGACTACCCTCGGCTGATCAACACACCGTAGTCCTACCTAGGCACAACAGAGAGGCCAACATGCCGGTCTACATCCTAAATGCGTAGGGGTCATGGGCCAATCATCCTTTGCAATCCTGCGCATTGCGAACGCGGCCAGTGAGCAGACCTAGCCTCCTTATACAAGTGTAGGCTTAACGAGTCCAACCCGGCGCGCGCCACTCAGTCGCCGACGTTAGTGAGCTTTCGGTTGATACATACGATGCAAAGTGCCCATACTTATTCCCGCGTGGTGGCCAGTGCGAAAAAGGCCAGAGGCCTAATCGGATGAAATATCCAAACCGTTAGTGTCTTGGGAACGCGCGGTAACGAGCAGAGACTCATGATCGATGTGACCCCGTCGCCCCATCTCGAGGACTCGCGGCAAGGGCTAAGAATGCCCGACCACACCTCGTAATTATCTCGCGGGCACCTTCCAGATCAACCTACTCCACATGACTCGCACCCATCTTTAGTAACATGGTTCAGTGTAAAGTCATACTAACCATAGTAACCGTGTGTCTAACACCAAGGGGAACCCTAAGGAATCACCCTCGATGGAATTCCACCTGATGTTATCGTCAAGGGTGAACGAAGGAGGAATCACCCTCGAGGTCCACTCTCGAGGAGTTGCACGGCAGTGTCATTATCGGGAGTGGAGGAGGAATGACCCTCGATGACCACAACCGGTGAACTAACCTACAAGGTTAACATCAGAAGTGCTGATGAGGTATCACCCTTGGCACTCGATAGTAACCCAGTAGTGTCAAGCAACTAAGGGGAAGGTGATGTGAGGTGCGGGGGCCTGGTCTTCGATCTCGTTGCTCGGGTCTTCTGATAATTCAGCGGAGCATTTGGGACAAAGTGGGGGCCACTGATGGGTCTCTACCCAACCTATACTAAACAGTTTAGGACAAGCAGGTAGGTAACAACAACATGTTACAATAAACATGCTATGTAGCAGAAATAGGATAACAGTAGTAGCAACAGATTCTAATGCAAGCATAAGAGAGAAGGGAATGAGCGATATCGGAATGCTCAGGGGGGGGGGTTGCTTTCCTGGAAGCTCTATTGAAAAGGAAGAAGTGTCGTTGTCGACGTAGTCGATCACCGGGGCATCATCGGCCTCGGGGTCTACCGGAGAGAAGAGGGGGAAGAAACAATAAATATAAGCAAACAGATGCAATACTAAGCATGACAAGACGATATGCAGAACTAGGGTCGACCTAACGTAGTGCTGCACGAAATATGTGAAGGGGGAATTCAACCGGGAATGTATTCCTGGTTCCGGACCTGTGTCAGACAGATGACCGGAGGGGGAATGTTCCATGTTCAGATAGTTAGAGGCATCTGACAGGTAAACGGACCACGTATTCGGATTCGTTGGAATTTTCTAAGCAAGTTTCATGTAAAAACATTTTCATCAGAGCTACGGTTTATTTTCTAGGAATTTCCAAAGTTTTAACCATTTTTCTAAATTGTTTAACTCGGATTTTATTACAGAAATACATTTGTTACCCTATGTGTGTCTAGCCATACTGTATGACTAGTGGGCGAAGTAGTGCTGAGTCAGCTAGGTCAATAGTAGTTGACCAGTCAACATTGACTGGTCAACAAGGTCAAGGGGACCCACATGTCATCCTCTCTAGAATTTTAATACTAGTTTATCATTTTTTAAAGCAATGGGCCCCAACTGTCATTGATACAAAAGGGTAATTAGAGGGGGGGTTAGTTTGACAGTGGGTTAGCCCCTAATTAATAAGGGTGGGGCCCATTGGCAGTGGCCCAGGGGCAGCTGTAGTAGCTAGTCAGCCACGCTGGGCCGCACGCCCGTGGCCTCTGGTCGAAGCCAGGGCGCGGCAGGCCGACCGGCCGGAGCAGCGGGCGGGACTCTAGTGGGCGCGGCACCGGCGGCCGGTGGCGGGCACGACCGCGAGCACAGTAGGGCGAGCAAGCACTGGAGGGCTGCGGGGTGCGGTGAACTAGAGGGGAGGCGGCGGCGGTTGCGTGAGTGCGGGGCCAGGGCTGGTGCGAGGCAAGGCTCGACAGGCGCGGGCCTGGGCGTAGCCGGGCCATAGAGGGGTGACGACAACGCATAGCGGGTCGAGGGTGTGGCCGGCGAAGCGGCCTCAGCGGCGAGCAGCAGCAGGGCAAGCAGCGGCGGCAAGCAATGGCACAAGCGACTGCAAGTGGCGAGCCGGAGGCGAGCAGCACGGGCGAGGCAAGCCACAGACAGGGGCAATAGCGCGGGGTGCAGCCGGGCATCGACCGAAGCTTGCAGGCGCGCGATCGGGCCACCGGCTGCGGGCGAAGGCGGGCGCATGAAGGAGCGGACAGGGGCGCACGAGACACAGACCGGTAATGGCGAGCGCGAGCTTGGCCGCAGGGGGTTCGGCGGCCTATGTCAAGAGGAAAATAGGAGGGGTGTGGGGGAACCGGAGGAGGGCCCACTATGAGAGGACATGGACGAGCTCGAGGGGGTTGGGGATGGCCGGAGCTCGCAGGACGATGGAGAGATGGTGGCGGTTGAGGTTGGTGGAGCTTGTCGATGTTGTCATTGTGGTGCTGCTCCCGACGAACAGTGACTCGAAGAAGACGTGGTGGTCGACAGGGGTCCGCCTGGACAACTCCTGCAACGTCGGGGAGTACGCAGGCCGCAGCAACGGCGACGACACACACGGTCACGGCGCGATCTCGCGAGCTCATTTTCGAGCAGAAGGAGAGGGGGCACGATGGTGAAAGAGAGGGGATCGGATGCGCCCGATCAAGGGTTCCCAGGGGACGTTCTTAAAGGGCTGGGGGAACTGTGGTGTGCGTGGCGGCCATCAAGCCATTGTGGCCGATACGTCTCCAATGTATCTATAATTTTTTATTGTTCCATGCTATTTTATTATCAATCTTGGATGTTTTATAATCATTTTATTTTCATTTTATATCATTTTTGGTACTAACCTATTGACATAGTGCCAAGTGCCAGTTGCTGTTTTTTCCATGTTTTTTACATCACATAAAATCAATATCAAACGGAGTCCAAATGCCACGAAACTTTACGAAGATTTTTTATGGGCCAGAAGGAAGGCAATGCTTAAGCTTTGGGTTATCTTAGGATGGATGGAGGAAGGATGTAAGAGCCTAAGCTTGGGGATGCCCCGACATCCCAAGCTATTATCCAAGAATGAGCAACCAAATAAGCTTGGGATGCCCCGAGTGTCATCCCCGCTTTTTTCCAACTACTATCGGTATTTTACCCGAGACTATTTTTATTTGTCACATGATATGTGTTTTGCTTGGAGCGTCTTGTATGATATGTGTCTTTGCTTGTTTTATTTTTTGTTTTAAATCATCAATCCTTGCTGGACACACCTATTTGAGAGAACCAAAATTATATCATGACTTGTTAGAATTGCTCTCTATGCTTCACTTAAATCTTTTATGAGCTAGGACATGCTCTAGTGCTTCACTTATATCTTTTTGAGCACGGTGTGCATTGTTATTTTTGAAGAAATGCTCTCTTTCTTCACTTAGATTTGTTTGAGAGTTAGTAAAATTTTGAAGAAATTCTCTCTTGCTTCACTTAAATTATTTTAAGAGAAAAAATTGTTATGCTCATGATCTTCACTTATATTTGTTTGAGCTTGTGAAAAGCAACGCATGAAAATTAGTGGCAAAGTGATAGATATCCAAGAAGGATAAAGAAAAAGAAAAAGTCATAAAGATCATTAGACAAATAAACTTGATTCTTAGTAATAGTTTTGAGATATGATGATGTGATATGTGAGTCATGTTGATGAGTAATTGTGCTCTAGTAAGAATATTAGTGTTAAGGTTTGTGATTCCCTATGCATGCACGAAAGTCAATAATCATGCAATGAAATTTATATCCTACTTGGGGTGCATTATTTGGTGTTAATTATGCTTAATGCTTGCTTATGAGATTATTCGTTTCTTGGTTGGTCACTTCTCAATCTTTTTGCTAGCCTTCATTTTGCACTAACTATGAGCTCTACTTGTGCATCCAAAATCCTTTAAACCAGTTTTGCCACATGAGTCCACTATATCTACCTATATGCGGAATTATTTTGCCGTTCTAAGAAAATTTGCATGTGCCATCTGTAATTTTCAAAATAAACTTCTCTTTTGTGTGTTTGTTTCGCTCGCGGAGCGGTGAGGGGTGGCTAATATTTTCCATGCTAGATGTGTTATTCTCAAGATGAGTGTTTATTCACTTGTCATTGCACGAGAGTAAGGCGAAGGTATTAGGGATGCCCAGTCCCGAAATGAAAAAAAGAATTTACTTTATGTTGTCAAATAATAAATTCCTTGGAAAGTGTTGGTATGGAGGGCACCCGTGGATACGGTTAGCCATGGAAAGTGAAAGTTATGGTGGAAAAGGGAATAAACTTTATTTTTTGTTTGGGAACCACCTATGGCATATCTAGCATGGAAAGTGTTGGGAACTCTAAGTCATTTTCGTTGGCGGGATGGATACACCTCCGAAAATGTTTTTACCTCTAATTTTTCGCTTTGAGCTTTGGCACCTCTACAAATCCCTACTTCCCTCTGCGAAGGGCCTTTCTTTTACTTTATGCAATTTTTATTTTGAAATTTGAGTCTCCATCCTCTCTCATAAAAGCACCAACTAGGAGGCAATATGATCGTGCTCAGGTATTGAGTGTAGTTAATATCAGAGTGAGTTTCATGATGGATCAATGTTTGAGCATGATGGGCTAGGGATAACTTATTTTAGCATTGATATTTTGAAAGACATGGTTGCTTTTTGATATGCTTGAGTATCTAAATTATTATGTCAAAACTAGACTATTGCTTTGAATCACATTAAAGTCCAAATGTGCATGCTATAAAGAAAAGAATATGATATGACTTGATGAACAGCACTCCACATCAAAAATTCTATTTTTATCAGTTACCTACTCGAGGACGAGTAGGAGTTAAGCTTGGGGATGTTGATACGTCCCCAATGTATCTATAATTTTTGATTGTTCCATGCTGTTTATTATCAATCTTGGATGTTTTATAATCATATTATAGTCATTTTAAATCAATTTTTGGTACTAACCTATTGACATAGTGCTAAGTGCCAGTTGCTGTTTTTCCCATGTTTTTTACATCGCAAAAAATCAATATCAAACGGAGTCTAAATTCCACGAAACTTTACAGATATTTTTTATGGGCCAGAAGGAAGGCAATGGGCCCTGGTTGCACCTGGGGGGTGCCTCGAGGGGGGCACAACCCACCAGGGCATGCCAGGAGGCCCAGGCGCGCCCTGGTGGGTTGTGCCCACCACGGATGCCCCCCGGAGCACCTCTTTGCTCTATAAATACCACAATATTCCAGAAACCCTACAGGCATCGACGAAATATTCATCCAGCTGCCGCAGAGTCCAGAACCACCAGATCCAATATAGACACCATCCCAGATGGGGTTCACCATCTCCATTGGTGCCTCTCCGATGATGGGTGAGTAGTTCCTTGTAGACCTTCGGGTCCGTAGTTAGTAGCTAGATGGCTTTCTCTCTCTCTCTCGATGAATTCTCAATACAATGGTCTCTTGGAGATCCATATGATGTAACCCTTTTGCGGTGTGTTTGTTGGGATCTGATGAACTTCGAGTTTATGATCAGTCATATCTTTTTATATCCATGAAAGTTATTTGAGTTTCTTTGATCTCTTATATGCATGATCTCTTACAGCCTCGTCTTTCTTCTTCGATATTTGGGTTTTGTTTGGCAAACTTGATCTATTTATCTTGCAATGGGATGAGGTGCCTGGTAGTGGGTTCGATCTTACGGTGCTTGATCCCAGTGACAGAAAGGGAACCGACACGTATGTATCATTGCTACTAAGGATAAAAAGACGAGATCTATATCTACCTCCATATAGATAAACGGATCTTGTCTACATCATGTCATCGTTCTTATTGCATTACTCCATTTTTCCATGAACTTAATACACTCGAAGCATGCTGGATAGCGATTGATGTGTGCAGTAATAGTAGTAGATGCAGGCATGAGTCAGTCTACTAATCTTGGACGTGATGCCTATGTAATGATCCTTGCCTGGATATCATCATAATTATTTGAAGTTCTATCAATTGCCCAACTGTAATTTGTTTACCCACCGTTTGCTATTTTTCTCGAGAGAAGCTACTAGTGAAACCTACGGCCCCCGGGTCTTCTTTCTTATATATTTGCCTTGCGATCTAGTTTTCCTTTGCATTTTTATTCAGATCTATTAAACCAAAAATCCAAAAATACCTTGTTGCGTTTTATCTTTATTATTTTATTTGGCGTTCGATCTATCAATCTACTACAATTTACCTCACATCCGTTTGCCTACCTTGAGGCGCCATACCCCAGAAGGGATTGACAACCCCTTTAACACATCAGGTTGTAAGGTGTTGTTATTTGTGTGCAGGTGTTGCTTACGTTGTGTTGCTTGGTTCTCCCACTGGAAAATACCTACCGTCGCTGTGCTACATCATCCTTCCCTCTCCAGGGAAATAGCGACGTAGTTCCAGCTACCATAGTGGCCATGGTTGTGCGCCACGCACATGTCCTTGCCTCCTCCCTTGTTGAGAGATAGGAGAAGGCCTTAGGTGGGCTAGACTTTAGACTGTAGCATTGCGCCATAAGTGAACAGTGCTCTTTTCTATCCCCTTTTCTTTTCTGCTTTACATTTTCTTGGGTGTTTTGCATTTAGAATTCATACCAAATAAGTTTAGTCGACTAAGAAACTTGTTACATAAATATTAGTCATTATTTTGGAGAGGCCCGCAATGTTTCAAGTCAAAAGGAAAATACATAAACATTTGTTTATTTTGAAAATGGTATTTTTTTGTTGTTTTCGAACCACTTTATATTTTACTAGAGATTAATTGGTGAGTCAAATGATGTTGGTTCAACATGTTAAAAGATCAGGGGAATTTATACTAGAATTTGAACATTTTAGTTTTCTACTTTGGAGAAATAAATATTTGACTTGCAATTTAAATTTGAATTTGACTTTGATTTTTGGACAAGTGGCAAGTTGCATAGTAATCATGATGACATGGCCACCATTAGGGGGGGTTACTATGGCAAGATTCTCGAGGTGTTACAAATATCCTCTACTACAACAAATCTCGTCCCGAGATTTAGGAGGTAGAGTAAGGGGGAAAGTTCTGGTTACGTAATTCTAACGGATCTTCTTGTCCTTGGTTGTTCTTCTCAAAGTAGTTGATCCCACTCGTTGATGTCTTCAGTTCTGTGCATCCATGCATCATGATGAAGTTGTCGTCCTTCCTTCAGGATCTTCTCTGTACTTATGAAGGGATAAGAGGGAAAACTCTATAAGGATGGATGTTAAAAAGATTGAGCATCAGACGGTTAACTCAGGGGAAGAAGCATAAAGTATCTCTCGGGTTGATTACATGAAACACACCGAGAGCTTTCTAAGAGGGTACAAAAGTTTCAAACGGGTTAGCAATCGTTTGATGCCTGAAGTAGAGTGTGAATGGGGGGTTCAGAGCAATGAGAGTAAGTATTGCGTCTGATACCAGAATAGATCACTAGGAAGGTGGCTCGTGAATTACCTAACAATCCACGCGCAAGAAATAACTTTGGAGATAGGGATATACAGAAGAGTCAGGTTTTGATCCTATGAAACTGTGGGTTATGGGCCCACTATGTGGGTTAAAAGCAGAAAGGGGGCTGATAGCAAGGCATGTCAGAGGATAGACTGTCATTTATGTTGGCAACAACGTTGGTACCAAGGGCGAGGGACGAAGAGAACCATTTTCTTGCTCGTTAGGACGAGGCAGACCAATAGGCAAAGTTCTCGTCCGCCGGTGGTTATCGAAATGTTATCAACAATAGTAACAGGTTCTTGATGACAGAGTTGTACACCGAGGTGTTTACCTAAGTAGGGAAATATTACTGCTTATACCATATAGATCACAAGAAAGGTTAAACAAAACAATGGAAAGGAAGATGCAATTATCATATGAAATAGAACAATGGAAAGGAAAATGTGTTTAAACACATATTTCACGAGTATAACCTTCCCAAGGACAAGCAAAGCATGATATCCATGCCAAGATAGAAGTATAAAACCATTTAGGTAAGGGGTGAGGAGTTTCATGACATTACCCATAGAATGGTGTTTGGATAATTTGATAAATAATATTTAGCATTGTGCTTCAAATGTTCTTATTGAAGGTCGGAGTACCACAGACATGCTTTGAGATAGCATTGACATGATCATTAGGTAAAGGTCAGTCTTTGGATACACAAATGATCCATCGGAAACAACTTATAAAATATGTCGGACAATTTTAACAAGGAAATAATGAGGATGGGGCCGACGGGCTCAGCAACAATTCATCGAGGGGGCAAGGAGGGTATTTGTCATCATGAATTCGATTGATAACCTAGAAGAGCTCAGAATGTTGATGATGATCACAACATATTTGTCGAGAGGTTTCATGAAGATGTAATTGATCGGCGATGACATCAATTCAAAGGAATGATGAAGCGAAAGGTTATGGGAACCACGGGTATGACACAAACTCGAAATCAAGCTTGCTATTCAAGACAAAATGATATGACGAGGAAAATCGATGTAGGCTTAGCTCATCGTCGAAAATTGTTCTTCGGGAAGAAGGATCAGGTAGCACAGTTAAAATTTATCACGATAGTGATATAACCGATCGGCCTAAGAATGACTTGAAGGATTATTAAACTAGTAAGCAACGGAAATTACTTAGAGTTGTTGAATCTGAGTGCGGGATCGATTCTCTTATCGGTGTTCTCGAGTGACTGATAACTTAGAACCCGGGGGGAAATCTAAAATTGGTGAGAAGTAATACTAGATGAATACTCACAGGAAGCAACTCAGTTATTTGATATTCTTGCGATACCAGGGGTAATACTCGAAGGTAGATCGTATTAGAGTTTGGACATGTGTATTGATATGCGGAAGGCAAGCACTTCAACTTGTCCGAGAAAGGGGATCAAAGAAGACAATCTTGGTTGGAACCATGATTGCAAAGGCCAAAATCACAAACACAGGATCAAATTATACCAAGGGAATAATTATTGTTATGAGAAGCTTCCATGATAAGATCTACATCGTTTCCATGGGCATGAACACAAAGTTCAAGGTCGACTCCCCCTTCTCCAGTGCACAACATTTCATTCACTTCCCGCTTTCAAAAAGTTGTAGCATTGAAATTTCATCTGACGATAAGCCAGTAGAGTATAACCCGCATTACTTTCGAGTTCACAAAGAATTAGGGAAGGCATAGGTTCAACCCATCGGGGCATCTTAGGAACATATAACGCAAGCTTCAGGAGTAAATTATATCAGCTCAAAAGCAGAGCATGGTTCACAAAATTAGATGATAGAATTTACCAAAGGCATTATGTGTGAGGGGAAGAACTCCCAAGGTTAATAATATTAAGGACATTGTCGGATAATAATACAACCAAGGATATGGTAGTCCATAAAGGATCTGATGTGAGTATCGATACTCAAGTAGAAGAAGGAAGAATGCAAATGCATCAGATTATAGATATATCTGGATAACTTCAAAGCTTGAATACAAAGGAATTACGATTTTCAAATCAGAAGAATAGAAGTAGAGGCTCTGATCAAAAGGTAATTGAGTTGTATCGATATGGATCGACAATCAATCAAGGTTTGATTTGCCAAGAACAAGCTCATGTTCGAAGTGATGTCTGAGTCAGAAGGATGAATGCTAGGATCTGATTGAGGATTGCGAGCATTCGCAACCTATTGGATCAAGGGATGGACAAGACTCAAAATGATAGCAACAGAGGATGTCAACGGAGATTACTAGAAATATGGAATTAACCATAATGCAGGCACGCAAGACTTTCAAGAGTAATATGCTTCTAATGATTTCAGAAGATCGAATAGTATTTCGAAGGATTTTGTGAAACACATGAAGAACTAGGGATGAGTGGAAACTCGGTAAATGCGAGGAATTATTTGTAGGGGTATTCATGTGGCATAGAACTGTAAGGCAGTAGGCACAAAGTATTCTCAGAACAATAGGGAGGATTTCAGGGTATCTTGTAATAACAAGATCAATGGAGGAATGATTGTATGAATGACAAGTGTACGTGGTAATCCATAGGGGTTTATCGATGGAAGGGTATTGCAAAAGCGATGAGTACAAGTCTCAAGAGAACATCGGAGAGTATCTTCGGAATTTTTTGGTGTAGCAAGCGATCATCTGGACTGAAGGAGCTCTCCGGGAGAAAGTATTTTCGAGAACCTAAAGTTAGATTTTAGCAAAATCATTTAACCCGAATAGAAGGGAGATCAGAATCCCAAAGTATAGATGAGGAATAAAAGATCCTAACACCACCCAATGGCGACGTGGGCCCATAAGCCACACAACCATGTTAGTAAAAGTTTTTCAAGGACTAGACTCAACTTTGGCAAGGAGTGTGGAAAGGGGAGTCCTACAGACAGTTGGCTCTGATACGAACTTGTGATGCCCCGATTCAATCGTACACTAATCATACATGCAAATATGTACGATCAAGATCAGGGACTCACGGGAAGATATCACAACACAACTCTAGACACAAATTAAAATAATACAAGCCTTATATTACAAGCGAGGGGCCTCAAGGGCTCGAATATATCAGCTCGAATACACAAGAGTCAGCGGAAGCAACAATATCTGAGTACAGACATAAGTTAAACAAGTCTGCCTTAAGAAGGCTAGCACAAAAGAAACATGGTCGAAAAGGCAAGGCCTACAGCCTGGGAGCCTAC
The DNA here is from genome assembly GCF_002162155.2 of Triticum dicoccoides. Classification (NCBI taxonomy): domain Eukaryota; kingdom Viridiplantae; phylum Streptophyta; class Magnoliopsida; order Poales; family Poaceae; genus Triticum; species Triticum dicoccoides. The sequence goes on along the minus strand of NC_041392.1, from coordinate 210,256,354 downwards.
TAACTACTCCTGGTCGTCGACGGCCTCCACGTAGTAGTAAGCACCCTCGTGGTAGTAGTGGTAGTCGGCAGCGGGGGCAGCGGTCTCAGGGGATCCATCATCTGGTTGCATCAAATGGATATGGGGGGGGGGCGGACAGAAAGCAAAACAAACATGAGTACTCATCCGAAGTACTCAACAAGCAAGGATCTACACTACATATGCAACATTATCCAAGGAAGGCTGTATATGTGGACTAGACTGCAGAAATGCCAGAATTGAGGGGAGGGCCTAGTCCTATCGAAGACTAGCATCTTCAGCATCCTCAAGCATCTTTCGACATTTAGAAGAGTACAGATAAACATAATGTAAAGTAGTAGTAGTGTCACCAACCTCTTCTAGAGATCCTTCCTCGACTCCCTGTGAGAAAGCAATCCCAGAGCCATAATATCCATTTCTCATCTCAAGTATCCAATTCTTGTTGTATCGACCGGGATACAACTCCGAGTGTCCGTCACCGTAGGACATGCTATCGATAGTTGTTTTCTTCCCTGGAGGGGTGCACCAACTTACCCAACACGCTCGATCAACTCCGGTCGGACACACCATCAGGTCATGACCGCCATCGGCTGATCAACACACCGTAGTCCTACATAGGCTCAACAGAGAGGCTAGCACGCCGGTCCACATCCTAAATGTGAAGGGGTCATGGGCCAATCGTCCTTTGCAATCCTGCGTGTTGCGAACGTGGCCGGTGAGCAGACCTAGCCTCCTTATACAAGTGCAGGCTTAACCAATCCAACCCGGCGCGCGCCACTCAGTCGCTGACGTCAGTGAGCTTTCGGCTGATACATATGATGCAGAGTGCCCATACTTATTCTCGTGTGGTGGTCAGTGCAAAAAAGGTGAGAGGCCTACTCGAATCAAATATCCAAACCGTTAGTGTCTTGGGTATGCGTGGTAAGGAGCAGAGACTCACGATCGATGTGACCCCATCGCCCCGTCTCGAGGACTCGCGACAAGGGCTAAGAATGCCCGGCCACGCCTCATAATTATCTCGCGGGCACCTTCCAGATCAATGATACGTCTCCAACGTATCTATAATTTTTGATTGTTCCATGCTATTATATTACCTGTTTTGGATGTTTAATGGGCTTTAATATACCTTTTTATATTATTTTTGGGACTAACCTACTAACCAAATGTCGAGTGCAAATTGCTGTTTTTGCCTATTTCAGTGTATCGCAGAAAAGAAATATCAAACGGAATCCAAACGGAATGAAACCTTTGGGGGAGTTATTTTTGGAACAAATGTGATCCAGGAGACTTAGAGTGGACGTCAAGAAAGAAGCGAGGAGGCCACGATGCATGAGGGCGCACCTAGGGGGTAGGCATGCCTCCCACCCTCGTGGGCCCCTTGCAGCTCCACCGACCTACTTCTTCCTCCTATATATACCCATATACCCTGAAAACATCCAGGAGCACCACGAAACCCTATTTCCACCACCGCAACCTTCTGTACCCGTGAGATCCCATCTTGGGGCCTTTTTTGGCGCTCCGCCGGAGGGGGAATTGATAACCCACAAGTATAGGGGATCGCAATAGTTTTCGAGGGTAGAGTATTCAACCCAAATTTATTGATTCGACACAAGGGGAGCCAAAGAATATTATCAAGTATTAGCAGCTGAGTTGTCAATTCAACCACACCTGGAAACTTAATATATGCAGCAAGGTATTTAGTAGAAAAGTAATATGATAATAATGGTAATAGTAGAAAAGTAATATTTTTGGGTTTTGTAGTGATTGTAACAATGGCAACGGAAAAGTAAATAAGCGAAGAACAATATATGAAACGCTCGTAGGCATTGGATCGGTGATGGAGAATTATGTCGGATGCGATCGATCATGCAACAATTCTAACATAGGGTGACACAGAACTAGCTCTAGTTCATCAATGTAATGTAGGCATGTATTCCAAATATAGTCATACGTGCTTATGGAAAAGAACTTGCATGACATCTTTTGTCCTACCCTCCCATGGCGGCGGGGTCCTATTAGAAACTAAGGGATATTAAGGCCTCCTTTTAATAGAGTACCGGACCAAAGCATTAACACATAGTAAATACATGAACTCCTCAAACTACGGTCATCACCGGTAATGGTCCCGATTATTGTTACTTCGGGGTTAACGGATCATAACACATAATAGGTGACTATAGAATTGCAAGATAGGATCAAGAACTCACATATATTCATGAAAACATAATAGGTTCAAATCTGAAATCATGGCACTCGGGCCCTAGTGACAAGCATTAAGCATAGCAAAGTCATAGCAACATCAATCTCAGAACATAGTGGATAATAGGGATCAAACCTTAACAAAACTAACTCGATTACATGATAAATCTCATCCAACCCATCACCGTCCAGCAAGCCTACGATGGAATTACTCACGCACGACGGTGAGCATCATGAAATTGGTGATGGAGGAAGGTCGATGATGACGATGGCAACGGATTCCCTCTCCGGAGGCCCGAACCAACTCCAGATTGGCCCTCCCGAGAGAGTTTGGGGCTTGGCGGTGGCTCTGTATCGTAAAACGTGATGAATCCTTCTCTTTGATTTTTTTCTCCCCGAACACGAATATATGGAGTTGGAGTTGAGGTTGGTGGAGCATTAGGGGGCCCACGAGGCAGGGGGCGCGCCCAGGGGGTAGGCGCCCCCTCCCTCGTGGATAGGGTGTGGGCCCCATGACGTGGATTCTTATTCCAGTATTTTTTATATATTCCAGAAATAATCTCCGTTAATTTTCAGGTCATTCCGAGAACTTTTATTTCTGCACAAAAATAACACCATGGCAATTCTACTGAAAATAGCATCAGTCCGGGTTAATTCCATTCAAATCATGCAAGATAGACTCCAAAACAAGGGCAAAAGTGTTTGGAAAAGTAGATACGACAGAGACGTATCAACTCCTCCAAGCTTAAACCTTTGCTTGTCCTCAAGCAATTTAGTTGATAAACTGTAAGTGATAAAGAAATTTTTTCACAAACTTTGTTTGCTCTTGTTGTTGTAAATATGTAAAGCCGGCATTAAAGTTTTCAGCAAATATTATGAAGTAACCATATTCACAATAACATTTAGGTCTCATGTTTACTCATATCAATGGCATAATTTGCTAGCGAGCAATAATAAAAAATCTCGGATGACAACACTTTCTCAAAACAATCATGATATGATATAACAAGATGGTATCTCGCTAGCCCTTTCTGAGACTGCAAAACATAAATCCGGAGCACCTTTAAAGATCAAGGACTGACTAGACATTTTAATTCATGGTAAAAGAGATCTAGTCACAGTCATACTCAATGTAAACTAACAGCAATATATGCAAATGACAGCGGCACTCTCCAACTGGTGTTTTTTAATAAGAGGATGATGACTCAACATAAAAGTAAACAGATAAGCCCTTCACAGAGGGAAGCAGGGATTTGTGGAGGTGCCAGAGCTCGATTTTGAAATAGATATGAATAATATTTTGAGCAGTATACTTTCATTGTCAACATAACAACCGAGAGAACTCGATATCTTCCATGCTACACACATTATAGGCAGTTCCCAAGCAGAATGGTAAAGTTTATCCTCCCCCACCACCAACAAGCATCAATCATTGGCTCGCCTGAAACAACGGGTGCCTCCAACTAACAACAATCCTGGGGGAGTTTTGTTTGCAATTATTTTGATTTGATTTGAGAATGGGACTGGGCATCCCGGTGACCAGCAATTTTCTCGTGAATGAGGAGCGGAGTCCACTCCTCTTGAGAATAACCCGCCTAGCATGGAGGATACAGACAACCCTAGTTGATACATGAGCTATTCGAGCATACAAAACAGAATGTTTATTTGAAGGTTTAGAGTTTGGCACATACAAATTTACTTAAACGGCAGGTAGCTACCGTGTATAGGTAGGTATGGTGGACTCATATGGAATAACTTTGGGGTTTATGGAATTGGATGCACAAGCAATATTCCCGCTTAGTACAAGTGAAGGCTAGAAAAAGACTGGGAAGCAACCAGCTAGAGAGCGACAATAGTCATGAATATGCATTAAAATTAATCGACACCAAATGCAAGCATGAGTAGGATATAATGCACCATGAACATAAATATCATAGAGGCTATGTTGATTTTGCTTCAACTACATGCGTGAACATGTGCCAAGTCGAGCCACTAGAATCGTTCAAAGGAGGATACCACCCTATCATACCACATCACAACCATTTTAATAGCATGTTGGCATGCAAGGTAAACCATTATAAACTCCTAGCTAATTAAGCATGGCATAAGCAACTATAATCTCTAATTGTCATTGCAAATATATTTCTTTCATAATAGGCTGAATCAGGAACGATGAACTAATCATATTTACAAAGACAAGAGAGGTCGAGTTCATACCAGCTTTTCTCATCTCAATAAGTTCATCATATAATCATCATTCACTACAAAAAAATACACTTCCATGATGATACGTGTTTGTCACAGTAGGTCGCGTTTTCTGTCATGCATGTACATCCATGACAAATTTATGACAGAATCAAGATAGTCATACCTGTGTTGTGTAGAAGTGTTCCATGACATTGCCAAAATTATCATCACGGAAGTGTCCACTTCCATGACGATAAATCGCGCGTCACAGAAGTGCTTTCGTCAAGGGTGACCGACACGTGGCATCCACCGTAACGGAACACCGTTAAGCTATCGAGTCGGATTTTTGATCCGATAACCCGTTAACAGCCACGATCAATGCTGATTTTCCACGTGTAAAATTCTCATTGGCTGACGGATCCACGCGCCAGTTCCGCGTTGGCACAGGTGTCACTCATCCAACGGTCGAGATGGGCCTATGATATGTTGACACGTGGACCGGCCCAAAAGTGGCCTACAAAGTTTAAATGGGCCGACCCAACCGAAGTCCCATAAGATTTAGCGGACCATAATGGGCCGGCCCAGCTAAAGGCCCACAAAATTTAGCGGACCATAATGGGCCGGCCCAGTTAAAGGCCCACACGATTTTGCAGACCATAATGGGCCGGCCCAGCTAAAGGCCCACAAGATTTTGCGGATCACAATGGGCTAGCCCAGCTAAAGGCCCACAATATTCCACAGACCATAATGGGCCGGCCCAGCTAAAGGCCCAACATTCTCTGTCAAATCGGCCCATCAACGGACTGTCCTAAACTTGTCATCAATGCGGCCCATGGTCACTTCTGGCCCGTTAATAGTCCGCTAAGTAATTGGGCTGAATTACGGCTCGGTGTATTTCCGGCCTGTTAAAGGTCCGGCTTCATTTGGGCCCATTTACAGGTCATCAAAACTTTCAGCCCATAAACGACCGTGAAGGATTTGGGTCATATTCGGCCATGTCTGACATTCGGCCTGTTAGAGGCCCACTATAGCTTTGGGCCACTTTCGGCCTATTGTCATTTTCGGACTGTTAACGCGGGACGTAAACCATAGGCCATATGTGGCCCAACGTCATATCGGGCCCATTAACGGCCCATATAAAAATGACAATAATCTAGCCCGACCGAAGTTCCGGCCTGTTAAAGGCCCGTGTATTAGGTCGACGCATTTACGGCCCGTCCGAATTTTGGCCTGTCAAAGATCCGCATCGTAAATGGGCCACCATTTTGGCCTGCTAAGTATAGTGGGTTATTTGGCACAATCAGGGCCCAATCTCACTTTCGGTCTATTAAAGGCCCATGTTTTTTATGGGCTCGAGATATTTACACCTGTAAACGGCCTATTTTTACTGAGGGCCCAAATTATGTTTAGGCCTGTTAAAGGCCCACTATGGGCACATGCCTACCAGAAAAATATGAAAGCTTATGCTGATTTAGGCCCAGATATTTTTAGTGGGCTACATGCCAATTTCGGCCGGTAATCGTTTTTAGCCCAATTGGAATGGGCCCGACGATTGTTGGCATGTTGGGCTCCTATGAAGCTTTCGGCAGAATACATTACTAAGATAAACCTACACTATATAAAAATAGCGTCATAATTACTGCAGCCTGAGGCAGCATCATAAATGTTGTATCAGAACAAAATAAATTCCAACCATACAACAAAAGGCCTGTTGGCATAAAGTTTAGTATCCTTCCAGATAAAAGCACCATCAGATGTATAGAAGAACAGATCATTTGACCTGAGTGCTAATGTTTCAGGCTGTAGAATCTGATGGAGCAGCACGATCTCCACCTTTTTCCGCCATTGCTCTTGAACAACGAAGTGAATGTCTGATAGTCTGGTTTCAAAACCATTCATATCTTGATGACATTTCTCAACCACTATTCTTGTTTCCGAAACAACGTCCATTAGGGATTGGACTTGTGTCTGGAGCACAGATATATCACTCTGTCTAGCAGGAAGATTTTGTTCAGTAGGCGATTTGGACGAGGTTACCTTGACAACCAACCCAGAATTACGCAGGAAGGTGCTTTTTGCACTGTTAGTGGAGAGATACTGACGCACTGCATCAAGAGGTGACATTGTGCCTGTAGTAGCCTCGTCACCTTCAGGTGGTTGTGGCTGTTCAATCATTTGTTCCATAGCTTCCTGAAAGTTTGAACTTGTAGATTAGTGTACCAGATAAGTTACTAATGAGACAAAAACAAACAAAGTAGGTTAAACGTTTATACATAATTTGTTTTGGTGAACTACTGTAATACATTAGCATGTATTGTAGTGCCAACTACATAAGAAAATCACTTTCGGAACATATGTCCATGTAGCATGCCTACTGTATTGTCTATTTCCTCACATTCGTTGACATCTAAGGATAAAGAGACATGGTTTAAAGTAGGATGAACATAGTATGACATCATTCATATCATGGGCAAACAGATATAAAACAAACATGCTATTTTATCATTGCGTGCGCACGCGAACATAATAACTAGATTATAGATCAAGACCAAAAGAATATCCTTCATCTCTTTTAAACCATGTAAGGTGAAATGATACGTTAAGACAACTGTGAATAAAAGTGAACAGAGTAACTGACATTGGCTGCAAACCAAGTAGTTAAATGAACACATCACAGTACCAATCAGTTGAAGGCAGGAGGAGTAAGGACTTACAACAACGGCTTGAACTGGTGTGCTCATGCCCTTCATCTTGGTGGTGTGGCAATCCTTGAAGATTTGCACTGCATTCGGTTCAGGTTCTTTTTGGTCCGCATGGGCTTTCCTCTGTATTTGGAACAAGTCAATATAGATACGATAATATGGCACACAAAAAAGAAGGAAGTAGCAGCTATTTACAAGAGCCTCGCAGTGTGGAATATAGCTATGAGATCCTGTTGTCTGTTGGAATTTCACTTTAGAACGGTTGGTTTTGTTCTTCAAACAGTTAGCCTAGAAGAAGATACACTTGTAAGGCACATACATAAATACAAGTTCAATATGAGGTCTGATCAAATACATATAGCCTACCTAATACTTTAGATCAGACCAGTGTTTAACGAGGGTTGTCCAGTCTTCATCTGTAATATATTCCACTGGAGATGTTTGGGCGATTTCATTGTTAGCCTTGCCTTCAAAGTGAGATTTTCTAAGGTGGTACCGATACTGTCGCAGAGCAGACTGAAAAACATGAGTGCATGCTTGTTTAGTTGCATCATCTTTCGGATCCAACTTGAACCTCATCTGTTGAAAAAAGAATGTGAGTTTTATTAGGAGGAAGCTAGAAAGTATTGGACAACGCAAGACAATATTACTAATTGCGATAAATAACATTACTTACGGATAAATGGTCAAGGAAGGTGTTAAACTGGGTATTGTCTTTCTCATTCCTGTCCTGGGTCCATGTTGGGAGGATACGTGCAACACACCTAACGGCAACTGTTGCCTCTGATACTAACTTGGCTGACTCTGTAGCATCACGTGGCCTTTTTAAACCTGCCTCAAAATGGATCTCCATTCTTCCTCCTTTAGATTTTGTTAATCTGTCAAGCATTATCCCTGATGTCTGTTTCCGCTTGCGCCGTGGTGCTAGTTCAACAACGAATATGGAAAGTGTTAGTGTACATCAAACCGTGAGAGTACATATAAAGGAGCATGCAACTACAACTTGACACGGTCAGGTACCGTCTTGGTGTTGATGCTCATGAGGTTCATCTGATCTTGCCAAGTCCTGTTGTGTCAGCAGTGCTTCGGAAGTAGTGTTAGGTGTGAAGGCAGCTTGGGAACTGGCCAGTTCCGGAGCAAACGAACGAGTAACTGGTTGAGATGCTGGTACAGTTGAAGCGGATGCTGCAGCTGGTGGAGCAGGTGATACTGTGTTTGTAGATTTAGCCGGTGGACTTCGACCTTCTACTGCACTATAAGTACCAGCAGAATCTCAACGACAGAACCTTTTCCGTTTCACCCGACGAGTAACAACACTCCCTACTCTATTATTTTCCTTGCTCTTTTTTGACTTTGCCATGTCAAGCTGTACCCACAACACAAAAGAATAAAATCACTCTTCAAAACTCATTGATGCATGATACAGACAAGCAATACTTTGATGTAAGACAACCGTATGAGGATGGAATATGTAAGAAAAACAGGACGACATGACATATTCACAGCTACGATGTGCAAACTAAGCAGAAGGATTTTCAAGAAAATAGAAGTAATGCAAGCTAGACACCATATGAAAGATGCAACCAATATTACTCTGCCAAGTTAAAAGTGTCTTGTCATAAGTGGCAATTCGAAAAATTAGAAGCAGTACAACATAGAAATCAATGTAAGATGCAACCACTATCAAACTGCCATGTTAAAAGCGTCCAATCATGAGTGACTAATGCGGGATACACAACAGCAGTACTTTGATGTAAGAACATGGTATGATAGATAGATGAAGTGTATTCTAGACACAGAAAGCCATGTCATATGCACATGTATAACATATAAACTTAGCAGGTGCAATTTAATCAAAATAGAAGAAATACAGGGTAGACAACATATGCAACATGAAACGAATTATCACACTGTCAACTTAGAGCAAGCACCTGCGATGGTGGAGTATGGGAGATGGACTCATCATGTAGACTTGGGACTTCAACTTCATTAGTAGTAGCAGTGGCAAATCTAGAGAATCTCTATTTGCGTAGGTGCGGAGGACCACCAACATCCCCTAACTTACTCTTTTCCTTCCTATTGTCTGATATTGCCTTATGAAGTCAAAACCACAAGAAGATGAATAAAATTAGCTCTGCATAACTGGTTGATGCATGATACAGACGAACACTACTTTGATGTAAGGCAAGCACAAGATAGGAGGATGGAATATATAGAAAAAAGACAGTGTTTCATATTCACACGTACGATAGGAGGATGGGATATGTATGAAAAAACAGTAAGCGGAAGGCATTTCAACAAAATTAGAAGAAATGAAAGCTAGACACCATATGAACATGCAACTAATATCACTCTGTCAGGTAAAAAGTGTCTCGTCGTAAGTGCCATTTCAAGAAATTAGAAGCAGTACAAGCTAGAAGACAATGCAAGATGCAACCTACATCACAGTCCCAAGTTAAATGTGTCTTATGGGTAAGTGATCATTGCAGGTATAAGTTGTAAGCTACGCAGATGCAATTCAACATAATCAGAAGCAATACAAACTAGACATCATACGGAAAATGCAACCACATATAACAGTTCCAAGTAAGAGAAAGCACCTGTGATGGTGGAGTAGGGGAGATGTGCTCATCATATACACGTATGTTCTAGAAACAGGAACACGTGTCATATTCACAGGCATTATGTGTAAAGTAAGCAGATGCAATTCAAGTTACAAGCAATACAAGATAGACATCATACGCAACATGCAACCACATATAATAGTGTCAAGTTAGAGGAAGCACCTGTGATGGTGGAGTAGGGGAGATGTGCTGATCATCTACACAGCTACGTTGACTGTCCAGCCTTGTGTTGTCTTGCGAATCTTGTTGGGAGGATGGCGGGGTAGAATCTGTAGAGACCCCCTGTTTAAGGTGCTCCGAAGGACCACCATCATCCACTGCCGGACTAATTTCCTTCAACTGTAATGATTTTGCATTTTGAAGTCAAACCGATAAGAAAAAGGACTAAAATTCGCTCTTCAGAACTCATTCATGCATGATACTAATGAACACTACTCGGATGAAAGGCAAACACATGATGCAAGGATGGAATATGTATGAAAAACAAGATGGTGTGACATATTCACACCTATGATGTGGTAACTAAGCAGAAGGCATTTCAACAAATTAGAAGCAGTGCAAGCTAGACACCATATGAAAGATGCAACCAATATCACTCTGCCAAGTTCAAACTGTATGGCGTTTCAACAAATTAGAAGTAGTACATGCTAGAAATCATATGCAAGACACAACCAATATCACAGTGGCGACTTAAAGGTGCCTTATCATAAGTGACTGATGCGGGATATGCAAGAATAGTAGTCTGATGTAGAAACATGAACACATGTCATATTCACAGGCATTATGTGTAAAGTAAGCAGATGCAATTCAACAAAGTTAGAAGCAATACAAGCTAGACATCATACGCAACATGCAACCACATATAATAGTGCCAAATTAGAGCAAGCACCTGTGATGGTGGAGTAGGGGAGATGTGCTCATCATCTACACAGCTACGTTGACTGTCTAGCCTTGCTGTCTTGCGAATATTGTTGTGAGGTCATACCGACAAGAAAAAGGAATATCATTCGCTCTTCAGAACTCATTCATGCATGATACTGACGAACACTACTCTGATGAAAGGCAAAGTCATGATACGAGGATGGAATATGTATGAAAAAATGGACGGCTTGACATATTCACACCTATGATGTGGTAACTAAGCAGAAGGCACTTCAACAAATTAGAAACACTTCAAGACACCATATGAAAGGTGCAATCAATATCACTCTACCAAGTTAAAACTGTCTCGTCATAGGTGGCGTTCATCAAACTAGAAGCAATACATGTTAGAAATCATATTCAAGACGCAAACCAATATCACACTGCCAACTTAAAGGTGTCCCATCATAAGTGACTGATGTAGGATTCACAAGAAGAGTAGTTTCATGTAAGAACATGGTGTTATAGACAGATATAGTATGTACCAAAAATAGGAAAGCGTGTCATATTCACATGTATCATGTGTAAGCTAAGCAGATGCAGTTTACACTAATTAGGAGCAATACGAGCTAGACACCATATGCAACATGCAACCAGATATCACACTGCCAAGTTAGAGCAAGCACCTTGGATGGTGGAGTAGGGGAGCGGAGACTTGGACCTTGTAATGCACTATCAGTACAAGGAGAATCGGTATAGATGCTCCATTTACATTGCTGCAGAGGACCACCATCATCGCCTTCCTTACTCTTTTCCTTCTCTTTCTTGATTTTGCCTTGTCAAGTCAAACCCACAAGAAAAAGGAATAAAATTTGCTCTTCAGAACTCATTGATGCATGATACTGACGAACACTACTTTCATGTAAGGCAGCCGCATGATAGGAGGATGGAATATGTATGAAAAACAGGACGGCGTGACATATTGACATGTATGATGTATAAAGTGTAAACTAAGCACAAGGTGCTTGAACTTGTTAGAATCGATGCAAGCTAGAAACCATATGAAAGATGAAACCAATATCACTCTGCCAAATTAAAAGGGTGCCCTAACAAATGTAGTTGACCAAATTAGAAGCAATACATGGCAATAGGCTAGAAATAATATGCAATATGCAACGAATAAAGGTGACTCATCGTACGTGATTGATGCAGGATACAGAAGAGAGGTAGTTTCATGTAAGAACAAGGTTAACACATAGATGTAGTGTGTACCAAAAATAGGAAGGCATGTCATATTCACAGGTATAGTGTGTAAACTAAGTAGATGCAATTTACCCTAATTAGAAGCATTACAAGATAGAAACCATATGAAACATGCAACCACATATCACACTGCGAAGTTAGAGCAAGCACCTGTGATGGTGGTGTAGGGGAAGTGCTGTCTTCAGGTACAAAGCTATGTTCAATATCTTCATTTAGGCTTGCCGTTTCTTGAGAATCATGTGGAGAGGATGAAATTGCATTCTTTATAAGAGTATTGCGTCTCATATTTACCCACGCGCATTACTGTCTCATCATAAGCGATAGACGCAGGATACACAAGAACAGTAGTTTGATGTAAGAACATGATGTGATAGGCAGATGTAGTATGTACCAAAAACAGGAAGGCGTGTCATATTCACATGTATAATGTGTAATCTAAGGAGATGAAATTTAACAAATTAGGAGCATTGATGAGGGATACACAAGAAAAGTAGTTTGATGTAAGAACATGGTTAATAGAAAGACGTAGTATGTACCAAAAACAGGAAGGCATGTCATATTCACAGGTATAATGTGTTAACTAAGCAGATGCAATTTACCCTAATTAGAAGCATTACAAGGTAGACACCATATGCAACATGCAATCACATATCACACTGCCAAGTAAGAGCAAGCACCTGCGATGGTGGTGTGGGGGAATTGCGGTGATCAACTAGAGAGCTACGTTGACTATCTTCATTTAGCCTTGCTGTTTCTTGAGAATCATGTGGGGAGGATGACACTGCACTCTTTAAACGAGTAGGGAGTCTCACAGTAACCCACTCGGGTGACTGTCTCATCATAAGTGATTGACGAGGGATACAAAAGAGCATTAGTTTGATGTACGAACATGGTTAATAGACATATGTAGTATGTATCAAAAACAGGAAGGCATGTCATTATCAAAGATATAATGTGTAAAGTAAGCAGATGCAATTTAACCAAATTGGAAGCAATACAAGCTAGACACCATATGCAACATGCAACCACATTTGACAGCGCGAAGTTAAAGCAAGCACCTGGGATGGTTGTGTGTGGCAATTGAGATCATCAACTGCAGAGCTTCGTTTACTGTCTCCAACTGCTGACACTGCACCCATTAGAGCGCTGAAACGCTTAGTGCTTATCTTCGAATTACACTGGAGCGACTTCTGTCTTTTCTTTTCTGCATTCATCAACATTGCTTCAGAGTCTGAAATACCCATGCATAAAAAACAATAGTGTGAGTATGGGTGAAGTGTGTGCACAATTAGTACAATGTAAAGGTAGCAGATAGCAGGTCGGTGAGAAATAAATGACGGGAGACATATGCTAGCTCTACAACATGCATGGCACACTAAATTACTATAGGATTCTATGAAAATAATAGTCGACTGAAAGAAAATAGGTCATTCCACTTTTTCTGCACCGTCCAATGTACAAACAACGGGCAGATCACCTTCATCTACCTCCAGCCAGTCAGTGTTGACAATCTTCCTCGAAACGCCAGTGACCACCGGCCCAGTATTCCTCCCCTGCCTGCGCCCTCCCCTCGACCTCACCGCACCGCCGTGCTTGGCACCGCCCCCCGGCCATCCATTCAAGCCCCGTCGACCTCCAGATCAGGCACAAGCAGCTCCTGCGCCCCACACCCCTATGATAGACACCGATGCGCCGCTTCCCCGGGGAACAGGTGGACTAGGTGCTCTGCGCTCCTAAGCGGGTGCTACTTCTTTTAATTGCGGTTCGACTGACCATGAATTGAAATCCAAGAGGGCTATTGACCTCTAGCAAAGGTGAAATAGTAAAAGGGAGGAAACCTTGTGCATTTAGTATCACGAAGAAGATGCAGTAAGAAGCGCTCAACTAGTTTCTTTCGTGGGATCAATACGGTGTGAGCGAAGACGTAAGATTTGCATGAATAAAGGAAGAGGAGTACGTGATGTGTCCTCCTTCTGTTTTTTCGACGATCTTCTTATTGTTCGCCGGAAACCAAAAGTTTTGGAGGACGGTGCAGCCTTGGACGAACCCATGGCCAAGTTGTTGAGTGTGGTGCGGTGGCCGTCTATCGACGACGGGGAAGCAGATCCAAGGCGGCGAACGACGGCATAGCGGGAACAACTCTGGTGCGGTGGACGGTTGTGATAGTGGAGCCGCAGAAGTGAGGCGCAGGACGGTGTGGTCGGAGTGGTTCTGGTATGGCGCACGTCGGCGTCGTGGAGGCAGCTCTGCCTTGGCTTTAGCTGCTAAGTCCTTGAGGGCGTTGCGGTTGCGGTTGCATTGGACGATGACGTCGGGGTACCGGCTCCGGCGTGATGGAGGAGGGCGGCGGTGGATTGGCCCCTATGGGGTGGAGGACGGAGGAGGCTGGGGTTTCACGGCTGGTGGAGAGGGCGTTTTCGCGCCCACGGAGTATGAATGGGGAAACAGAAGGAGGCGGGGAACTAAGGGGGAACAATGTTTCTGTTTGAGACGCGCTTGTTTGAAATTTGGGGAAAGTTACAAACTTTGTCCCCATCTAAAATTTCGGACATATTGCGGGTTGGGGGTAGGACAGTCATGTCAGGTGTCCCAAATGTGGGCGGGATAGATTTCGGCCGAGCGCATGGGTAGGCGCCCACAGCGTATGAATGCTTCTTGGAGGCGGTTGAGACTGGCGTCTTGGTGAAGTTACAAACCTACCCCGGTTTAGACGTTTGGACATCGGGCCGATAGGCTATACGGGCCAGAGTCAGGACAGTAATTTCCTACCACCAAAACATTAGTCTCGCGCGGTTTCGGGTAACTAGAGGCCTATTTGGCGCTTTGTTCAATATTTGGGAGCAGAAGCATTAACGTTTTCAGTTCTCTTGAATTGAACTTTCAGGATTTGTCAAACTTCACAAATCTTTACTCTTGAAAATCCTAAAGCTACGATTATTTTGGAATGGAGGTGGTACATTTGAATATACATTGTACACGAGTATATATTAAAAAATATGCAACTTACCTCAGTTCGTGCATGGTTCCAGATATAATCTCCTTGGTTGCAAAAAAAAGTTAGATATGCGTATGAATATATATAGAATGTTCAAACTCACAACAAAGATTGATGCCCCCTTTTACATCTGATTTACAAATGCCATTATCTCGGGTTCAAATAGATGAATGCAGTTCCTATGAATTCGAATCTTCGAAACCACCTTTATGTTGAATTTGACATGTATTCTATTTCGTAGCTAGCAATTTGGAATGTATCCATGCAAGTGACAAATGTATAAAGTGCTTCACACTAACAACATGGAGTGCACTAATTAATGTTTATATATGAATTGCAAAAGCATCCATTGCCTGTATTTCAAACCGCTCTCACTCTATGGATCGATAATATGAAATAAACACATGCACATGCTAGAATTCAATAGAGTATGGGTGTCTGATAGACCGATTTTCGTCCATACGCAATTTGCAAAATTCATGATCTCATCCAAAAATAATAATGCCATTTATATTTTAATTTAATGCATAGAACCGCCTTTTACATGTAGATGCACTATGCCTCGCCCCGTTCTCACAAACGTGTTATATCTCTCTCTCTATCTAACGCATAAGTGCATACATTTTATATGCATCGGCATTTCTCTTTCACACATGCTCACAATCTCTCTCAGGGTGTCGGGGTGTCTCACGCACATTCTCTCTCTGTTTCTCTCTCTCTCTCTCTCTCTTTTTGACTACTATGTACCACTCTTTTCACTAATCTCAGTTGGAAAACACTATTTCTCTCACATGCATATATACACATGCACGGTCTCTACTAGCCCTCTATACGCACATATATGTGCCTACGTGTCTCCCACACACACATTATCTTTAGGCCTCTCTCGCACACATTGCCCCCCGACACACCTCTCTCTTAGTACTTGGCAGATATGATTTCATCATATCATTCGGTAGGATATCCCTGGCTGTTAGGCTGGATGGTAATGCGAGGCAAAGTTTTACCCTAGTTCGGATTGGACCCTTGCAGTTGAAGAAAGAGCCTACTCCTGGTATTGTATATTAGTGATAGGGGTGTGTACAAAGTACACGTGAATACCAGGCATTGTGCGTGTGTGTGTATACTATCGACGAACTAGCCCCCAAGCTTGTATAACATACTAAGGGCCTAGGGTTACAAATCATATATAGTCGGCTTATCACCAGTGGGGATAGAGTCCTCCGCGACTCTAGTAGCTTCGTGTTGTACGCCGAGTCCTCCACATGGGTCTTCGTATAACACGTCTCGGTCCAACCTATATGTGGCGCAGGATGGAACCGATCCATGAGTCTTCATGTTGACCCACCACAACTAGAAATGACATGCCCACCACACCACACACGCAATCGGCCACTAAGAAAATAAGCATATACAATAGTACAACGGTATCTAGCTCACGTTACGTCTCCATATTTTGTTGATGACACTGACGGACTTTGCATTTGATGCGTGCTCCGTATTTTGTTGACGACACTTACAGTCATTGTATTTGAAGCGAAAGCACGATATGGTCACTGGACTTCAGAATAAGCTCATCACGGTCACCACATACATTTTGTCGTGCTGACCAACATGTGGTTGGATGGCTAGAGGACAGTCGTTTCTCGATCGCACCAAGGTTAAAGTCCCGGTGCTCGCATTTATCTTGTGTTAATTTCAGTATTTTCCGGTGATGTACGTTCAGTGGGAGGAGACGTTCCACTCGACTACGAGGCACCTATGGTGACTTCGTAAAATCTCAAGATCATAATGCTGGCCCACTCTCTCGAAGGTGCTCATAGGGGTAGGGTTTGCGCGTGTGCGCTTATAGCGGTGAGTGCTTGCGCGTATATATGAGCCCTTGCGTCTATACCGTGTTAAACAAATACATATCATGATTATACGGTCACTGGCTCACCTGTACAACTCTGTATTTTGTTGATGACACAATCAATTGACAAGTCAAATGTTCCACGCGGCGCAACTAGTGTTGCACCATCGGGGCGCGTAACCGTGGGGCCCACCTGTCAGCCCGTATATGAAAGAAAGAAATGGTAGTTTGAGTCTGTACTGTGTTAATAAAATAGGAGTACATTTTAGGGTGATCATACGGTCACTGGCTCACCATACAACTCCATAATTTTTTGATAACATGATCAATTGACCAGTCAAACGGTCCACATTCAGCAGCGCACATTACCATAGGGCCCACCCGTCAGCGCATATATGAAGGACAGAAATGGTAATAAATTAGTGGTTGGTGGGTATCCGAAGTCGTGAGACCTCTGGTTGGCAGTCATCGGCGGTTGGGGGCGTTCATTGGGCGGTGGGGTGGGGATCCCTAGAGAAAAAGCTC